>NC_039483.1:5636530-6236530 GCF_003590095.1 Trichoplusia ni
AAAATAAGCCATATGATCTTGGAATAAGGGTGTTTTATTTCTATGTGACAGTCTTGAGGGTGAAAGGTTATCAGATCAGCCTCGAACGTGTCCTATATCATTACGACCTACTTTGTTAATCATAACATTATTATCTTGGATGAGGCGGGTCCAAGGATTTAGGTTTGACTGACGAAAATTTTGCTTCTCGAATTGGACGTAGTTATGCAAACTAGAACCCACCCACACTTTGAGTGAAATTGAGTTATATATGTAGATATTCTGTTTATGGTGTATTACATCTTCTCAGAAAAAATCCTGGCAGATAATGCCGATATAGCAAGCCACAAAGCAAAAAAAAAGGAGCCGTTTAAGGTACCAATCCGAGTTTGAGGAACATTTTATAAGAACAAAACGGAACGCACCTTTAAAACAAAAACCTGATTTTCTCAAAACTGATATGTTGTGGGTTGGTTCTAGTTTGCATAACTACGTCCAATTATAAACGAAAAACCTCTTCATTTTCGGAAAGGGAGGCCATTGACTAAAAAACTGTAAGTACAACCATTTTGAGACCATAGACGGGATTCCAACATTTTGATAAGAGCTACATACTTTTTTATTAAGCATACTATTAAATAGTCCGTTTTATTACCTGTAGATTAAATGAGCCTGAATAAAACCTTAAGTAATTACATAACAATGAGAAATAAAAACTTCATAAATCCTACTGAATTCATGAGTGTTTGTAAAATTTAATATGAACCAATCAACTTTATCTATAAGTAGATAAATCATTTAATATTCCCTACATATCATACATAACAATGGCAAGTAGAACATTCCCTAAAGAGATGTCCTAATAGAAACGTTCGATGACGACTATACTTACCTATATATATTTACGTACATAACACATAATATATACTTCATTTACCATTGCCTCCTAAATTAAAGGTCAACTTGATGTTAAATATTCAAGGCGAGACATTGACCAATTTGATCGCGATCCGTGATCAAAATCCATGGAAGTTTATGATCGCGCATGAACATATTAAACTTCATACCTGGACCCCGATTCTGCTATTTTACAATGCCCGGTGAATGAATGGCAATCGGATTAAATTTGAAATTATTCCTATTCTTTTAAACATTTAGCCAATACAATAATTGGAAGTTAATTGTATTGACCTTGGGTGTACCGTTCCGTACTGAATTTCCAATTATTTTGCAGGAAAAACACAAAAATGCCATTTTAACCCAATTTTCATTAATTCATCGGCCATTGTAAATAGCAGAATTGGCCCAGTTTAATTGGTTTGCGAGCGGGCTTATATATTTATTTTTAAGTATTTAAACAATTGGATTAAAAACATATCACTATTCTTTATCTATACTAGGTTAGATCCACCCTGGCTAATGTATTTTTGTTTTTTATTTCAGGTACAGGATCTAACGCTCTCTTGAGGACTCCAGATGGACAACAGCATGGCTGCGGTGGATGGGGATATCTATTGGGAGATGAAGGGAGCGGTACGTAGACTTTAATTCATACTTTAAAGACTTCCGAGTTGGTAGAAAGTTGCAGCTATGTTCAGATCATAAACTAAAAGTGATCAACATTGGCTAATAAATATATAGTACTTTTTAAAGCCTTGACAAACAAACACAAATATGTAAATCAATAATTAAAAAGCTTTTCATTTTCTCCTTATTACCTTTTACATTGTTTTTAAGTTCATTTAAGTTAAAACTGAAAACACTGCTAATTTGAACTCAATATATTTTTTCTTTCCCAAAATTACTCTTATCTTTTTCATCGAGCCCACTTTCCCAATGAAAACTTTTTACACGTAAAGGATGAAACTAAAAATAACTGTCCCACTGTTGACACAATGCAATCTTTTCCTTACAAGAAGTATAGGATAAAACAAAAATAACCTCAAAATTGTCCCCACAGCATACTGGATCGCACATAAAGCAGTGAAAACAGTCTTCGATGACGTTGACGGACTTCAGCCAGCCCCCCACCCAACAGACAGAGTTTGGGAAGTGATAAGAGAACATTTTTGACGCAGACACGAGAGCAGACCTCCTGCCACACGCCTACAAACATTTCGACAAGTCTATGTTTGCTGGTAAGTGAAAGTGTGCGAGTATTGACGTAAGAAGTACTTTGAAGGTTATTGTGTAGGGTTGCCAATGTGGACGGTATTAGCAGAAATTTCTGAATACGAAATACTGGTGAAGCGCGAGTCGAAATCGTAGTGCTAAGGGTAGTTGAAGAAAAATATCACCAAGACAATGTCGCCTATCACGATGTGTATGATTTATCAATGGGGTCGTGGAAAAAAGGCATAAGGTCACATTTTAGTTTGCCACATTGATGTGTTTTTTGAGTTAGAAGCTCCAAAAGCTAAAAAACATGATAATAAAAATTATTAAAATCAATTTCCATATTGTACTTAACAAAATATACGCTGAATAGTAGGTACCTATACGTAAAACATAAGTAATTTAATAATTATTAAATTTAGGATTCATATTTTACGAAACAAATAATTGCAAACTTTAATGAAGCATAAAGCATTAGAAACAAACTGCATTATTAAGGCTGTCATGTTAATGGACAAATACATTTAAAATCTACGTAAAGTTATTATCTTTAATATTTAAATAACAGCGTATAAAGAATGTGAGATGCGGTAATCGTCTCGTCTCGTGTTTGGTGCAATTGATTATTTTCGTATCATTTTGTTATTTCTATAGCATGTAGTTTATTGTTTGTTGAATAAATTATTCTAGGTTAGTGTCTTTTGACCTTTCAAAGAGCGAATGCATTGGGCACGGTTGATAATTAAGCTTTATAATTATGTAGGTGGGAACTAGGTACTCATTAAAGTATGAAAACGGATTTTGAAAGATTTCTTACCCTAGTCTTTGCCTCTTGTATTGAGCTCAATAATTGTATTAATACAAAAAAAATATATAAGCTAATTGAAAACATCATATTAAAATTAAAAAGGTGAACACCTCGATTCTAAACCTGTATACCTACGACCGCTTTTTAAAATAAGACACCATGGTATCAATCCAAACAGCACAGAGCAGCCAAAGGCAAACTGTCTTGATTTTGAGGGTAAAACGCTTCGTAACGTAACGCGTCATGGCGCCACTTTGAAGGTTTTCTGAAGTATTAATAGCAACAAAAAATGTCCTACAAAATAATGAATGTCTGTGTCTTTCCAATACTTTTAATTAGCAATTCAATCTTAACAGATAAGAAATAACCTATAAATAAATTTCCCAACAGGTGTAACATCAAAACTATCAGCCCTAGCATACAAGGGCGATGACCTCTCCCTCCACATATTCGCGTCAGCTGGCGCCGCACTAGCTTCGCACGCGGCCGCGCTCGCGACACGGTCGAGCGCGCCGCGACTGCGGGTCGTGTGCGTCGGGTCCGTTTGGAAGAGCTGGGATATACTCAAGCCAGGGGTTCTCAAACAGCTGGCTAAGAGACGGGTAAGTGTTGGAAGATGAAGATGATTTATCTAAATAAGTAAAATGGTTTAATGATGGCTGGGAGCAGGCCCTCTTTTCTTTGTATCAGTCAGTCTGGTACTATAAATTGATATCGGAGTAAAAACAGGAGAGGTAGGCACACCTACCTCTTGATATCTCTGCATCACCCTATGGTTGACTGGTAGAGAGTGCCTCAGGCATTAAGTCCGCCATTGTACATTTAATGTATAAAAGTGTAAATAAATAAAAAGTAATAAAAAAAGGAAAAGTTATTTCTACTCGGGATCAAAGTCGCTTCACGCCGCGCATAGTGGATTTGGCGTGTTGGGCTGTACCACTTGGCTACCCCCCCAGTCAAAGTCGTCAGTTACTTAGTGAGAGTAACGATAGCTTGAGGACTTGTATAATATTGACAGCCATTTTCTTAAACGATGCTTTATTTTGTGACATTCTTGATCGTAAGATTGAGTTCAGTAGCGACGTAGCGAGAAACGATTTCAAATTGTTAAAAATTAATAAATATTTCTGGAAACAGATGCCTAAAATACTTGCCCTAAATTTGATAGTCGTAAAATTGCGCAAAGTAAACATTTTATGAGTCAATATGTTCAATCTCGCCCAAGAAATAAGTATCATTCATCAAGCATATGATCATACATTAAAAATCATATTTTAATTTGCCTGGACTTTGAAAGAAACATTTGTTCTCAAGATAATCAGATAATAAATTTCACTTCAGCTAGCTCTAATGAGGATACATCATACTTACCTTTTTGTTCTCGCCAGATGGCCAATTTATTTCTCGATATCACTAATAAACCAACATAAATTCCAGGTTACCACAGAGCTTGAATTAGTAAGACTCCGCGTATCAAGCGCAATGGGAGCCGCCTGGCTCGCAGCAAAGCACGTTGACTACGAACTACCTCGAGACGATTCCGCATTCTGCACAGTTTTCTACACTTACCACCCGGAAAACATGCTCAATGGTAACGGGGAAATTAATGGCAAAACATTCAATGGGAAACTCAATGGCAACGGAATTGCCAATGGTAATATCCACAAAATCAACAATGATTACAGCTAATGGTCAATTCTGGAATGGTAAAAATGGGTGATTGTGTCAATCCTAGTTTCACTTTTTGAATATTAGAAAACTAAAATTTCCTATGTTATATGAAAGCTTATAGTTTGTTTTTTTTTTATTCCTAGATAGTATATCGCAAAAGAGAGACCTTGGTTGATTTTTGTAGCTTTACTTAAATTGACCTACAAGCTAAGGTGTTTTGCTATTACAGAATGAAAAAAAAGCATAATTTGTAGAGCTTTCGTATAACAATTATTAAATTAATTGACTAAAGAAAAACAGTCGAAGCTGCCCATTCCCAATGCTAATTTTAAAACGTGGTTTTTGCAAAAATGCTTTTGAGTGCCAAATTATTTGCCTTTTTCTCAAATTCTTTTGACTAAAGCACTTTTATGAGCTACCATATTTGTAAAAATTACGATGTAATATGTTAGTTATTAATATTGATATACCAAATGGATTATGTTACAATATGACCATGCTTGGTAAGTTGTCATTGCGAAGTTTATCAAAATCATGCAACCATAGAAATTTGTAATAGAAACTATAGTTTGTTGTTTTTTAACAGCCTTTTTTGTCTAAATTTATGCCTGTGTTTTATGAAAAATCTATGAAATAAACATTAAATTGAAGAATAATTCAAAGTCTCGTACCTATCTGACGAAAAAACATATCATTACAGCCTAACCTAATAATACGTAGATTATGCTAGCATTTACCGGTAACAATAAATTGTATAAAATATAATGTACAGTAATTAATTCTAATTTAAATTGTATAAATGTATTAAAATAATAATCTGATTGGCATAAATGTATCTTTGACATCTTTGTTTTATTAAAAAGTTATGTATTAAAAACGTAAAATTCAAAAGACGTAATTTATATTTTAAAAGACATTGACGTATAAATTTTTGTATATTTATTAATTTACTTGAAAATGTATATAATGTATACTAGTCTATAAATTAACAAATATCTGAATATTGTGATAATTGCCACAGAAATTGATCTGATTGACGATTAAATTGGTATCCGCCATTTAATTGGTAAAATATTCTTAGATTCGTGTACACAATAAAAAGTTCGTGCATTTAAAAATATACGTAATTTCTATTTCACCATACAGAATCTATCACCAAAAGATAAAAGTCACAAGAAAAATAATTATCAGTAACATTTAAACCTGTTAGCAAAATTGTGTATAGGAATCTTTATTTGTAGTTTTTAAATTGGGCCGTATTGTGAGAATAGCCCCCTTTCGGGGCTTACCACCCCCTCTTCAAGCAATACTGCTGCTTTATAATACGGCACATAACCCCATGTAAATAGTTATAGTTCCTATTTTTACTTAGTGTAAAGACATAGATATAGGTTACTGTAAAAATAATTATTGATTTTATTTTGTATTCTTTCATGTAAAATTTTATTATATAAATATATCTACATTTTATTGGTTTTCATTGTTTTACTAGCAGTTTTCGCTTCTTCACCTGCTGATATATTACCCTCCTTTAACAAAGTCTAATAAAAGTAGACTTTGTGATAGTCTTAGGAGCTTACTATCATCTGATCCATATCAAATTACAACAAAATCGGTCCAGCCGTTTGGGCGTGAAAACTCACAATAATTGTGTCAGTTTTCTTTTAAGTTATTTTTAAATAGGAATAAAATGAAAAAAAAAATGTAGCTTGTAGAACTTGTATTGCTACAATGAGGAACAAGTCTGAGCCAAGCCCCTTTTAAAGAGCAAATTAAAATGAAAAAGCATCAAGGAACCTGTGCCTATAAAATAAATTAACTCAAAAGTGTTTTTATTTTTCTGACTTATATTTAGAACAAAAATGGTACACACCTACCAAGAAGTTTCCTTGATAACAGTTTAAAGTTCCACATAGTGAGTAAACGCTAGGCAGTATGAGGAATACCTATGCCCTCTTTCCAAAGTGTTCAATAAATTGCAAAACTCCATAAACCAGTTCAAATGTTGATTTAGTTCCCGCCCTCGGTCAAGTTGATGGTATGCAAGGTCATATGGAAAAGTAAACAAACTTGTAAGTTAACTTCGTTGGTGCTCCATTTATTGGCTATAAAAGCGATATTGTTAGCATTGTAGGTTTATTACAAGCATGCTTTGTTTTAGAGTAGGAACAAACTGCTTAAAAAGAGTTATGTTTATAAATTATGTTTGATTTGTATGAAGCTTCTTCATTATTTTTATTCAATGAGTAGATTAAAACACTAAGATACACCAAAATTCTAATTATTGTAATTGTAAATGTGCGCCTGAATTATTTTATCTTTTTATTTTTTTCTGTTTATTCGACCTCGAAAAGAGTGCAGACAAAACATTCAGTCGTTCACTCATGGTTTTATTGTGTCTGTGGCAAGTAGCAGAATGAAAATCTGTTTTTAACTAGTTGAAACAGCTGATAACAGTGCTAGCCACATCACTACGATGTCAATTCACTGATTTGGCAGAAAATGTCACCTTCGCAGTCGTATTGACAAATTCCATGAACAACTATGAATATTTCGAGATTTTCTCGTGTATTTTACATAAAACCCGCATTAAATTTAAACTACCGATGTTGTTGCCGTTTAGTGAAAGCTTCTAATAAATATAACCATAGTAATGATGCTAGTAACAGTTATAATAATGGAATTCTGGCGGTCGCGGCCGGGGTGATAGGTTATTTCAGTTTGAAAGAGAGACTGGTGGCAGCGACTGTTGATGATGGTAATAATTTAAAAGGTAGAAGAGAACAGTTTAACTTTATAGCTGATGTGGTGGCCGTGTCGGCGCCTTCAGTGGTGTATATCGAGATTAAAGACAGTCGGAGACTGGACCTGTTTTCTGGTCAACCAGTGACTTTGTCGAACGGTTCTGGGTTCATAGTGAAGGAAGACGGGTTGATATTGACGAACGCTCACGTTGTGGTCAACAAGCCTAACGCTATAGTGAATGTACGGTTGATGGTGAGTGATGTAAAGTTACTTTCTTGTTGTGTAATATTTTGAACATAACGGAGTGCTTCTACTGAGTTTCATAAGTGTGACATCAGTTTTAATTGTTGAGATAGGGGATTAGATTTTCCTGTTCTACTAATTTCTTCACATATTTTCTAATTTTAGAGACTGAGATACATTATGATACCTATTTTTATGTACCAACTTTCACAACACCTATTTATATTCTTTGAAAATGTCTGCCTATTTAAAAGTTGTATAGAAATTTAATAAAAAATGTGTAAAAACCAGTCTATAACAGCCTTTCTTGATTAGTGGAGTTTAGTTTCATCTTTTCAACAAATTGAATACTTAATACAAATCCACTTAATAATTTATGTATGTTTTCAGGATGGTTCAATTCACACAGGATTCGTAGAAGATGTAGATCTAAAATCAGACTTAGCAACCTTACGCATCCCTGTAAAGGGCTTGCCAACTATGAAACTAGGCTCTTCGGCAGATATCAAGCCCGGTGAATGGGTAAGGATAAAAAATAAAATATTATATTGCATTATGTTGATGTATAGATAATTTGAAGTATTTCAAAGTCAAATGATTTATTAAATATTGTGCCAGTCCCAGTAATTTAATTTGTCTGCTTGGACTAGTAATCTTTTTATCTTAATACTTGTCCTATAGTTCAGTTCAAACAGAAACACAGTTAGTTTAGTATTCATATTTTGATCTCATATGCTATTCAAACACTGATTTTCATCTACTATCATTAACTTTAATAATGATATATATTCTTGTTGTGTAAGTACTGTATGTAACTGCATATTGTTAAAGTTAGTTAAGTTTAAAAGGCTTTTTTATCATTGATCATAAAGTAAGATTCTAAATATATTTTCAGGTAGTTGCCATGGGCAGTCCTCTGGCTTTAAGTAACACAGTCACAGCTGGAGTAGTTAGTTCTACACAGAGAGCCAGTGAAGAGCTTGGTCTAAGAGGTGGGTATCATTCAGTTTCTAACAAATATGTGTTAATAAGTCATGTTGTATATGTCTCTATCGGGCCACCGCTGGGGACAAAGAGTTGGAAATTAATCATTGCATAAAAAAAATATTAGGACAGTTCAGAAATGCTTGTTATGTTTGGTATGTGTGATGATGTCCACACAAGCATTTGAGAGATTTTCCTTAGGGTAGCAGTTGTAAAGAGTACTTATCTTAATTGTAAAATACCACACATCAACTTTCAAAAATAAACAGCTTAACTTAAATAATATCACAGCTTAAGTCATGATATCAGATATCGGTTGATCAAAATTTTATCACATTAATATTGTTTTGTCCACATTATCTTGTAATAACAATATTACTGCACTTAAAAAAACATGATAATTGAACTTCTTTCTTTATTTTGGTCTTGGTTGCTATATAAATAATATAAATTGTTTATTGTTCCAAAATAGTTACATAACTGTAGGATGAGACAGCCGCATTAAGTTATTAACAATACTTGTGTTGGGGCAAATGTATGTATATTATACTAGCTGTTGCCCGCGACTTCGTTCCCGTGGGTAGAAGTTATAAGTTATGATTTATACCTGCCCTGTTTTTTCACATTTTCCATTGTACCTAACTTCGCTCCTATTAGTGGCAGCATGATGGTTTATAGCCTAAAGCCTTCCTCGATGAATGGTCTATTCAACACAAAAAGAATTTTTCAATTTGGACCAGTAGTTTCTGAGATTAGCGCGTTCAAACAAACAAACAAACTCTTCAGCTTTATATATTAATATAGATATAATGCTGGCAAAGAACTGAAATCCATGAGTGAGACATTTATATGCTGGTTATAGCAAAATTGCAATCACCTTTTTATATCAAATTTCAGGCAAAGACATGGTATACATTCAGACAGATGCACCTATCACATTCGGGAACAGCGGAGGGCCGTTAGTCAATTTGGATGGAGAGGCGATAGGCATCAACAGTATGAAAGTCACATCCGGTATCTCCTTTGCTATACCCATAGATTATGTCAAGGAGTTTCTAGCTAAGAGTAAGTTCTTTATTTTATTTTTAAGTACTAAAATACATATTAAAGGCTTGTTTAGACGAAGCGGTTTTTTTATATTACCGGCAATGATTACTTTTGAAACGGCACTGTATGGCTCTGCAATAGTCTGCAACTTGCATGAAAATTTCGTCTCGTCTAAACGAGCCTTAAGCATGATTCACTACACACTAGTTGTGGTTTTAAGTTAGACTTTATTGGAATGCACTGTTATGAAGTTTAATTTTATTTTTGGTTGTTGGTAATTCTTTTACTTTTTTTGTATCATAGTCTGATGAATTGCTTCTTTGATTATAAAAGTTTATTATTATTGCTATTCAATTGATAATGAATGGATTTATTTACAAATTTTCTTGACAGTTAATAATTATATTAAATTGAAGTTTTTTCATAACGTTTTTATTATTAATCATGTTTGTAGACATCTGTGAAACTTGTATTTTTTTATAATTTTATAAAAAAATGTATTTTATACCATACCAGCATTATTTTTCCTTTTTACAATTTTGATATTTTCTTAAGCACCAATTGATATGTAAACTTTTTACCACTTTTATGAATCCCCTCCACATTTTCTACGCACAATGTATTTTGATACTCCATAATAACACTTGAGGTAATTTAGAGCGGCCCACAGGGACGACGAAGTCTCCGCAAGTGTCGCGGCGGTACCTCGGCATCACGATGCTGTCGCTCACACCAAACATACTCATGGAACTGAGGATGAGGAATCCAGAGGTCAGTTGAAGGACAATAGGTGGGATGAGGTTTTATTCGAATACTTTTATTGAAAAGATAAGATGTCGTAAGGTTTTTAAGCCTTTGTTTTACGTAATTGTGTCTGTTCGGTGGTTGAAGTCACCACGCGAAAACCACTGTGTGATGTGTCGCGGGTTCGATCCTTGCGTAGAATAAGCATTTGGTATGAGTCGGATGACATTAATGTTTGTGAAAAAAATATTTGCTTGAAAAAATGAGTTTGTGCAGAACTCGTATTAAATATTATCAAAACCTTTTGAATCAATAATTTATGATTGCTTTTGTTTTTAGATGCCTTCAGACATAGAACATGGAATTTTAGTTTGGAAAGTAATCATTGGATCACCAGCTTACAAGTGAGTGACAATTCATGATTATCCGGTACATACCATTTTTAAGACTACTAATGCCAACTCAAAGCGAATGCTTTTCTCTCTACCGAGCTTCTAACGCATTTTCTGTATGGTAATGTGAAAATCTGTCTCCCCTGGCCAGCTATAGAATTTCTTTTATCAATAGGGTCCTATTGACTCTATAGTTTAGCCATAGTCGTCTAGAATGCGTCAGATACATCCAGCCGAGTTCCATTTTAGCGTAGCAAATTTTTTGGCCAACCGCCAATATTGTTAAACCTATTTCATATATGTCCACAGTGGAGGCCTACAACCGGGAGACATAGTGACAAGTATAAACACGAAACCAGTACGGACAGCTAGCGACATCTATATGTTACTTGAGAAAATCATTATGTTAATTAAGTGTCAAAAACAAATGACCATTTTAATTTTAAACATGTTATATTCCGTTTACTTTCGTAAATTTGCAAAATATCTGATGGACGATAAAACTTAATAGCTTAATGATTACGCTTTTGCGTATTTAATTTATTTTGAGTAAATAACAACAATCAAAATTAAAACCTGTTTTTGGTGGGTTTTTAGTTCAATAAATATTAAGTTTAGGTGCAAACTATAAAAATCTATTTTGAAAATAATGAAATTGAAATATTTTAAAATGTGAGTTCCAAAACCTTTATACCTCTAATATTTTTTGTTATTTATTTATTTTGTTTTATTGTGACAAAGTCATTATGTTAATTATGTAAGCCGTTTATTAAATTTGTTTATTATAAACTAACAAAACGTAGATCGAAACTATGCAGTTTATGTTTATAGAAAAATTATTCTCGCATTTGTTATGTATAGATTTGAAATATCACTAAAGTATTATTTTATTTCTTATTTATGTATTATGTGTAAATGTATTTCCTGAGCAAGATTTGATTGAAGGAGAGATGTCTTTTTTTATTAGTTTTTATAAAATAAAATACATGTTACCTACAATTAATTAATATTTTTTGTGTCAAGGCACCAATTGTACAATTCTTTGATTGTATAGGTATATCTATTTCAAAATTTACGAGAAGTGTTATAAAAAACAGAGCTATATGTGATTATATTGTAAGCCATACGAAATACGGACATTTTAAATATATATAGTATACATAGTAATGTATTATAGTTTATATAATAAAACATTGCAAGAAGGTAATAGTTTTAATCATCATCCTAGCCTTATCCCAACTATTTTGGGGTCGGTTTCCAGTCTAACCGAATTCAGCTAAGTACCAGTGTTTTATAAGGAGCGACTGCCTATCTGACCTCCTCAACCAAGTTGCCTGGGCAACACGATACCCCTTTGTGTACATGTAGACTGGTTGTCTGGCTTTCTAGCTTCTGACTACTGGTAACGTCTGTGAAAGATGTATAAATAGTAGCCGGGACTCACAATTTAACGTGTCTTCCCGATCACGGAGGAACTCGTTATGACAAAGATGGTCACCCATTTACGGACCAACCGCGTCAAGCGTAGCTTAACCTGTGATCGTTTCACTTATGCGGTTATAGTTTAGCCACGAGCTCCTCGATAATATTTTAATAGTATTACTAATTAAAATTTTCTTCCTTTACAGTTGCGGGCTGGAAATATTTATTTAAAGGAAGACAGTTTTTTTTATTTCCAAGAGAAGTACGATTTTTGTATAGTTTTATGTATATTTTATACATAGTTGTTTTTAAGACTGTTTGTATTATACGGAACACTCGAATATAGTTTTTTTCTCTATTTCAATTAACAGCTAAGCCCCTAGTCATCATAGTATTTATAGCCTAGTGCCATGAACGTTGGACTGCCGAGACAATGGTCGTAGGTTCAAATCCCGGTACGCATCAAACAGCAGTTTTGTAAGATTTCTACGGACGGCTATAACTTTGCACCAGGTTATACATTAACTACGTTACATAAAAAGAAGATTAATGTACATTGTGCGAATACCTATAAAAAAATATCTTAATATTTTTCTCGTATTCATTTTGGTCCGTAGGAACACGTATTCCTATTAATCCAAACTTAGGTAATCCCATTTATTGCGAAAAAACAATTGGACGACTGATTGAAATGATTTTTTATTGTAAATTGAATTGCAATCAATTTTCTAAGAATAATGTTTGAGTGAAGTCGTTAGTTCATAAAATAATTTAAATATGATTTTGTTTTTTATATCTATTTTGGTAAGTACATTTGCGATATGGTTTTTACGACTTGAGCGGAAAATGTTATTTTTTTTAAATTAATTAATTAATTTTGCTAAATTTTTTGTTCATATTTTATTATTTTCATAACCCGTTTATTTTCTATTGTAAACCTTTTTTCAGATACCTCTTTTATCGGCAGCACCTTACGATGGCCCTAGTTATCGTTCTAGTGAGTGTGTTTTTATAAGTTTTAATGTTATTTTTAATAGTATGATTAAAGTAAATGGACTTTATTGATATTACAAATAGCAGCCATTTTTTTGTAGTTATTTTTTATTTTAATGAACTTATTTTTAGGTTGTTATATAGTTATTCATATTTAAATAATTAAAGATTTTATTTAATTAGGCGTGATGGAAGGTGACAAACCAATATTAAGGATGGCGGAAGAACCCCCAGAAGACCCTACTACAGTTTCAGGTAAAATGTAAAATTTGATTTTTATAACATAAAAAAAGGAAAGAACTACAAAATTTGTAAAAACAACGCTAATTGTATAAAACAAAGTAGTAAAAGCAAAAAGCAATCTGTTTCCGCCCGGGATCGAACCGGGGGCCTTGTGCGTGTGAAGCACACGTGATAACCGCTACACTACGGAAACTTGAAAGCAAGCAGCAAAATAGTCGGTTATATCCGCCTGCCTACAAGCATCGATTACGTCACAGCACCGCTGTACGATGATTAGATTTATTATTATTCACTGCTTGACATTCTACGGTGTAAAGCTGGTTCGATCATTACATAAGACAAGTTTACTTGCACTTATCGACTTGATAGTACATATTGTTCAGAATTTTGATCCCTCGGGATTTGTAGTCAGTCCGTCCTGAGACGTAACTTTTGACGGTTAGTAAAGTTGACACAAAAAAGTGTAGTAAATATCATTTATTCACAAGTATCATCATTTATCATCATATCACAAGTAAATATCATTTACTGTGAGAATATGGATAAAAATGGCGGCGACTTCAAATAAAAACTAATAAGAAAAACTTGATGGATATGACACGATAAATCAACAAAATCGGTTCATACAGTCCGAAGTTATGAAGTTAAAACATAAAGAATAAACAGACGTATTGAGATCTTCCCTCCATTTTAAAGTCCGTTGATAAGCAGAAATTTTTATTTTGTCATCCCACTGTGGGTTTACAGATTTACCTCAAGGACGTCCAATTTTCTCTTATGATAAACATTGTACATGGCAAACATTTCTCTCTAATTTTATTTTTCTTAATCAGAAAGTACTATAAAACCAGCCAAAGCAAGATCATCAGCGGATTCTTATGAGAAAATGTTAAAGGACATGAGTCTTCTCATCGACTGGCTGGTGGAAGACTTTGGATATGACGTGGTACCAGAAGTGCATAGACGAACCGGTAAGTCAATGGAGTTTTGGATCAAATGTGCAATGTGGAATGCACCTTATTGGGAGGAAGTTAGAGCTGAAATTGTGTTAGCGCTAATGATTGAACAAAAACCTGAGGATAATGGTGGTGATGGTATAGTATAAATATTTTCATTGAGTCGTGTAATTGAGATTCTGGTATATATTCTCAACTAGCTATTCGCCAGCGGCTTCGCCCGCGTCGAGGTCGGTTATATCGCGTTTCCAAGAGAACTCTTCAAAAGTCCGGGATAAAAAACTATCCTTTGTTCTTTCTCAAGGTCAACTCTACCTCTGTACCAAATTTCATTAAAATCGGTTCAGTGGTTTAGACGTGAAAGCGTTACAGACAGACAGACAGAGTTACTTTCGCATTCATAATATTAGTAAGGATAACTTGATGATATAGTTTTTAAACGATATAGCGAAATGCTTTCTGGTACGGCAATTTGAGTCTCTTGGTTTTTGGTTAAGGTCACTGTCGAAGGTGTGATTTCCAAGCCAGATATTATTGTGATGAGCACGATAAATTGTTCTATCTCAGTGTAGTTAATCTTTTATTTTTATCACCTTGTCTCCGATATCATAAACGTTGCTCAGTTTTAAACTAGATGGCGATGTATGAAAGTTGTGAACTATTCTATTATTAATGAATCTTCTGCTTAGTTGACGATAACACCTTGGTTGCAGACACGAAGAAGAAGATAGAGAAGAAAGCCTTGAGAACTTCTAATACTAGTAGGTATTTTGATGAAGTCCTTATTATAAGCCCTTTCAAAATTAACCTCATTTGCCTAGGGTTACCCCCATAGTACCATGAAGATTCCCGCGCTTAACTTAAAAAAAAATGTAAACCATTTTAAGCCTGCGTAAGTCGGTTACTGCTGCCTGTCTCAACTACCGGAATATCTAAACTGGTTTGATGTGTTTGCGAGACATGATGGTAAAATGTCACGCGTCCCTAGCCAGAAAGGGTTTGCAGTCAAAGATTCTATTTTGTGTAATAAATAATAAAATAGGATTTATATTTATTTGGAAGAGGACTAGATATGTCTGTCAAATTTATCAGAACCTCGATTGGTAAAGTCACGTCACTTAGTCAGGGGTCTACTTATAGTTTGTGATGAAAATGCTATGCAATGCCGGGCACTAACTAAATGTGTGAGACATTGCAAGGCGGTTCAGGTTTAGTCAGTAAGAGTCTCGCACGACCCACTTCCTCCCCCCATGGGGTGGGCGTCCATTAGGATTCCTCGCATAACCAAAAACTTACTTTAAGTTAGTAAAATTTCATCTACTTGGTGATGCATATAATGTCCAGATTAGCTTCGGCAACGACCAACTGCGTTGGACGTATTATAGTGCACAAGCGTGTAGGGTTCATATGTGGGGGAGGGGGTACATAGGTGGTGCTTGTTGAATTACTATGCATTGCCGCGCACCGACTAAATGCGGGAGACATTGTAAGGCGGTTGAGGTTTAGTCAGTACGACTGACACTATCCGTTTCCTTCGCCGAGGCGGTGGGTGTCCATCAGGATTTCCCTGCCTAACGATAAAAAGGGTTGTAATTAAAGTTAGTAAAATATCCTCTACTGGGTGTTTGGTTTTGGACGTATTATAGTGTACAAGCTCTTGGAGTAGATATACATGCGGGGGTAGATAGGTGCACTATCTGTCCCCTTGCTCGAATGGGGAAGGGGATAACGAAACATTATAATTATTTACAGATTTTCCTTTTTTAGAGAAACGCCTGAAGAAAGGATCTGAGAAACGTATGTTATTATATATTTTTATTTGCCTATAGATTTTTTCTAAATATTTTTTAAATCAAAGTTTTTGTAAACAATTTGCCACAAAACCAGTTTTGTGGTTTGACTGCCTGTGCTAAGATTAAAAAATGTTTATTGTAATGAGTATCGATCAAAAATATAGGGCCGAGAATAAAATAACCCTAACAAACTAATTAACTGTCATTAGAAAAGAAGGTACTTAATTACAGCTTAAAGTTAAAAATGTTACCCGAAAAAATTACCTGTCAATCAAAATGGTTTAAGAACAATTTCGGAGGTTACAAAAGATGCAATAAAAGAAAAACAATAATGCATCTGAAAACAGCGACAACAGAAAAAAATCGTATCGTCTTTCTTAGACAAAATAAAAAAAAGTATTTTACTTGATTTGTTTCCGTAGAGTTCTTATAATTTTCTAGACAATTTTGTCTAGGTCTCGTTTTGTTACAAGTAGTAGTAGTACAACATAGATTAAAATAAAAACCTGAAAACTAATACAATACTGACCTGTCTCGGATGAGCACTCGCTTATTTATCAACCATAAAACCCTGTTGATGTTTAAGTTACGTCCAACAGATTAGCGTGCTTTCCGAAGCACGGAGAGGATCTAGGTATATACCTAATTGATGTTCAGCCATTAACGGCTTAATTAACGACCAAAATAGTTCATTGAAAAGTTGAGTTTTTCTTTGCACGTAATATTTTAAAGAGATTTTCTTTTATGATGCCAAATAGTCAATTTTCAATACATAGGTAGTCATATTCGGAACTTTGCTTCAGCATATCAAAATAAGTAACTGAGCACTTAATAGAATTTGGACCACAGTATCCACATTGCTTAACTAACTATGCTTTTTGTGGATACATGTTAAGGTCATTTAGTTTCGAAAATTACCATTGTTTTTGTTTAAGAAAGATTTTTACTAAAAATATGACCACGCATTTACGAAACACCCTATGCCTACACACTAACGTCAATATTTCTATTAATATTTTATTGTTTTTAGATAAACGGGTCCATAGCCTACGGACAAAACCCGAAAATGATAAGAGTACGTTATAATTAATATAATTAACAGGCTTCGAAAAAGGAGGGTATCATTTCGACCTGTGTAAGCCGAATACTGAAACGTCCCTCAATTTTAAGTTGCAGTTAAGTGTTAAAACCAAAATTGTCACTTCTAAGTTTTATAGCGATAAAATAACAATAAAGAACTTTAAAATTATGTTGCGTTTCATTATTCGGTGTACAAATCAGTCTCTTTTCAGCTATCGTTTTGTATGTCAGTGTATGTTTGTTTTGTACTTGTAGCACCTAATAAAATTTTAACATGTTTTCCTAATTTATCAACTAAAGAAACAATCCTGAAAATTCACGTTTTATTGTTATCGGTGGCAACTGTAAAAGTATGTATGATGTAATTCTCAGTGTATTTTTCAAATTCATTTTATGAATTTTTGATTAAAGAAGTTCTATTCCTGCAAAAGGAATACATAATATTTAATGTCGATAATGAATTCCAACGACTAACCTACGATTATATTTGCGAATAAGAGACTTTTTCTACGAAAGCCACGTTTCTAAAGGTTTTAGACTTGAAAAGCAATGACATATTTTTAATACCGTTTTAGTTGTCATGAAAAAGGATATTAAAAATAACAAACAACTTTCTCCATAAAAACAAAAGAAAACTCTATAAATACTTATATCAAATTACATTTTATCATCAACATAGTTGCTTATTTTGTTTTTTAAGAATCCTCCATCCTCCGTGATCGAGTGGCGTACGTACCGGTTTTAAGGTGTCGCTAGCTCTGAGGTCCCGGGTTCGATCCTGGGTCGGGTCAATGAAAAATTCACATTTCTACATTGTCTCGGGTCTGGGTATCTGTGGTACCTTCGTTATATCTGAATTTCATAACACAAGAGCTTTAGCAACTTACTTTGGGTTCAGAACAATGTATGTGATGTTGTCCGCATTTATTTATTATTATTATTTATTTATACATTGCACATAAAAACGGTATTCAAAATATGCCAAAGTACATACGAACCCCTGTACTTATGAAGGTATTTCGTAGGAATGTCACAAGATCCAACTTGGATGTCAGACCTCAAGGCGTTTATCAAGGATCTCGTCTCTCGGTTTGGGCAAGAAGACTTAGATCGATATACCAAACCTGTGATGGCCGGTAAGTGTTTTTAATAACATTTCTATTTTCGATTTTTAATATACTTTGCATAAAAGGACATGGTTCCCAAGCTGTCCTTTATTTTTTTATTTAGGTATGTCTCCCGATACCTCGAAAATGACGTTTGAGGACGGATCGATTCATTTTCGTTGCGATTCTATAGACATCAAGTCAGGATCTGAGACCATCCTAGGGAACTCGAGGGAGCTATTTCAAAATAAGATGGCACTTGTCAAATATAAAGGAAATAAAAAAAATCCATGGCTGGATAGATGAGAGGGGTGGCCTATTCTGAATTTTCGCAAACCGATAGTTTCGATTTTAAAAAAACTTCAATTGCTGTAGGTATATGTATAATTTCGTCCAAAAATTTATATAAATACGTTCTTTACAGCGCTAGAGAAGAAACACAACATACGGGTGACAGATATAGACGGTAATATTATAGTTTTAATTGTTTCTTGTATTACTGTAATGTGTAGACTATCACTCATCCAATATTTCTCCGGTAGGGAATGTGGAAACGTCGTTAAATATTCCAGGAACTTCGCTATGGAATCTAAGTATAGCTCCATATATATATTATTTATATTAGACTGCCTTTTACCTACATCTTCACCCGTGTTGATCTCGGTTGATGCGGCAAAAATGTTTTTTAGTTCTTAGGCTTTGGGATGAATGAAGATAAAGTTTTATCAAAATTGGTTATGTGGTTTAGCGTAGCACAGAAAACCGTGCTAATATATACAGGGATTAGATAAATCTACAATATTTAACACACCAGTGCGGTGATTAATGGTTGTTCCTCCACCATATTAAATGTGGCAAAGGGGCGTATATAGGCTGTAGTTTTTGTAACTTTTAATCAGTCATGCGCTTAGAATAATCTCAGAAATTTTTATATTTAATTCATCTTGATCTAAGGCAGTCGAAGATAGACATGAAAGTCATGTTAGGTTTTCTTGAGTATTTTATAATTGCTGAAGTATGCCTGAGTAGTATAGCAAGAGGCTTAAATTGTGTGCTTACAAAAAAACAAACGGCATAAAAATACTTCAAGTATTTAGATCTTAAAGGTATCCTTTAAACTTATGGTTACCATGTTGGATCAATCTAGCCTGGGATCTAGATCAGTAGTTGATATATGCAAAATATATTACAAAAGGACGAATTCCATACTATAGACATAACAGCACATTTAGGTAGGTACGTGTTAGAGTAACGAAAAACTAACAAACCCTTGTTTTTTCAGTTGATCAATACGGTAAGATATGATTTCTAATAAATATTTTCTCCACAATTTCGGGTACCCACACGCTCCATTAGCAGTTTAATGACGCATTGAGTTTATATAAAACTCTTCCCATATGCGTTATTACGCTTTTATCGTATCAAAAAATATAAACGTCTAATCGATAGTCAAGTTGGTCATTTAGTTTATTTTTTATCGTGGTAAGACCGACGTCACTGACAAACGAAAAATTCTGGAGGTCGAAGTTGCTTGGGGGAAGACGATATTCCCACCGCCTTTTTAATAGGTATAAGGAAGCTATGCATGATAAAGAACAGTGGGCCTAACACCACGCCTGATAGTCATGTTAATGTGGTTGTGAAAGCGTGACAGCGCATTATACGGTTTGAGCGACGTCTTGCTTCAAAGATGTTTGGCTTCATTAAATAAATTTTATCTTTGTGTCGTGGGAGATTTCACTAATATTTAAGTTACATGGACTTAGACACCCTGCACGATTTACAGGTGGAGGTAGATCCTTCGTTCTGTAGGAAGCTTTTGGTAATTCAAAGATTACGCCCTTTAGAAATATGTCATAATGTTGAATACGTAGCTGAATGGTCGAGGTCACCACACCAAATCCACTGATCGCGACGTGTCGGGGTTCGATCCCCGCGTAGCCAAGCATTTGTGAGATCCACAAATGCTTGTCCTGAGTTTGGGTGTTTTTGAGCATGTGAATTGAATATTTGTGAAATCCTCCGCGGATTCCTTCTTAATGGGAAGTCGTGTTTGAAGATAAAAAAAACAATTTAATTATACTAGAATCAAACCTTAAAATCGTAATCCTATCCTTTAGCTGGGTTGGCAGTAAACATAACCATGGTTCCGTAAGTAAATTGTAATCTAACCCTTGGTTTCTAGAAGGTCGATCAACAAATTTAATCAATTCATTAAAACTGATCAGAATACCACAAAAGATTAACAAACAATCACTGCACTTATTGATTGACATTCAAGAAATTTGGGGTAAGACAAATACGTATGTAATAAAAAGTGTAAAAAAATACATTATCTGTGAAATGTTCAAGCCTCCATTATGGTTCATGAGATACAGCCTTGCGATAGACAGATGTAGGTACAAAAGAGGGAATTTGCTTTACGTTTTTTGGTGTGGAATGGAAGCTTTAAAATAAGGAGGATTTTTAATTTGATTTCAAGAACAAGGGGTATTGGAGAACTTTTAAGGCAGTTATTCAAGTGAAATTATTTGGAAAATCATTGAAGTGGATTTCTAGAGATTCTGGTGCCTGCCTCACAATAATATTGAAAAGACTTTATTAAATGAGTTTGTTTTTGTATATCCTTAATCTGTATGAAGACGTCTTTTTAAAGTCCTTCGTCGTTTAGTTTAATGTATAATGTTGGATCCTAATTTTCTTACGCGTTTTCTACTGAAGTTAGCCATTGTGAAAAGGATGTCATGTAATATGTGTAACGTTTTTTTAGAATGCATCATTCTAAAATGTGTTCTATTATAAAGGCAATAAGTATTATTTTCGTATTTGTTGCAGGTGAAATCCACATCGATTATGTCGACAATGTGAAACAGAATGCAGGTACACCAATAAAAATATTCACGAACGACGGAAAATCTGTCGATTTCGCTTTTCAAGTATCTCCGGTCGGTTGAACGTTATTGCATTTGTTTCAGATGTAAAAACGCCACAGTATTAGACACCAAACAAAAAAACAAAGACGCAACAAATAAATCATTCAAAAACTTATGAGAATCATTTTATTAGCACTGTATATAAGTATTGATACTGCCTTAAAACACGCCTTCAAGATCTCCTCATTGGCCTAGCCTTTTCCCAACTATGTTGGGGTCGGCTTCCAGTCTAACCGGTATCAGCTGAGTACCAGGTTTTTATAAGGAGCGACTGCGTATCTGACCTCCTCAACCCAGTTACCTGGGCAACACGATACCCCTTGGTTAGACTGGTTGTCAGACTTTTCAAGCTTCTGACTACCTGTAACAACTGTCAAAGATGTAGGAATAACAGCCGGGACCCACAATTTAACGTGCCTTCCGAAACACGGAGGAACTCGTTATGACAAAGAACTTCTGAAGGAGAAACCATCGTCATAATCAGAAAAGACATTCTTCATTCAAAAAATCCTCTTAAATCTGGCAACACAGTTTAATCAAAATCCGACGAAGCTGTAAAAGCAATTTTCTTCGTCGTGCTAGCAACATGTACAATTTCATTTTGTGTGTTTGCACTGCCATTTCTGTGCGGATAGCCGTTCATCGAATTAAGTAAATAGAGGAAATAGGGCGGGGATAAAATCGATTCTTTAGGTTTAGTTTGAAGAAGAATCGAATTTGCAGTGAATCGAATGAAGAATGTGATAGCAAAAGGTGTCAGCGTTTACATAAGTTTTTGTACTTGGAGGTTTATGATTGCGAATGGTAATCTAAAATAAGATGAAGGTAGTACTTGTCTATCTGATTTCGTGGAATAGTCACTGTGCTATCTCTTGCTAAATAATAAGTGTGAGGTTTGAACTAAACAAAATTTACGATAAATTAAGAAAAAACTAGAAAGTGGCCTTTTTGTTAGTTAACGTTGAGTGTTAGATAACGCCTTGCGGCATTAAGTCAGCCTTATTTACTACAATTGTACATAAAAGTAGTACATAAATAAAGAGGAAATTGTTTAAAGGTTCATAACTTATACATTTGTTTTTCAAAATTGGAAGGGCAAAGCATATTATTCTATCCCAAAACCTAAAACTTGCAGTTCAAATCGATAAGAACCGAATGACAATCGATTATCGATATCGATAAAATAAACACTAAAGTAGTCGATAAAAGATTTTAACGTTAATCTACTGTGTAATCCGACAGTCATCTATTTAGCATTTTTATGTTCTTAAATCGAGGAATGCATTTTCTTTAATGGTACGTAGATAAGTGCAGTGAACTAACTATAGTATTAAGCATTAAATATACGGCTATTGGAAAAGAGATTATCATTTAAAGTTTTATTTTTTTATCACTAGCCATCATTCTCTTTATGTGGAGTATTTTTTCTGATTAGCCTTTTCCTTAGCTATAAAAGCGGTCCATATTTACCGGTTTTAGCTGCCTGACGTATTCACATAGAGCGAGACAACGCACTGCACTTCACATAGCGCTCTCTTTCGCAACGGTAATTGTCATAGGCTAGAAGGATGTGTTCCTTTGCAGTAGGTTACGGGTTTAAAAATACCCGTTCAAGTGTAAGTCGGACTGGCCGCAAACAACTGACCGGGACGACTGTCGCTTATTTCCGTGGTAGTAGGTAGAACATCATCAGTGAAAATTTCAACGATGTAGCCACCACGATTCATGACATACAGGTTGGTGACGGACGTATAGACGGACAAACCGATGGACATCGAAGGCTCATGAAAGATTTCTGATTTTACCCTTTGAATCTGGGTACTGTCCCATTGACTTTTGATTTTCTCATTAATTTTGAACCATAAAATGGGAAACATTGTCACAAATTACAAACATTGTCACCAACAATGATCTCGTGATGTTTTATAGCGCAGTAAAGTAAGTATTCAAATTAAAGTGCACTAACTGTAATATTTATGACGGGCAATAACTATTAACGGCAGTGTACACTGTTGTGTGCGGCGACTGACAATGCAGTATACTCCGTGGATAATTACACTGCCGTGCAGAATAAGTGGTTACTATTTGACTAAATACGGTGGTAATAAGTGAAATATTGACGTCTTGTTTTAAGGCACACTGCCGTGCAAAAGAAAGTACTATTTTTGCAATTCAGTAACAAGTATCTAAGGCCTATATTCATTTATCTTTGGAAACGTAATTTTCTATTAAGATGATATTGTAAATTAAAATAACCAAACCGCTAGCCCCTTTTAGACCAATTTGGTGTCAAGGTAGCACTTTTTATAAACACATACTTTTGTCCGACTTCGTGGCAGCAGAGTAATGTTATTGCCAGTCACTTTAAACGTCAACAGAGCATAATTAGATTCTAAATAAGTGCCTGTGTCTTAAAGGTCATCAGTTTAACAAAAATAAGCTTTAAACTTCAACAAGAAAAACGATTTACCGACTCTCTTAATATCAATTCCGTATTTTACTCACGAATCTGACATTAACCTAAATAGTATCTAAATATATTTTCATTTCTCCATTATCTTCAGGATAAAAGACTCCTAAAGCTCCCAATTTTATCTTTGTACTCATTAAGAAATAAAATACTAAATCCAGTGAAGGGAACAAATGATAAATGATTTCAATTGTATTAACGTAGGTACATTACTGATCGTTTTAAGAAAGATATTATGTTAAAAAAGGCGATCCGATATTATGAAAGATGTTGAATTATATCATTATGAGAGAGGAGCTCGTGGCTAAGCTATAACCGCATAAGTGATTCGATCACAGGTTAAGCTATGATAGACGCGGTTGGTCCGTAGATGGGTGACCATCTTTGTCATAACGAGTTCCTCCGTGTTTCGGAAGGCACGTTCCCGGCTGTTATTCCTACATCTTTGACAGTCGTTACAGGTAGTCAGAAGCTTGAAAAAGTCTGACAGCCAGTCTAACCAAGGGGTATCGTGTTGCCCAGGTAACTGGGTTGAGGAGGTCAGATAGGCAGTCGCTCCTTGTAAAACACTGGTACTTAGCTGAAACCGGTTGGACTGGTAGCCGACCCCAACATAGTTGGGAAAAGGCTAGGCCAATGATGAAATGTTGAATTATATCATTATTATTGAATACGCAAAAGTACTACTTAGCAGATACGGATAATTTTGAACTGACAAAAATAATAAATAAGAGAAGATTAGAACAATTTATAGTGGACAAATTTAGAATTTGTCCACTATACTCTTGGTCTGTGACCTCGATAGCTAATTTAGTGAGGTGACTGGTGTGTCTATCCATGAGTCGTAGGCTTGAGTCCTGTCTGAGGTATACAATTTTGATACAAAGCAGCTTGGAGTAGTTAACCCTATCATTTTAATGAATTCCGGGTTCATGAACTTGGATCAGCTGATTAATAACAATTTTGTATTGTGTATCTTTTTTGGGTTTCTGTAGTTAAAAAAAAATACTGACTAGTTTTTTTCAGTTATAGAGTCAAGTTATAGACGTAATTAAAAAGTTATATCGTTATATCTATAATAAAGGTTATATCTATAACTATAAAAATTATGTCTATAAATATTTCTATAGTATCGCCTTAAGTAGAACCATACTTTAATTGTCCATCGAACCGTTGATCTTCCAATATCTCATATTGATTTCATATTCGAAATAAATTTGTAATGAAACGTTTAGGCAGTGCTTATAAATAATGGACTCATTATAATATTGAGAAATATTGAGAAAATTTTACGGATATGTCTGGAATACAAATTTGGATCTAGATTTGAGATGGTATTTAAAGGGCCTCCTTTTTTGAAGCCGCTTAGAGATTAATGAGAATATTATTAAACTAAACCATTGTTTAGGGTTTCGTCTTCAAAGAATTTGAAGGGTTACTTTATTACCAAGTTCCATTGTCTGTCCGTCTGTCTGTCACTACCTCGTACACATATTTGCATGTATTATTAAATGATGCAACATAATTTGTGTAACTATCAGGGCACATGATATAAAGCTTGGTGACAGACGTACATAAAGCAGTCTTAGTCGTACACTCCCATTTAGCTCGTCGAGCACCCTAAAAACACAGATATAGGTAGAAGCTACATATATGTCTCATGTTTTCCTCATTGAAATAACAAATCACATAAAGGGCGAAGTTTCATAAATTCTCAGCGTAAGGAATAAATTTTCATGTTAAATATGAAAATACTCAGCTTATACATATGTATGTATGTGATTTAGCTGGTTTTTCAACAAACTTACAAGATCATTAAGTATTTAGTTAAGGAATTCAATATTAACAGTTATCTACTTTAAATAATAAAATTTTTAGAACCAGACTTTTTGCCTAGGAATGGGATGTACTAGTTTTTCTTGAATCAAAAGATGTCTTATGAAAAGACGGTTAAAATATTAATTTCGTCAACTATAGGTACAAAAGCAGAAAATCTTACATAGATACCTCCTTTTAAGGAATAATCTCTACAAAGTCACATGCAAAAGTTGAGCACTAAAAATATTAAACGTAGTAAAACAAAATTCAACAACAGTAAGTACCTACCATTCTCAAAGAAATCGATGAAAAATGTTATCTTGAAACGCTGACAGAATAAATAAATAAATAAATGCGGACAACACCACATACATTGTTCTGAACCCAAAGTAAGTTGCCAAAGCACTTGTATTATGGAATTCAGATACAACGAAGGTACCACAAACACCCAGACCCGAGACAATGTAGAAAAGTGATTTTTTTTTACAGCGACCCTACCGGGGATCGAACCCGGGACCTCAGAGCTAGCGACACCTTGAAACCGGTGCGTACGCCACTCGACCACGGAGGTCGTCATATAGGAAGCTACCGTTCGCCGGCAGCCGAAAAGTGTATTTATTGAAAAAAAATCAACAATAGGTAAATAAGTCAGTTGGTTTTGCTTAAAAACATAACAAAAACGTACATTCCACATTGAATTATCCGCACTTTCATTTAGAGTCCATTTTGATATTTCTAGTCCGTAATTATTTGTATTAAGCTTAGCACTTAAGCTCATCCAACAACTTTGGTTTATAAACTGCGGAACTTGTGCGAATCTACTTAAGGCTTATAGCAACAGAACCTCGTAGCAACTATTATAATTATTAATGTGCTTCCTGTAAATAAGTTGAGGAAGATTGGTAACATGGTTATGCTAGATTAGTGGTGTAAGCGAATCCTACTGAAATTATAAACGCGAGAGGTATGTATGGATTTTTGTTCGTCTTTCACGCAAAAACCACTGAACGGATTTAGACGAAACTTGGTGCACAGATACTTTATAACCAGGATTGACACATAGGGTAGTTTTCCCGCAGGACCATTCTAGATTTTTAACATGGGAGCCCGCGAACATCAGCTAGTTTGGTTATAATTTAGCTTGACAGTACCAAATGCTTTTAGAAAGATTTCTTTTGCAATTTTCCTTTTAGATGATTTGAATAAAATTAATCTGCAATGATATATTATAATTTGTGTTACTTCGATAGTAACTTACAACTGCACAAGTTTAGTTAAGCTACGCTTTAACGGTTGATACGTAGATGGGTGACCACCTATGTCATAATGAGCTCCTCCGTGTTTCGGAAAGCACATTAAATTGTGATAAATTGTTGATGTTAAATTGTAATTTGAACGCCACTACAGTCTATATAAATCGTTAATGAATAGCAAATGAGGAGCTATTCATGTTAGTTCCGCTTCTGTTAGAATAGGTTTTTGCTCAGAAGTGAAATGGTAAGTGGCTTGTATTATACATTGAACACTAGCAATGTTTTCTCCTTGTTTTGCAGTTGAAGGTAAAATGGGGTGAATAGATGTATTTTTGAGGTGGATGGAATCATAGTTTTTATTAATGTTTTTACGTTTAACAAGTTCAATTATGAAGATTATACATCTCAAGCTTTTTAGATGATAATTGTTTTTAAACATTTTTATGAAAGCAAACGCATGTGATCTCCTAAAACAACACTATTTTCTAATCACCCCTCTAAGTTTACTATCATATTTTTTTAATCGTCGCCCGCGCTAAGACTTTAAAGAAGGTATGCCTTGTGTCGCGTGGGAACATTTAAGTCACATGAAACCCGACTCAGACCAAGCATTCGCGAATCAAACAAATGATTTTCCTAAGATCACCAAGTCACCATGGATTCAACATGGTGACCTATACTAGTAGCTATCCATGCAGTCAAGTCACTTGCAGGTATGCCAATACCAAGAACTCTTAAAGCACCTCCGATTTCACTCGACATCATTTATGAAAGCGAGACGCTAATAGACTGCAAATAGCCGCATCCCGCTTGCTCTTCAGCAACAGTTTTGCTCTAAAACAGACAGTCGACAGTCCAAGTCATTGTCTCTTCGCCTAATACGCTAAATGTACGAAGTTTGGTACAATTTTCATTAGTTCCACTCTATTGCAGTAGTTTGTAAGCTTACCTAGTTGTGAGTGAACAAATATTTGTGTGGCGTATGTATGGATATTTGTTCAGGAGAACGGTGATTGTGTTCGCGAGTTTCGTCTGTATTAGCAATTTGGGAGTCACGAAATCAGGAGCAGGAGAGATTCGTGCCAACGTTATTGGTTCAGCAACTAATTTTGATAATGTTAGTTTATGTTAATTTGTTGAGGTTATTTTGTAGAACACCATTGTTTTTTATTACGTTTGGGAGTTAATATTGTTTTGAAGGGTACCTATAACTGAGTCTGTTGCCGTTCGTCACTAGGCCATACCCCATGAAGCGCGATATTAAGACGGCAATCTTTTCGTAGATCATGTGTTTCGTTTAAAATGAAAATTGATGTAAAATTTTGAGTGCTTTTTTTAAGCTTATTAATTTGTAAATTAATGTCACAAAACCGTCTTGCACTGAATCGCTTTTCGTTTGTGTGTGTAACACTGTGAACACTCATTTAATTAGAATGCTCAATCCGCCATAATCATTATGTAGCTTACGTAGTCATATAATTAACTATTAATACATCATTGGTATGAGTTAAGAGGATTATCGAGATAAGCTCCTATACATAACGGAATAATTTAATACCGATGTTATCAAAACTGATTAATTAATGCTAAAGCTATTTCCGTCTAAATCCATCTTGAAGCTCTCTTCCGCTTTTTTTTCTAATTTTCCACCATAATTTCAGTTCTTTTATTTTCTAGTAGTCTATAGTAAGGCCAACGAGACGAGATAAAGAGTGTACATAATTTTTCAGGGGTTGATAACAATTTTATTTGAATAAACTATTATCAAGTTCGAATTTTGATGGAATCAACTTGTTCACAACATGGCGGACTGTCATGGCGCACTCTCCAGCTCAAACCAAAGATGAGGGTGTAATTGGATGATTTTCCATCATAAAAAATTATAATTTCTGATATAAATTACTTAATATTCAAGTATTCCTTTGAAGCAATGAATTAAAAGAATTCTTTTAATGCCCACCACCTACACTAACTCCTTACTTAAAATTGAAGTTCTCGTGTCAATGCAAATACTATACTAAATCAGAATATGATAAGAAATACACATTTAACAGGTGTCCTTTTTTCTGTCCGCCACTGTACTTTAGTAAACAATAGAAATGCAGTGTAAAACAACATCGTTCGACATCATTGAAACTGTTTTTAAGGAAATTCTATTTACTGTCGAACTCTTTGTATCTCTTTTATTAAAGACCAAAGAATAGAAAGTTCGAGAAACAGAGCTGTTGTAGAGTTCCGTACGTAAAGGTTAAATATGGAACAAAATATTAACCATACTGTGGCGCCATTGTGGATGGGTGACCATCTTTGTCATAAGGAGTTCCTCCGTGTTTCGGAAGGCATGTTAAATTGTAGGTCCCGGCTGTTATTCTTACATCTTTGACTGTCGTTACAGGTAGTCAGAAGCTTGAAAAGTCTGACAACCAGTCTAACCAAGGGGTATCGTGTCGCCCAGGTAACTGGGTTGAGGAGGTCAGATAGGCAGTCGCTCCTTGTAAAACACTGGTACTTCGCTGAAATCGGTTAGACTGGTAGCCGACCCCAATATAGTTGGGAAAAGGCTAGGCCAATGATGACTGTGGCTCCGTTGTCTATCCATCTCAGCAGGTCGTTTCTTATAAACCGTGATAGGTATTTGAAATTTTCACAGATGATATATTTCTGTTCCACTATAACAAGAAATAAAGGTAAACATACCGGTTAAGCAAAGTAGCTTTGGTCATTTTGATCGGTGACTATTTTTTATTGCAAGTTCCTTACGTACGGAACCGTTGCCGTTGGTGTCGCGAGTCGACTCGTACTTGGCTAGGTTTTCCATTCATTTACGAAAGGATAGAAAGAAAACATTACGACAAGTATTGATGCTATTGTTGTTTTCTGAATGTTTGATTTTTATTCAACATTTTTTAAACTTTCTTGTCGTTGGTTACAAGGCAAGAAAAGTATGGCTTTCTACTTTCATGAAGAAGGGGTAAAACGGGGCCCCTATAACTGATGCTCCGCTGTCTGTCCAGCTGTCCGTCTTACCGTCCGTCTGTCACCAGGCCGAAATTTTCACAGAGATTGTACTTCTGCTGCGGAAAACAAAAAAGATCTAGTTAAGGCAAATTTGTTAGATGGCAAAAAAAAATCACGTGTTACTAAGAAATTGTATGGAGAACAGTTTTCTGATTTATAAATGTCTTCCTTCTTTGCCCATGTTGTTTATGTTTTGCATACAATATAAGCGCGAAAAGTTTAGAAAACTCTGGAAGTTGAGACACTAATTGGCATGTGTGAGACTAGTTTTTCTCGCCGGATTCAGCTGAATACCGTATTTTACATAGAGAAAGTTCTACTGACCTCCAAAGAGTATAACTTAAATAATTTACTTTTATTTTATGCTTCCAACCTTTTTCGAATCATTTTACACAACTTGTCTGCTAGGCCAGGCTGTTAAAAATTTCATTTGAATTACGAATGCGGTTTTACGATGAGTGTTACACATTCATCCTCTTTATTGCGTTAGGGGTTAATAATAATAGTACTTAGCTCGTGGCTAAGCTATAACCGCATAAGTGAATCGATCACAGGTTAATCTATGCTTGACGCGGTTGGTCTGTAGATGGGTCCAACGAGTTCCTCCGTGTTTCGGAAGGCACGTTAAATTGTGGGTCCCGGCTGTTATTCCTACATCTTTGACAGTCGTTACAGGTAGTCAGAAGCTTGAAAAAAGTCTGACAACCAGTCTAACCAAGGGGTATCGTGTTGCCCAGGTAACTGGGTTGAGGAGGTCAGATAGGCAGTCGCTCCTTGTAAAACACTGGTACTTAGCTGAAACCGGTTAGATTGGTAGCCGACCCCAAAATAGTTGGGAAAAAGGCTAGGCCGATGATGGTTAATAATCATAGTAGGGTTGTCAATAGTCATGTTGGTTGTCACAAAGGTTTTTCTTAGGGTTTTCTGTGTCATGGTCTTAAAACAAAACAAGAAATATGTAATTACACTGGGCACTGACGGTAGTCAGATAAGTAAATATTTTGAATAATAATGAATGGTTATTTTAAGAAGTTTTGCATCCAAGGGGTAAACGAAATCCCGTTACTGAGGCTCCGTTGTCCGTCACCTGTATCTCATGAACCGAGATTGCTAGATAGTTTAAATTTCCACACATGGAACAGATGATTTATCTTTTTATTCACAGTAGTAGTATATCATAAAATGTAATATAATAAAAGGGCTTCTCATCAACTATTGCTAAACTTGACTCTAAATATCTTTCAAGGCCCTCTGTGCGACAACAATATATGACGTCACGTCTGACGTCGGTCTAAGATTAGGGTTGTCACGCATGGAGTATTCTTACTTACCTACTCGGTGACCGTGAGACAAACGAGATGAATTAAGGTTTATGTAAGTAGTAGGTGAGGTGATACAAGTCAGAAGTTACATTATAATTTCTTAGGTTTAGTTTTAAGTTTATATTATTCTATGTTTAACTTGTTGAGTAAAAAAAACATGTATTATCATATTTGAATGCTTGTCGTATTCGGAGATGATTGCATGATTAAACGAAGTTTTTATGTTTTATTTTCTTTGTTATGACAAATAGACAAACTGTTACTGAAAAGCTATAAAAATAATTTATAAGTACGACTTTTCTTTATACTTTATACGATATACGTTAAGATTAAACACTATTACAAACCAAATTCAATCCTAATTAATTACAATACGACTCATAATTCACTACCACTTTTAATGTCCGTTTTACTCGCGTATGTAATATGTCAAGTACCTTATATACCCAGCCGGTCTGAGGTACATGAATGATATATTTGTTTGTTCGCGATCGTATATCAGCTGAACTCGGTATGTCTAGGTCTAATAATAGAATGGTTGACTGCACTGAAAGTTTCCTTAGATTCCATGGGAATATTGATGAGGTGAGATAACTTTAGCCGATGGATATTACGGTGCCAAGCCTATAGGTGAAGGATAGTTGTTTTGACAAGGTTAGGACAAGTGTTTGTATGATTCACGAATGTTCTGAGACGGATTTCTCAGTCCATGTGACTTGAATGTTTGTTAACCTCCTGCTTAAAATAAGGATTATAATATATATTATAACTAGTCGATAGAGTTTGGCGTGTCTGTGTATGATTATGGCGTCATAGCTCTCGAACGGCTGAAAATCCTTATTAGTTATGAGACCGTAGTGCTCTAAAATAAAGCATTATTTATGAAAAAAAAAATAATTTGAATCGTTGCACTGCTATTATTTAACAGTTTAAATTATTTTTTTCTCATCTTCTTTAGTTACACGACAACATACACAGTTTAACAATGTTTCCAACATGCTATTTATTTCCAAAAAAAAAGCAATTAGAAAAACAAACTTTCAATTACACAACAGACTAAAATTAATAACGGGCCAACATAACTCAAATTAATAGTGGAAACGCCAATTCCAGAAACAGAACAGTCCGAAAATCGAATCCTACAAAAACAAATGAAAATCGAAACAAGCGTAAAAGTAAAAGCTAAAAAGGTTATCGGGGTAAGTTTAAATTAGGGGTAAGTCATAACAGAGTTGGGGAAATAACGATACGAAATAAGATAACGGGAAATAACGATGACGATATCACTTGTAACTTTGTAACGATGGCACGGAAAGGAAAGATGAGATATAAAGTACTTTATTATTTGATAAAGACGCTTGTAGGTTTTGAATTAGGACTTATTATGTGACTATCACTGGCTTCCGGTTTCGCCCGCTTCGGTGTCGGTTATAGCGGGAAAAACATCACAATGATCTGACGAGGTCGATTTAAATTATACGTTTTTATCTAAAACTGCATACAAATTTACTTGAAATCGGTCAAGCCGTTCGGGCGTGTAGTTATAACAAACATACAAACAGACACAAGTCAGGGCGTTTGAGAATAATAAGAATAAAAGCATGTTAAAAAAGCTGCCTTCGAATATTATTTTCGTCAGGGTAGATAAAAAAATAAAGTTCATGTAAAGTTCGATAAAAAGGAAATATTTTTCTGAGTGACGTTACCTACGCCATATTTTCCAGGATATCCTTCTGAATCAATTAATGTGTACAAACAAGCATTCTCCTAATCTAATATCCATCTAAAAACCCAAAAACAAAAACATAACAATAAACAAGAGTCACTAAACTACCTCAGTAACAGTCCATTTGGTTGCAAAAACAAAGCATAAGGGTAACGCAGTGGAACGATTCGAAAGACCTACCACGATCTATTAAAAAAATAAAACTGCAGTTATTAAACAGAGATGGCGCTGTACACTGTGTATTGCTGTCCTGCTTACACGAATCACTTTGAACATGTAGTGGTAGGTTGTGTACACGTAGCAAGGTGTAGCATGTTCGATGGTCGTTACGCTAAATGTGACTGGGAACGCTAAATGGGTATCTTGTGAGATGCCCGAGATTGCAGCAGGAAATATGGTTGTAAATAAATAAATAGAAGTTCTGAAGATTTTGTTTTTTTAAGCAAGAGGGATTTGGTGGGTAATTTTATCTTGGTAGTGATGAAATATGTTGGGGTAGTTTCTTATTTATAGTGACTCCTTTTGTGTTGAATTAACTAATCAACTAATAGTAACTGGTTAAATAAATGAATCATATTATGTAGTTTTTTAAGATTGGTACTACTCTACTTCATTTTTTGTAACTAATTACGGACAATATCCTGAGGCAATTTTTTTGATACTTTTTGTATGTAAAAGATAAACAACAAAATAACGTTACCCAACTTCCTGGGAATCTGTGTTACCACACTGTTGTTTTAGTGGGAGGACCTATAACATGACATACTGTTAGCATCTTTTTACAACTACTGTAAAAGTTTTTCAGATTTGACATGTTACGGCGTGATAAAACAAAAAAAAACGTGATATCTGTTACCTGATATCGCCGCAACAGCAATCGGAAACAAGAGAAATCAATTAAAAGACTTGTTAAAAATTGTCAGTATAAATGGATTGGAGCGAATATCAGTTTGACGTAGATTCGGGAGCCCGCATTTACTTGGTCATCGCTAGGGTTGACTATGTAAGTCTTTTTTGTATTTTTTGTTAAGTTTCGTGCACCAAATAGCTTAAAATTCAGTGCTATTTATGGCAGACAAAGTTGTCGTGAATTATATTTAACTGAATCGCCATACGGCTTAATATATTTAAAGAATACGAGGACTATCGTGATCGTAAGTTAATATTTATTATCATCAAAACTTTGATTGTAAATAACAAAGTAGTTACGCTGGATCGGTTATACCTGATAACAAGTACCCAATGAGTCCTATCTATCATGAGGTGGGAATGAGGAAAAATAGTCAGAAGAAGTTATAAACTAGGCATAGTGAAAGAATCAAAAAGAACTCTTTGCTAGGCAGTGGGACAGAAAAAAAGTACAAAACATAATCTTTTATGTCCATGTCCAAAATACATATACAACTAACAATATTGCCAAGCGTTCCAAAACTGAAAAACCAAACAGTTCCTACACAACTTAACTAGTAAAAATTGCATGAAAACCCAACAATCCCCAACCGGCTAATCTAAAACAGTTTAAAACTATTTAACATTAAACTGGGAAACAAGTTGAAAATTACCGAGTTTGCATGTGTGGCAACCCTACACGCACCCATTACTTTAATTACTGGTCGTACAGCCCGTGCATCTCCTTTCATTTTATTAAACGAGCCGCGAAACTTACTTCACATCTCGCTACATAATTATTTTTATTTGAAACTAAAGAGACATTTTTCGAATGCATTTTTTCGCGTTTGACAACCTTATTTCGAGTACGTGCTTGAAAATGTTTCGGATTAAAATGAAAAACATAAAATAGCTCTTTACTGTGTGTTTTCGTTTTAAACGATATTTCGGTGGTATGTATTTAGTTATTTTTTTAAAATTGTTATCCATACCTCCTTTACGCTTTGTGATATTTGCGATCAAAACTTTATACTATGTCTACGACGTGGTATTATGATATCAAGTGATTAGTATTTGAACTGGCATTTCAGAACTATCAGTCTAACTCGTAGCAATACGGACGTTCATACTTAGAAACGTGAAACACATGTAATTCGTAGCAAAATCGACGAGACCTTCGTAGCAAGCTTGAGATTTGCGGATAACTTGACACACGTAGGAAAGAACGTGCGATTCGTAGTTAACTACACATTCTTAACGCACTGGACATTCGTAGTTAATTTTACACTTGACATTCGTGGCACACTTGATGTTCGTAAGTCGAGGAAGTGCAGTTGAAATTAATAGCAAAGTTGTTTAAGTTGTAATATTTGCTTTGATATTATTGAATTGATGGTATTAGTTAATAGAAGAAAATGCATAAAATACTATTTATAACTTAAACAATAAGTGAGTTTTCAGGTATACTTTAAGCAAAGGGTTTTTCAAGGTTTCTAAGGCATTAAATTGACCTTTTATCTATAGATAAGTGGGCCAACTGATTAACCAACGCGTATCTTGTTAACGAAACATCAGCTAATTGGTATGTTTGTCTGAAACTTCTCGCGTTATATACGATCAGGCGAAATGCATTAAAAGTTAGTAAACTTCAAAGGTCATATAAGTTCGTAGCTAGTTAATTGTTAATTAATTAGAATATTCCTTGTATCATGTAGAGTAAGATAATGAGAGAAGTTGTGTTCAAGGACAAATTTTAACGAGTTTCAAAATGGTGTTTTCCTTTATTTTTGTTTGTTTTTTTAAAGCTTCCCTGAGTGTGGTCAAGTAAAGGACCGTGACCTGAAACCTGATGGCCTAGAGAACGTTAAATCCTGATTTGTCCATATCTATACTAATATATAAAGCTGAAGAGTTTGTTTGTTTGTTTGAACGCGCTAATCTCAGGAACTACTGGTCCAAATTGAAAAATTATTTTTGTGTTGAATAGACCATTCATCGAGGAAGGCTTTAGGCTATAAACTATTACGCTGCGACTAATAGGAGCGAAGATACAATGGAAAATGTGGACAAGTATAAATCATGTGGGTAGGTGTAAATCATAACTTATATCTTCTAACCACGCGGACGAAGTTGCGGGCAACAGCTAGTCTACGATAAAAGTATTTGAATTACAAATACAAGAATACGTAATTACATTTTGAATCTTTTCTTGTATTTAAATATGTTTTGTTTGTTATCTTAGTATTTTGTTCCTACTTTTCCTGATAAAACACTTTTCCTAATCCTTTAGTAGAGAGTTGATGTAGGGGTGGAAATTCAATTCATTATACGTTCTCAAAGATTGTTATTTGACAAACCGAAACACATGCTTGCAACCCGTAATCGAAACTCAACAAAACGAAATTAAAATTTGAATCTTGAACCATATCACAAACCGATCAAATAATATTTGCATACCCATAAAATTTAATGATTTTGGACCATGATCACGATCATCTGTGCCGGAAAAGATCAGTAACTCCGATTAACACATTAACATATTTCAACACTTAACTACAACATAGCCCTTAAAATGAATTATGAAACATTCGGAGTTATTCGTTAATTGGGTCTCGATAATTGACGTTTTAATTCTTACTGTAATTTTGGCGGGATTAAGCGAGGATCGAGACAGTTAATCTGAAAGCTGTGCTTGTGTAAACAGTGAGATAACAAGAGTATATACGCTGAAGGAATGTTTGAAAATTATTTAATTTGATACTTTTATACTTAGCCTAAGACGCTTACGACATATTTTAATCAGGAATCGTTCTCAAAGAAATAGGGGGAATTGTGCTGTTACGGGATTTATAAGCCAGTAACGTCATAGTAGTGGTATTTGTATATTAGTAAATCTGGGGACAATCACCACCTCCTGAACCACATATAAGGTAAGACTATTATTAATTATTAAGGCGAGAGGGCGGCACTACGTTTCTAAGAGTGGCATCTCTTTTCCACAGTTCCTACTTATATGATACCTATATAAGCTGAAGTACTTACTAAGCGGGTAAATCAGGGTACTATTCAATCACGATTTTGAGTTTCAAAAAGTGCTACTTAATAGCTAAATTTTTATAAACTATATTCATTTGTTTCCATTTAAGGTGGTAGTACTTTTACACACAAGACAAATTATATTGTATCACGTCACCAGCAACAAAATCGCTTTTTTATTCAACACTTTAATTAAGCAATTACAATTCACAATAAACTACGGACCTAAAAAGACTTGTAAACAAAGAAAACATAAACTAAGGAGTATCACTTAAAAAAGTCGTATGTAGTTCAACAAAGGTTGCAATAAAAAAGTTATGAGCAGTTAAAGACAATTACCATCCAAGATTTTATGTTCGTTTGGGCCGAGAGTCTCTTATAAATTCCAGACGTCGTTCACAGCGTCATGCTGTACGCCGCGTGACAATGCTTTTTACGGGGCGTTAGCGTGGCCGAGACTGCAACAACATTTGCCGCCTTCGCTTCGCCTCATCTATGGTCACTACTTTTCGGCTGGTCAGTGAGGGAAACTGGAATTCATTGACAAACAGTAATGTTGTCTTTAGTTTTCAATTTAATCTATACTCTATACCAATATATGAAGCTGAAGAGTTTGTTTATTTGAACGCGCTAATCTCAGGAACTACTGGTTCAAATTGAAAAAATATTTTTGTGTTCAATAGACCATTCATCGAGGAAGGTTTTAGGCTATATAACATCACGCTGCAACTAAACGGCTTCCGTTCAAAAAATCCTAATTTAATCTTCTAACCACGCGGGCGAAGTCGCGGGCAACAGCTAGTTTCTTGATAAAAATATTATATACTTAATAATTTTGCATTTTATTTCAAACTTAGTTAGTTATTTTTGAGGGTTCGCCTTCCTCTGTTTTGAGCTGTTTATGTGCAAGTTGTATTCACCTTCAATTATTTATACACTAAACACTAGTCATCTGTTTAGTTTCAGTATGTATTATTGCGAACTCAGGGTTCGTTGTCCTTTTAAAGTCCATACACCATATAATTTTTGACGTGGCGTAAGACTTGAAGCTGTACGCAGTCTACAGCCTTCAGCAGATCGTAGTATCACGTCTTTCATTCTGGGCACCACAATTCGGGTACCGTCCCGAGGGCATTATAAAACATTTTATGCATGTTGAAAATTTTCAAGGCAAAACGAAAACCATTGCAAGAACAACGAATGTTTAGGGAAAATGGGAATTATGCGTATATATATTTTTTTCTTTTACATAATTGTTTGAGTGTAATGCGGTGAGCGATTTTTTTGTTGAAATCATATCTTTTAGAGTATCTGATACATTATTAGAAGGATTTATTGTTGATGCATAAATAAGAAAAATAAATAAAACAACACTTCATTTTCATTACTTTTTTGCTTCATATTGTTTTTCTCAACATTATTAACACAAAGGTGTTACAAGTTTGAAGTGTCTGTCTGTCTGTTTGAGCCATCATAGCTCCCGAACGGTTTCATATTTTGTATTAAGCGAGAATCGGTAAATCCATTCAAAAGTGTGTGTGTGAAAGAGGTTACAGACGGTGATGAATTTTTGTAAACACTTCTATTCAAACTGTTATTCCTTCGGTTGATCTTAAATTCCAATAAAAGGAATCCGAAATATAATTACAAGGAAAATATTCAACAAACTTATAATTCGGAATCTGTATACAAAAGCTGTAGGGACCTTTAATTAATAAATACATAATTGATGTACTGAATTAATTTCACAGATACAGGTAAGTCTGGGGAGGTATCTCGTATCTCACAAAAACAAAACAGCAGCTATAAGCGCACAATTATTGCCATTAAATTGAGAGTGAGATCTTGGAGAACTAAGTATGTAGACGGAAACAGTATATTTAAAGACATTGCAAAAGAAGATACGGAGACAGAAAAATAGTTGCAGTCAGCAAGTATACTGTTCAAAAATATTTTTTATACTGCTTTTACAACAAAAACACACAACTGAATTTATATAAGCACCAATTTACAGCTATTTCACGTTATATGCAAAATGAATCAATAAAATCGGTTTGTCCAGTCCAAAGTTCTGAGGTAACAACCAAGATAAATTAAATACAGGCGAATTGAGAAGCTCCTCAATTTTCAAGTCGGTTGAAAAAGTAATTTTGTCACAATTTTGCTATTACATTTATGCTTTATGCGAGATACGTAATCGAAACTGAATGGTTTGAAGTCCCACCCTGTATTATATTACTTGTAAAGGTTTATTCAATTACTCTACAAAATATATTTTCTAAGTAGGTATATTATTTCGTCAAAGCTTTGGTACGAACCATTAATTCAAAAAATGTTATTTATTTTTCATTTAATACGTATTTCTAGTAGTTTGTTCAGAAAAGTTCTTGAAAATTTTAGTTCTTGATCATTAAAAATGGTTTGTTGTAGGGCCGATACGGAGTCACGTAAAATAGTTCGAGCGACTAAGGTATATCCCACCGCTGGGAAAATATCCTTCCTTCATTTAGAGGGGATAAATAAGCGATTAAGTCATATCCCAATGCTGGGCAAAATTCCTTTTCCCACGTAGAGGAGGATAGTGCCTTTCCGATCCCCATAAAAATTAAAACATTTCAAGCAGCTTGGTTAGTCAAAAAGCTTAACTTAACATTAACTATAGTCGAATTTCTTTCTGACCTAAAAAAATACCTCTTAAAAATGTAAAATCTGACCTTATAAATGTAAAAAACTAAAAAAAACTACGTTACTTAAACCTGGACACAGCAGAATTTATAAAAGACCACACGTTACTACTGGATGCACAATGCTAAAACCAAAAAAACAAAACTTAAATACCATCCCAAAAAATACCCGTAAACTTTTCTTTTTTTTACATTCACTAAGTTTTTCAACACTAAAAGCCGCTTCTCTAGTGGAGTTTATTAGCGCAGAACATTGGTGAACACTCTAAGGTTTAAGCATTAAATAAATGAGAGGCCGAGACGTTGCGGAAATTACATGTTTCAGAGAAACGACGGTACAGAGGAAGGTTTACAGGGAGGCTGTGTAGAGAACTTGGATGGGATGTTGAGAAAATATTCATGTTTAAAAATATGAAGGGATATACGTATAGATATGTATACTATCTTAGGTGATTTTTGGGGTTTGGTTTTAAAATGAATTTAGAAATAAAATACTATGATATCTGAAAAAAATATATCGACTTCATAAACTCAAAAATCAAGTTTTTATTTCAAGTAGGCCGTTTTCCAGGCACTTTCAAAACTTTAAGGTGATGGCTCTAGTTGCGCGGTTCCAAAATGTCGCTCTTATGGAGAAAAACCGGCAAAAAACTCAATTTCTTATTTTAAACTTTTGTAACGAACTCAAAAATAGCTCGGACGATAAGATTGATGTTTAATTATCTCAAAACATTAGTTTCCTAAAAAATATTCAATTCAAAACCAAATTTTATGTAAATTTTGGTTGGTTTGGACGGTCTCCAATACAGGTAGTATTCTGTAGCTTGGTCAGTGTAATACACCGTGTAGTGCCTAATGACCATACAAATACATTAAACTTTTAACAAGAATTCTTGTACTACTGGCTATCCATTATTTATACTATAACTACAACTTTAGTTATTAAATGTATTAATTTCTTTTTTTCTAATCGTTGTTCACTGGAACAGCTAGAAAAAATAAAGTTACTCGTTGTATTATTAGCGACCTGCTGGTAAAATCTCATCAAAATTGGGCAAGCCCTTGGGAAGATTATCCCGGACAAACACAAAAACAAAAAACGAACAACTACCCGAGCCATATTATGTGCCAACCCATTGTAATTCACAAATCACATACATACATTTATTTGATTATTATTAACATTGAAAAATACAATTATACATCATCAATTAATACCAATTTGCAAAAACCATTCGCATGTTTGTTTATTGTTTGGACGGTTCAGTAACTTTGGCCGATATTATAATTCATAATTAAAGCGATTGTCGGTATTTGAACCATAGCAAGGGTTTACGGGCTGGTTGGCATCGTGGTATTAACAATTAATATCAACCATGTTTGTTATACATTGTTGTATGGGTAAAGATTGAAATGGAAGTTTTATCTATACTAATATATAAAGCTGAAGAGTTTGTTTGTTTGTTTGAAGCTAAGCTCAGGAACTACTGCTTCAAATTTTGTTTTTTTTTTGTATTGATTGATGATTGATGATTTCATCGAGGAAGGTTTTAGGCTATATACCATCACGCTGCAACTAATAGGAGCGAAGATATAATGGAAAATGTGGAAAATACAGGGCAGGTATAAATTACTATAACTTATATCTCCTAAACACGCGGACGAAGTCGCGGTCAACAGCTAGTGTTAGATAAAGGGTATAATTTAATGATACTAAAAAAAACAAGGTTAGGTCAGGAAGTCGCTATAGGAAGCGATTTAATTTGAAGTTATGTGAACTTAAAAAAAACAATTAAGACGATGAAATGGTTACCGTGGTACAAGCAAGGCAAAGGCAGAAACATCCGTGAGTTGTAGTCAGTAGAATTCTAACACACCCAAGGCTGATAGAGTAATTTAATAATTTCCTATCCGAAAAAAAAATTGCCCATATTATAAACTTAAATCATTTTCAACCTCTTTTCTAGAAATCTTAAAGATTTTCTCTCACGCTTTGCAACTTTTAAAGCGGTGTGTATCGAAATGACAAAAGAAATCAAACGTGTGTATAAGAGGAATCGTTTGTTCGACGACCTCCGTGGTCGAGTGGCGTACGCACCGGTTTCAAGGTGTCGCTAGCTCTGAGGTCCCGGGTTCGATCCCCGGTCGGGTCAATGTAAAAATTCACATTTGTACATTGTCTCGGGTCTGGGTGTTTGTGGTACCTTCGTTGTATCTGAATTCCATAACACAAGTGATTTAGCAACTTACTTTGGGTTCAGAACAATGTATGTGATGTTGTCCGACAAAAAAAATATATATATAAAACAAAGATACTTTACTTCCGAGAATAACTTTACTTTTTATCAATGTATTTATTTCATTCAAATTCGTTATATTTGTATTAAAACTTTTTTTTTGATACCAATTATTATTGTTTCCGTTTTGTATTTGTTATTGTTTATTTTTACGACGTTTATAATTGGGATTTTGATATTAAAGAGGTAGAAGCTCTACAGTATATAAAATTTTATGAACATTTGAACACTCGGATTGGAACAAGCGTATGTGGGCCGTACAAGTGTTTGACTTACTTATAGACTGAAAGTGATATACATAATGTGTTGTAGAGTTCTGTGATAGTATTTTTATATCGAATAGAAAGGATGTAGGGTCATGTTGAAAAAAATTATGTCTTGATTCATCAAGGAACGATCCCGACTGAGATAAGGGATAAAAAAATAGCAGTTGAGAAATTAGTAGATACTAATTTCTAGATTGGTATAGATATAGATACTATTGGTAGATACTATACCGCAAAGAAAATCTTCGTCTTTTTTTTCTAAAAAAATACCTTTTATCGATCCCGACAAATGTGAACCCTCCACAATTGAAACCATACAGGGTGTAAGGAACACCGTACCACCAAAGTCGCATAATGACTTTAAAATAACGTGTTAATTAATAATAAAGAAGTCGCTACCGTCGGAGATTAATATTTATAGATTTAGTCATTTTTGAGCACGCAATGAATTGGTTACCGCGCGATCCTTACGCTCAGCGTACGTACTTACACGAACTGTAATGTGGTAGGAGGGCGACACTCGGCGACACGATCGAAACATTCGAAACGCGCGCGCATTTTATAAAAATGTTGTGATGTAACGAAAAACAATCACAAAAAAATACCAATCAATTTACACTATTCTGACTTCAATCTGTGTCTTGTGTATTATTAAATCAAACCTACTCTTACCTTAATCTCGCTCACTTCTAACCAGATAAGGTTCGAAAATTTCGAAATGTCCGCCATCTACGTGCACACAAATTTTGGCGCGGCGAAAAATCTGCTGCTGAACCCGGGGCAAAAAGTACCGCGTCCAGTAAATGTTCATCGCGAGACTTGCATTGCCACGTGCTTCGCCATAACACATTAGCATGTTGCCATTCTCCCGGGCGGTAAAATAACCTATCGAGCTACTAGGATCGTAATTTAAATAATACACACACAACACACGCACTTATATCACTTAACACAATAAAATTGTCTGCCTACACGATAATTAGTCCGCGAATTACCCGATTGCACATGCACATTCGATTAGCGTAAGGAACAAACTGAGTAAAAATAGGTACTATTTTGAAAAAAGCCGAACTTTCGGTTTTACCTTTGAGTAGTGTTGGACCTAGGTACCTATGATTCTTTATCGATAAATTACATGAGGTCGAAGTGAATATCGTAAAATTATTCTTGACAATAAAGTACTTAACTTAAACCTTTAAAATTGATTAATCACAAAATGTACTTTTGTGTAAGAGCATAATTGTTTTATGTGACTGGAATAATTATTCAGCAGTTCGTAGGAAAAAAAATGATAAAAATTTTTAGGCAGGAATTTCATTAGTAGATGATGGATATTAGTAACAAAACAGAGTTTAATTTTAGAAAAAATAAATTATTGTTTATAACAACATGTTTTAGAACTACAGAATTCTAAACAATAACAAACTGTTAATAATAAAAGGTTTTAATAAATTTCGTAGTACGATAAGTTGATAAACGCTGAGAAGGTGATTTTCTATTTTATAACATGGAACCCGTGTAACAAAAATCGATGTACTATTTTATCCAGTGTCACAGGTACGTCACTCGCCGATACCGCTGTAGGTGTCGGCGACGCGCTGGCGGTGTCGACAAAGGCGGCTAGCGGTGCCTACAAAGCGCGCGGCTTTTTTAAAGGAATAGTAGGCAGGATTACGAATAATGCGTGCGAGTGCGCGCGCAATAGTTGCGCTATCTCTTACGCTTGTCGCTCATGAGTATTGGTTCGGTTTTGACGTCACTTTCGGTTAGATTTGCAAGAGAGCGATGACCGACGAGTACCTTTACGAATCAGCTGATCGGGAGCAGTTTTTAGTGTTTCATTTACATTGCCTTTTTTTGTGAAAACGGCTTAATAATGATTTTGTTTATGAAAATATTATTGAAATACGTAGGAAAAATGATTTTATGACACATAAAATTAAAAAAACGCGAAAAAAAACTGCAATTTTCATGAAAAGACCGATGAAAAATTCCAACGCAGTGGGGTCTGGAATCATGTCTAGAACTCAGGTCCCACGGAAAAGTCACGGTGTTCCTGACACCCTGTATAATTATAAGATACCTTTATACTAAGCATTCATCTTAAGTTATGTGACGATTCAATATTCGGCAAACATGACTACTATGAAATGAAATTTCCATAACTTAAGCAGGAACATTGAGTAAATAACAGTCGCGTAGCCCGAAGCTAAATCGGAATTGAAATGCGAATAGCTAAGAATGGATTGAATAGTTTAAAGTTTCAATACAGTACATTTGCATCGATAGTCTATGTACTTTTGTTGTTTGAGAACTAAATTCATAACAGAATTGACTCTAAATTATAATGCATACATTTTTTATAGTAATGAGATTAGAATGAATTATCGGGATCGCCCAATTAGTTTTGAACCCAAAAGGAGATCTTAATCATGAACTGACGTGGCGGGATAGAGAGTAAAAGAGAGGGGTATTTTGTTTTTCAAATATTTTAAAGGAGACAGGAATTTTCAGCTCTCTCTTCCAATGACTGAGATTGTGCCCAAAGTAGGTTTTTTTTTCCTTCAGCTTGATCGACTGCTCAAAATTCACCCGTTATTTTCTCACATCACATTTTACGCGTTTCAATATTTTTCTACAAGGAAAAGAGAGGATAATAATAATGAAAATAACAAATAAATATGTATGTAGGTTACAGTTGAGGGGTTTGGAACATATTAGCATATTAAAACGCGAAGTGTTTAATACGAAACAATGTCAAAAGCTCAATAAAAATGTAATTTAAAATTTTAATAAAAAGCGTTACGCGGTGCGTGGTAGAGGGCTTAACGTGCAGTTTTTTTTTAATAAATACCACAACACTAGAATGTTTGTACTTCGGACGTTTTTTCACAAGTTTTTATTAGCTGTTAACTGCCTCGACTTGGTAGTAATACTTTTAATATGAATATGTTAAAAACCTTCGTCATAAACTGATGTCAATGGCTCTACTAATCGCCTAGATTATGGTTTCATTCAAATCTTCTACGTAATTGAATCAAACGGTTTAATGATATGTACGGGCACCTAGGACGGTAGGACAAGCGTTTATGATTACCGAATGCTTGTTCTGTGTCTTTGTGCATGTGACTTGAATGTTTGTGAAATCCCCCGCGACACAAGAAATAAAGTCCTCCAAAAATAGGTATTCATAAACCAAAAAGCAGATTCCAAATCTGATAAACTTTGTCTTTACAAATTCGTACCGGATTCAGTCAATTCTTACCACCTAACTTCTACAACCCACTTTAATACCTAAAATGTCACCATGAAAACTGATAGGAGTAGATCTAACTACAAAAATACAACCGGAAAGGATTCCAATGTATACGTAAGATTCAATACTAAAATAGGCTATATCCAAAAAATACTGAAACCCCTTTTGCAACGTCAGTTAATGGCCATTGTGCCCATAATGTCCATTTGCACGGTCAATGCCTTTCCCCTCTTTTCATTTTTGATGCTTTCTTTGAGATATAATGGGACTCCAGTTATCGAAGTACCTAAGTACCACTCTATTGCTTTGCAAGTCATGCTGTATTTTCAGAAAGTGCTGCTCTGTTTTCAGTAAATTGTTTGATGCATATAAACAATTCAAATAATTTTGAAAAGTAAAGTATTTTTTGGATCAAGTTTATGATAATTAATGGCAGCATCGAATGAAACATTGTTACTTAAAATCGTTTAAAAAATATTTTCTTTGTATTAAAAGGTGCGTTTTTATATAGATAGTCTAATGCATTTTTATTTCTATTATTTATCTCTGATCATCGACCCTTAGTATTTCAAAAAACAGTCGAACCATTTTACCGTCGTTATATGACAATAATGTCCAAAACAAAAATTTTAATATCGTCCGATATTTATGCTACAAATTCAAATTATCCAAACGATTTTTTCATTATCCTCCTAATAGAAAGAGGATACATTTAAATTAATTCAAAACTCTCTGTTTATAATGGACCGAAATAAAATTGTTCAACATTATTTGTGAAAGTAATTTTCGTTCAGAAGATCAAAGGTGTTTTAAGTACCTAAGGAAAATTTTGAAAGGATTTGTGTCTTAAAATTAGGTACATTTACATTAAATTATCTTAGCCCTCTTAACTTGGACAACATTTTTAGTATTGCGTATTTGCGTTTAACTGAACAATTAAAATTGACAAAGATAAATTATTGCTTTAAAGTTTTAGAGAGAGGGCTTGTGACGTAACGATTTCGCAAAATTTTTACACAGAATTGACGTCACGCGTAAGTTCCATTAAATGAAATTTCATCAACTTATGCTTGAAAAACGAAAAAAAATAATAGAATATAACATAATATTTTCTTTACAAAAATATTGAAATAAATAAAAATCATTCTGATTTAAAAAAATCTGATGGACATTGAAAATAAATATTATCCCCAATTACACAAAGTAAATTTTATATACTTTAACACTATCATTTAAAAACTCGAAACTGAAAGAGCAACCGGATACCACGTTAATTTGGTTATTAAGTCCCTCGGCTCTTTTCAACAGCACTAAAACTTTGGAAATCAGCCAAATATCCACTTGAAAGTAATTAAACTGAACGTTACAATAATATTGTTTCATTCCTAAGTCAACAACATTTCCGAAATACCCCAGTCTACCCTTAATTGAAAAATAGGGGAATGACAACCCATGAAAACGAATACGAAAATAAACTATGCTCAAAAAAATATTGTCCATGCTTTCATGTTCCAGCCTAATGTTTACTTACTATCCTAAATTGAAATTCAATTACCGTAACCCGCAAAGGGCTTCGACCAGTTTAGGAAGACCTACCCCGCCCCCTGCCGCAGTAACGTCAAAGGGGAATGCAGAGATGCATGGGACATCAGAAGGCTCAGCCGAAACTGGTGACTTGGAGTCTTGGTTGCTTCAGTATTGCGACCGTCGCGGTGCCGTTCGCACGTATCGAACTATCAATAATAAAAATAAATTAATTTAAATAATAATATTACGATTGTATTACGTCGTTTTGAGTTCGTGGTAGCTTGTTGTAGTGATTGCGCGAATCGTTGTTGGTGTTTGAAAAAGTTTTGAAAGTTTGAGGTAAGTTCGAAAGTTACGTAAACTTTTTGGTTAATTTTTCTTGTTTTTTTTTTATATTTATATTTTACGAATACGTGGTGAAACCGGTGGATATAATGTGGATAATATTTTTCTAATTAAAATTGTACGTAAAAAAAATATGCTGATGATAAGTTATTTTCTAAACCATTTGAAAACATTTATAGCAAGTTACTAATCGAAGTAATAATTAATTACGCAATATTCTAAAAAAATCGAAATCTTATCAATAAATTATTTTTATTTATTTCGCATATAAAACTGAATTCTATGTGTACGATATTAAGATATAAACATTAATCGTAATAAAATAAAACCAGTCAATCATTGCTTATTAATTTCATGAAATAAGATGATTAATTGTGACATACCAGTATTTAAAATTAATACAGATTAATTAATTTCATAAGATGTCATAATTAACTAAAAGGACAATTATAAAGTTACTGTAAAATAAATATAATTATATGAATAAAAAAAATTACATTGCTCTGAATAGCTCCTAAAAAGTCGAATCTCAACAAAATAACAACATTCAGACTACAAAAAAAAATCAACGAAAAAGTATCACACGAAAAAAAGTCCTAGGTAAATTCCTGAATTAAAAATCAGGCTACACCATAAAGGTCCTAAGTTTCTAACTAAATCTCGCCCAAGTTAAAACTGTTTAAAAATGGAAGACATTGAAAGGGAGGCCTCTTTTCTGATGTAACTGAAATATTCAGGTCGAGATCGGTGTGCCTGTGCCAGTTTTAAGGTACTAGCATCACCTTTAGTAATAAAAAAAACTACTTTTTAGTAGTTCGAAAAAGTCGTTAAATATTTTTTTTACTTGGAGGCCGAAGACAAGTTATATATATCCCACTGCTAACATCAAAATACTCAATTTATTTATTTAATTGACAGGTCAAAGTCATTTATTTAAAAGCAATGTCATTCCCATATATTTGATAGATTGGAATACAGCTATTGCTTGTAAAAATGTAACTAGTCTGATCGCTTTTCAAGGGATATGTTGACTCGGATAGTAGTCTACCATATGGTTTTGGAGGTCAGATAGGCAGTCTCCAAGCTTCCTAAAAAGTACGGAATTCAACAAAATCTAGGGTGACATCGATCTCAATACATTATTTAGGTGCTGAAATGTAAACTGCAACTTTGCGGTTATGATTTCTGGCACTTAATAATTTGCATTGCCATTAAGTAAAAAAATATATATATTTATGTAGTATATATTACGTATACGTACGAATAATTAGATAAGCTTGATAGCTTGATATATAGATTCAATAAATTAATTTGTTTTTTTAAAAGACTTATATGAATTAGAATCTTATAATTAATTAATTTTATCATAATTTTCTCCGACTAAACTTCACAGTTTAAAAAATATGTAGTTGATAAAAATATATATTTTTGATACCATTAAACACCCATAACTTCCTACTCGAATGAACTTCAATTTTACTTGTTCTTTGTTTTTTTTTTTCTTAATGATATCGGCAATAGTTTATAGGATATAATTCAGGCTAATGTTTTTTTAAATTAGCCTGTGTAAGATCAATAAGGTTTGGCAAAAAGCCTAACCTTCTAAACTTCCCTATATTTTGCAGTTACTGGCCATCATCATTCAATCACTATAATTTACCTTTAACTCTATAGGAACACATTCCCGAAGCTTATAATTAACAAATACCACCTTGTAGGATATTTTTGTCCATAATAAACTCTAGCACTGATAATAAATTATCTAACTATACCATACAAACCATTGGGCTTAACTATGAATACCTAAATTCGATCTCATCTGCAAATCTACTATCTTATAAATCTGCAGTAAAATTCTTCTGCTACCAGTCCTAAAATAAATAAACACGTATTCTTTAAGAACACCAGCCTATCAAATCTTGCCAAGAATTTTCCCCAAGTGATATCAATTGAACTGTATTAGGTGTAGGTTTTTGGGTAAAGCCAGGGGTCTCGGGATTAAGGCCGGTTTATAGCAAGGGTGCTATTAATTAGGCGTGCGATGTATGTTGTAAGACGACACGGCGCTTGTTCGCCTTGTGTGCTTTATATGGCCGTAAAGTAAAGTTTGGTTTCGTAATTTTTGGGATGTAAAGTATTAGGGTGGAATTCGTAAGCTTTGCCGAGTTTTTTGGGTAGGTATAATTGTAGATTTTCAATCGTAGCAAATTAAATAACAAGTTATAAATAATAGACTTTTGTTAAAACACATCTAAAAATCATCAGCGGAAAATGAGATGAAATTCGGAATAAAATATAAGATTTTTTTTTTTAAATTTCATTTTCAAAGTTACATATTTTGCTCTTCCGGTCCCACGGTCTAGCGTACAAGCATTAAAAGAAAACAATCCACAGATAAATTGAGAACCTCCTTCCTTTTGAAGTCTGTTCTCAAAAACACCATTCAAATCTCACTTTACAAGTCTAAGAGGAAACTTATACGGAAGCTTTCAATTAAATCCCCATCCTCAAAAACAAGTGAACATTATTCTCAAAATCTGTTCAGCACAGTTCAGAAATAATGACAAAAGTTTTCCCCAACAAGAAGCCAACACATCCAAGAGAAATATATATCTAGAAAAACAGTATCCTTCTAAAGGGCCAATGAGACGGTAAAACAAGTAAAACCGTTTGATAGTCGTTTCAATGTCTTTTCTAACTATTTTATTTTTATTTATTTCAAAAACCGCAGTTAGAAATGTAATCTGCGAACTTTCAAAAACATTCAAGTCACATGCACAAAGACACCCAGACTCAGGATTTAATAAGCATTCCAAAAACTCCCCAAAAACTCTTTTCGATGTCTTGATCGAAACTGCGACACGTCGCGCACATTAGGTTTGGATTGGCGACCTCAACCACTCGAATATGCAGATGAAGATGCACTCAAACTACGGTTTGCCTCAAACTCTCAATATCATAACAGAATAAATGAGGCTTCTTACTGATGACAGACGAGCGGACAGACATAGAGCATAGAGTAGTAGGCTTCCGTTTTAACCCTTTGGATTTGGAATAATCCAAATATAAAAAAATATTCAACGAGCTCCAAACAAAATTTGAGCAAAATTCAAAACCAGCTTGAAACAGTGAAAAGTTTGAGCCAAAACGCGTTCGACAAAGCAGTTTGATAGCCTTGCCCTTAAGGTGTGAACTCGATAAAGGTGAAGTGAAGGAATGTAAGTGACTGCTGCCATTAATCTCGGGATGTTAGTGGTCGATATTGATAAATAACTTTGTTAGGTGATACACTTAAGAGGTATCCGCTTTCTTTAGTTCAAGGGTTCTGGAGAAAATGTATAAGGGTTTTGTCCTTGGGTGTTTTTTTTACCTCTATCTTCAAGTTACTCGCTGATATATGTGTTTTGTGTTTACCTTTGGGAAATTATGGCTAGTTTTTATTGAATGAGTCCAGTTTGTCTCTTTATTTCATTACGAGATGGAAGGAAGGCTTTTGTGCTTCTGGAGGAAATGTTGAGCTCATTTCCCAGGGAACATGGATGAGATATATAATTCATTCATCTGTTAGGTTTGTTTTCGCGTTCTATACTCAAAAACTGTACCCTTTACTGGAGCTTCGCTGTCTATCCGTCTCTGATCATGCTGTATCTTGCAAAACGTGATAGTTATAATTTACACAGAATGACGTGATTGTAATTTATACATTTAAAAATGAAGAACGTAAAGCAACGGTTGGTACAGTAATACATTTGATGGCTGTAAATTTTTATTTACTTAGTTTTTTTAGATATTTCTAAGGATCCTCATTGGAGCAAGTCTCACTAGCACTTGAACGGTTTTTATATTAACATCGTAGCGTTCCGCAGTTACACTGTTATTCGTTTATTCTTTGTTGGTTTATCAAACAATTTCTAGCCGAATGTGATCTGGGAATAGGTACCGATCCACTAATTAATGTTCTTCCAGCCTATAAAATCCATAGTAATAGTAAATGTGTAGTTTTTCTTTTTCAAAGCCTCTGCAGTACCTGCGTTTTCTCCAAACTTACACCAAACAAGAATTCTCTTAATGACGTGTACTAAATCTCCTATTCTCGGTATATTATTTAAAACCATTTGCTTGCCCATTAAAGGAATGAAAAGCCTTAACGAATTTTGCTTCTCTCTGGATGGCGAAGCTCAATTTTTCGAGCAGTGTTAATTGCATGAAGACGTGCAAGAGCCCCATTACTCTGCTGTCTTTAAAAATGTTTTAGAAATAATTTAATGTTCAGTAATTTGTGAGGGGCAGTGAGGATTTAGTATTTTGTTAAATTTTTTGGTGTTTTTAGTAGACTACAGTTGGATATGTAAAATTGTTTTTGTATATGATGACTGGTTTGTTGGTCTAGTGGTGAGTGGCCCTGACTGCTGTAGTTGAAGTCGTGGGTTCGATTCCCGCCCACAGGACATTTTTTTTATTTGAAGTGCACGATCATTTGTTCTGTGTCTCGGTGTAGCTTATCTATGTTATGAAAGTATTTTGAAATTTATATGTGTTCGTTTATCAATTGTTTACTAATAATACAAACTTTGCTTAGTTTGAGACTAGATGGCGTTGTATAAAAGGCCCTTTAGGTATATAGCAGGTTTGATCATTGATAACGAAGCTAGCTCACAGCAGCTTGGTAATTTTAGATTATTATATTTGGCATCCTTTTAACTCAATTATATTACTTACTAGCTGTTGCCCGCGACTTTGTCCGCGTCGTTAGAAGATATAAGTTAGGAATTTTCGAACGTTGGCCTTGAAGATGAATATTTTTCCCCGTTTTGCCACATTTTTCATTGTGATGTTATATGTTCAAACAAACAAACAAACAAATTCTTCAGCTTTGTATAGTAGTAATATAGATAAGGCTTTTAAAAGTTTTACCTTTCTGACTGAGAGTCTAGCACATACAAAAAGCTTAGCTACCGCACTAGTAGCTATGAATGAATCATGAAGTTCAACTCATACCTACGTAAAAACTAATCTACCCAAAAACAAGCTATAAAAAACTTTAACATAAGCTCATAAACCCAAACATTTATCGTTACAGTTTCAACGTATATTTCATAGCCGTGAATAATATTTAATTCATAAAGAAATTTATATTTTTACCTCAATTTAATTTGGGGTTATTATTCTCTACGGTACGCTAAAAGTGGGAATAAAGTAATGAAATTTGCGAAATAGATGAAGTTTGTAAATTAAACACGGTTTATAAATATATTTAGGGACTTGAAACTGTGTCTCAGAAGGCTGGGGGCACCACTTCCTGAAGCGAAATTCTTGCAGTGGTGGGAGGGAGATGCCGCTTTACGTTATGTTAGGCTATCTCTTTCCCTCGACAGTTACAGACTTTCTTTAAGAGGTAGTGGTAGGAACTTAGTTTTGTTCTTAGATATGTGACTGTTGATGTAATTTACGCCACGCTTGGGCTTGAAGTTCTAATTTTGGATGTTATATGTTTCGTACTGGATTAACGGTTTGGAAAATTCTTTTAAATATTTGACCTTAATGATAATGTAATAAAGTTTTCTTTGGTATGTGATGTTATTAAATACTAATCGTCGACTCGAATATTATATTTATTGAGTAGGATGTAAAATATTTAATCTTTATAAAAAACTATATGTTTTTCTTCTTTGGTCTTCTAACAAAAAAAAATAGCAAATAAAAATGTATCTTGCAAAAAAAAAACACGTGTTATACTATTAACAGACTTATTCAGAACACTAATGACAATGACCAACAATGCATAAAGTACAAGTTATAAAGTTTAAAGAAAAAATTGAGACTTCCTTGCAATCATCTGAAAAAGGTTTTCGAGAACTACTGAACACAAGCATTACTGAATATTTGACCCGTCACTGCTTAAACACGATGTATATTTTCAGAGATAAATATCGACAAAGTTTATGCCTAATTCCGTGCCAAAATTTATGCCTCCCAAATTTCTTCTCCCATGTTACAGCTACCGTCTTGCGTTCACGCGTCCCATTTATTCAATCCCATTCCATATTACATTTGCAGCAAGGGTCCCTTAAAAACTCGTAAGAAATATAGCCTTATCCTTTCTGAACAAGATTTTAATAAAAGCTGCGGCAAATGAACAAGAAGTTCGGAGTTTTTGAGCAAAAACTTTGTGAACATCTCAAGTGGAGAGTTAAAACCAAAATGAGTTATAAACCATTGTCTTGCGAGGTTTTTTGAATCCTTAGAGACAGATTTTCATTGCATTTTTAATTTTAAGCTTCGTTTTCTTCAATTTGAGGATATAATGAAACTTGCATAATGAAAGGGTTAGATAGTAAGCTATGTTTAACGAGGTTTAAACAGGTTTCATATACATACTGCCCTTAAGCGGAAACTCTAGTTTCTAACAGTGACGAAAGTAATGTATTTCTATAATTTTGCCTTATAATAATCACCACCATGAACCGTGATATTATGGTTCATCTTGATAACGGACCGAAAGACAGACTCCTGGGTACAGGACTCTAAAAACTCGAAAACAAAATTAATTTACTATAGAAATTGATCCAATCAAGGGCCGTTCAATCAGTGGTTCGATAGTTGGAAACGATTCACGTGTAAAGTGGTGATTTTATAGTTGGCATCGGTCAACATTCAACATACGAATGTCTATATGTATGTTGTGACGTCATCAAATAGATGTAGGCAGAGTGAGTTGAGACTTAGTAATCGGATATTGAAATAAGAGGCTTGATATGATTATACTGATTGATTTAGTGGACAGTTTATGTGTACGTTCTTAAGTATGTTTGAAAGTGCATAAGTCCTTCCAAGGATGCAATGTAAAAAGTTTTTTTGTGTAGTCTGAATATTGAGTTCTTTTGGGTTTTATTCACAAAGTTTAAAAACAGAAACCTATGCCTCTTTTATCATTCCGTAATTTTCCAGTTTACTATCTTTCGATGTCTATAGAATCACATACTTACTTCTTTAATGTAATTAACCGCTTTATTTATCCGCGTGACATATGCGCAGCTCAATTTTAAAACTAAACCAAACTGTTCTTTCTTTTCTAAATCAGAACTTAAAAAAAATGAAAGTATTAGTTACTTATTTAACCAACATTTTTCAACAGCCTTGAACTTTCCAACTACTTTTTATACTTGAATAATAACATTTATCGTGACCTGAACCCGATTTGAGCCAACTTAGCTAGTTGTAATTTAAATTCAATTTGCAAGGTTCCGTTGAAAATCACTTCGTTAGAAGTTAAGATTAAATCCAATAGTAATAGCCCACTTAGTAGTAATCTAACTTATCAACATTTTATTGAAATCGAAAGAAATCGTGGTTTTATAAAGGTCATTTTTAATGACAAACTTTATTTCTTTCGCTTGGAAAAATAAACAACGGTAGGCTTTCCTTGGCAAAAAGACACAACAAAAACTACATTTAACAATCTCTACCAATGCCCAATATGTGAATAGGAGATGATATGCCTAAGTGGAGAGTAAAGAAAAATAACATGGGTTTACCACCGTCTTAAAGTAATTGTGTTGTAACGTGCCCACAGCCATAATAATATCGCTTTAAGACTTTGCGGTAGACCCTCTGGCATTATGTGACAATCTTGAATGAACAATTATTTCAGTATTAGAAAAAAGAGAATCAGATATAACGACAGATTTTAAAAGTCCTCAAAACAAAACAGCTATCACGACACTGCAGGCCAGCTCTAAACTTCCAAATAACTCCGAACATCGAATCTCTAAAACCGTCTCGATAAATTCCAATTTGGAATTCGAGACAGCGCCCTCTCGCGGGGAATTAACACACTTGAAATCGGGAACAATCTCGCCAGAAGTCGGGCAAAAGGCAAATAGTTATAAGTTGGTATTAACGACATCCGAATCGCGTTTTCATTACGATAAAGCGTTTTTGTTGTTCCAGTTATTTATGTTGCCATTTGCGGTTCGGCTGTGGATGTTTCTTTGTTTTATTGCTCGTGTTTATTATTATTATCTTTGTAGTTTTCGAAAGGGATGGCATTGTCATGTAAAAGTTTTTTTGCGATCCCGGAATTTCAACCAAAACTCTTAGTTATATTCAGTCCATCAATCAAACTGAAGGTTAGAAGGTAGGATGCAAAAAGTAAATGATGAAGTACAGCAAAATTAAATATGGGGTTTATTTAGAAAAGAAAATATGGTCAAACTCTTAAGAAAGGAGAAGGTTTTGTTTTTTTTGTGTAACCATCATCGATATTTATAAAGTTTTGTGTTACTGAATTTTTTGTTTATACTGTGACCTTCCAGCTCTCGCCTTTGGCATCCATCGTCCTCCTGATATGTTATTTTTCTTATTCTTTTTTATTTTCGTCTTCGTCGATCGTCGCGAGGGGTCTTACTAACATTTCAGTTACACGCACAAATACACCCAGACTCAGACAAGCATTCGTGGATCACACAAATGCTCTCATGGTGTGGTAGCCACAACCACTTAGCTCTCCGTGCAGGAGAGTTTTCTAAGGACTCTTTCCCAAGTCATAAACATCCCTAAGTAAGTAAGTAATCATTACTTCTACTTAGGAACAGAAATAGCTTCCGAATGAATTTCAAACAATTACTTTACCAAGAAATTGACTGCATTCAAATTTAGAAACAGCACGATTTAACTGTCCTTACCACGAAACTAACCATTATTTATGTAAATATATCAAACCATCTGTAGGATTCGTACTTGTGATACATTCTGAATTATTAATGAAGTATACATATTCAACAGACACAAATATCGAATTTATGTCCCATCGCGATATTTGAATATTTTGGGTAAATATTTGATACTAGCAGAGTCCCGCGGTTTTAAGCGCGTTCTTGTCATTCTCACAATGTGGGTTATTATAATTCCATCGATATCGTATTGGTTACTATTTTATTTGAGAAATAACTTTTTCTACTTTTTAATTTAAGTAATATTGATTTAAAAATCAACACCAATATTAAAAAAAAAAATACTAAACACCCACGTTATTCAAATTTTATCAGAATCGGCCCAGCTGTTTTTATAGTCGTCATCGGATTTGCAGCTTCCCTGAAAGTTTCAGCTTGCTGGGTTATCGGAAAGTGCCTTAACATTGTGTTGCAAAAATCCAACCCGAACGACAAACAATCAAGAAAAGTTAAGTATTAAAACATGAGCAAATACACGCATATGTCCATAAGATGCGACAAGACACATTGGATTTCAGCTCTTGATCAGTAACCTCGATCGCTTGAATGTTAAAGCGACTGGTGCATTGAGTCAGAGGTTTTAGTTCTGCCTGAGGTTTAAATTTTCGTATCAATTGCATTTAATTGATAAAAATCAAGTACATGAAAAAATCCTTCAATGCTATTTCTGTGTATTAAAGAGGACGAAATAAGTTTCATATATCGATTATTAATATAAAGCTTTGACCTAAGAATTATTACCCTCAATACAATTTCAACGTACATCGAAGCGCATCTATTGTAACACTCAATCGATGATTATATAAAGGGAACAAAGACGCCGATGTATGAATAATATTACTCAAAGAGAATATCGGTTTTATTATAGCGTTCCGCGTGAACTTGCATTATAAAGACGAAAGATTGAGAGAAGGGAACAAAATAAAGGGGATTTTAGTACTAAACTACATTTAGTTTTAAAATGATAATATAGTAGGTACCTGAGATTGATGAAAGCTAGCTAAATTAAAAACTAAAGTTTCAAGCTTAAATATTATTATATCATACTAAAATGATGTGCGAAAGTGATTTAGGGTGTTGTTATGAATGTGTTGTACCGTCAAGCCTAAACATCGGGACGATTTCTATGAAGCTTGATTTGTGGTAGCTGTCATCTTGGATTAACATCCATTAAATTTCATATTTGAATGGCTGTTGTCCATAATTTAAAAAAGCTAGCGGTCTCGTCACATTTGAAAATCCTTCCTTGTCTTTAATGGCAATTTGTAAGACTAAATTTACAGAAACTTATCTAAAGATATCATTATTCCGCAACATAAATCTGAAACAAATGACTTCCGAATCCTTGTCCAGACAATTGGGAACAAGACGCAACTTTTGGCGTAGACATCAACGAATAAATCAGTTAGATTCCACCTATTATTCAAGCAGGGACTAATCACGACAATCCCTTTGATGTATTGCCGAACACCGATTTAATTCCGCTTCACAAATACCATTTGGAATTTGAAACACGGATTCTAACGGAACTCAGTCTGAGGATTTGTCCGAATTCGTTTTGGCACCCGCATAGTAAAAGCGTTTCGGAGGCGATGTTACATTTTAAAAGATTGCTTGATTGCGAATGTTTGATGTTGCTTGGAGACGAATCAAGTGTTTTGAAATAAGTTAATATTCATAGAAGCTGGTCAATGTAATCATATCGAAAAAGCACCTAAACTCAATGTTGTGTTGAAATTACTTTCCTGCGAAGAAGACCCACTCAGAAAGGAAAAGCATCGAAATAAAGATTTTGTAGATAGAAGAATTAAATTCTTTAATGAGGGAATAAATAATTAATAATCTACCATTAAGTAATAAAATGTATTTCTAATATCATAATTTTATTCTTAATATCTAAGAAACCCTGACCGACAAGTTTCTCCTTTAAACAATTTTTTTAGTCGGCGACCTCATTTTTCCTCATTGGCGCATCACAAACGCCTTCAATTTCAAAATTTACTCTTCTTTTAAGTAATAAACAAACCCCATTAAAATTTTAATTAAAAAGAGCAGTTTAAAGCATCGATTTTAAAAGCAAAGATTGCGTCTATTGGAGGAAAAAAGGAAGTTCATAAAACTTTCTTAAGCCACCGCTGCAGAACCCCATTTTACATCGGTGTAGTTTTAAACAATTTTTCCAACATCTGCTTACTTAAGTAGTTTCCGAGCAAAAAAACAAGCAGGTGGAAATGGAGAAATTTTAATTGGGGTTTAAATTCTCAACGTTTTTTTGTTAAAAGGTTTCTTTCCTGTTTGAGAAATAAATTTAAGCGTCTATTTAAGCGTCTCCTCCGTTAATACTTCTTGTTATTATCTCTTAATTTGGACGTAAAATAGTGATAGCACTTAACACATTCAGCTACATTTGGTAAATCTAATCCCATCAAAGCCTGGAAAAAGGTTATGTAAAATAATAAGAATAATGCGATTTAAGGAGGTCAGTCTTAACTTCTAAGTTAAATTAAATAATAGAGAACCCTAGATGGATTTGGGGGAGTCCTTTGCCCAGCAGTCACATTGTAGGCTGGAGCGTGAAGTGACGACAGCCAGTTACTTTTAGATTCGCTTCAGCTCGTGATTACGGATTCCGGTTAGGTCTGAAACTAGTTGTGTGATCTCAGCAAATGAACGGGATTAAATCGTTTTCGAACGATGAATCCCTATCACAAAAGTTAAAAAGACGAAATAATTATTTTTCTTCGATGTTACTAATTGTGCAGACATTTCTGCTTTGTCGGTTCCTACAGAATTGCTGACTAAAAATACCCCCATCTTTGAAGAAATCCTTTCCTATATCCCGAAACTTATCAGTATCGGGTACAACAATGTGGTCAAAACATATCGCGTGTGAAAATGTTGCCCCAATTCAATTTCGTGTAGTTTTTGCTCACGGTACGAAATTTTCTGTAAATTTTGCGGCGTCATGTGCAGAATATTATATGAAGTATTACTAAGGTGCTGTTTAGAATTTGTTGCCGTTTATTTAAGTATAGAGAAATTGGTTTGTTTAGTGTTTTTAAAGGTTAAGTTTAGTGAACTTTGTTTAATTGATATGACGTCGAATTTTTAGGGATAGCTTTTTGAAAGTTATTGTCAAAGGTGAAGTTCAAAAAGCTATTCTCTTTTAGCTTTTGACTCAGATTAATTATATCATTTAATTTTAACTTTTTGTGTTTTATGTGGATATCCGACTTGCTATAACACAATAACACATTGCTGATAGCCATATTAATACTGGGCAAGAATGACACAAAGACAAAGACACACTTAGCCTGCGTGTCCACTTAAAGCAAATGAATTTCAACCATGTCTTGCATATACCTTAGGATCTAATTTTACTGAAGAAACAATTCTGACGGTATGCTTATAGATCTTCATGTCAAAGTTGGAAACAACCTAGTCTCAGCTCAAAGCACCCAAAAAAAAATACTCTACACCTCCAAAAACTGTTCGCATACAGATTCTATTTGAGAGTGTCCGCAGCGTGAATGAGGGAACACCCGCAAGGCACCGTTGACGCAATCACACAGAACTAAATCACTGAGAGCGCTCCAGGGCTAGCACTTAACACCGCTAAATAACTGTCCCAGAAGGCTTGGAGCTAATTTGGGAAGATGATCAATGAAATTTATTTATCAATAATAGTGGAATGTTATAAATTACCATAAGTTTAGAGAGTCATAGGTGTTCTTAGCATTGTATCGTATAAGAACGCTTAAAAAAACAAAAATTTTTAAGTGAAATTTCTTCATCGGCGTAGGTTTTTTTTTCCGGCACCGTTCACTTTCTTTTTAATATTACTTTTTTTAAATCTAATTATAAGTATTAATATGTGCAGCACCTTTTCCTTGATTTTAATGGCGCCATCTTTATTATTAAATGCAGAATTGTGATTTAAAGTTAAAAATGAATGTTTATAAAATTATCCTGTTTAATCCGAATCGCAAGAATTGAATAACGATACGATTATTCGTTGAACGATTGTATAATTGTAAGATTTAAATTTAAATATTCATGATATAAAACTAAAACTATTTTATTCTGAGGACATCTTCGAAACCTGTCTTCATTTCTCCTCTTATACATAGTCAACCTTCTCCATACTTCTGCTTAGTGTCAAAGCGCTTTGGGGCTGTGAATTTTTAAAACATGTCGCTATGTATGCCCGCAGTCTAATACTGTGATAAAGAACAGTATTTACTGGTGAAAATTGTACAGTCAGTGGTCAAGACATGGGAAGAGGCAGTCAGGCCTTTTTGTGAACCGTTTTTGGCGTTTTGGGGTCAAATATACGACCAGTCATCTTGGCCTGATTAGTTGCAACTTATTTACGGGAAAATAGTTATCTTTTTTGTAAGTTTTGGAGTTTGCCAGTAGATTAAGGTTTTTGTTTAAAATAAATTTTCAGAAAAAAAAACTCATTTGAGGTTTAGTTTTAAAAAGAAAATTGTTGCTTTTCTTATGTTTTTAAAACCGTTTTTCTGCACCTTTATACTTATTAGCTAAAGTTATTTCTACTTAAAGGCAATATGGTAAAATTTTCTCCACCTGCTTCTATATTAATGACCTTCTTTCTGGCACAATCGGACAGAAATGTCAAAAAATAGTACACAATTTTTCAAGTCGTCTGAAACAATTTACCCTCCATTCAAATGAGGATTAAATAATGTTTATATTTCATCTTCCATCTAGAAACGAAGCAAAAAACACGAGGAAAAAACATGTGCAAAAACCGACGTTAATGTAAATTAATGTTTGTTTTGCGAACTTTTTATGTTGTGTCACAAGAAGAAATATTTTTGTACTTACAAAACAACGGAAATAAACTTTTATTGTCCGTAAGGTACCACATATTCTCAGGCCTATTGTTTCGGTATGGCGTGGTAATCTTCAAGCATAAAAATATGGAATAAGGACGTATAAAGTAAAATTTCTGAGTAATTTTAGTACTTTGTGTAATTATTTACGTCCACGTTTTTTTCTTTAGTAAATCAATCTGTATATTAATCTTTAATTATCTGATCTGTTGGTAAACATAAAAATATATTTACGATTAATTAGCATGTTGCTGCTTCTTGATTATTTTTAAGCTAACGTACCCAAAGGTTAAAGCCGTCTGTCACCAGACTGTATCTCAGAAATAAAACCTTGACAATTGAAATTTTTAAAGGTTACATATTTCCGTTGCTACTAACAAATGGCGGAAGGTTAAACTCAGTACGACGTTTCCAAGAGGTGGTCACGACCCTCAGCATTAAGGAAACCAATGCGCAGCAGTAGCAGCCAATAAATTAAACATTGAGGTTCGATAAAAGTTGGTACGGTCATAAGTGTGATGGATGAAAACATTTTTAATTGTTTTTCTTTAGCCTACTTAATTTAACCGGTTTTTTTCCAGATCTCTCTCATACTTTTTCGTAATATCGCAGTAGCAAAGACTTCGAGACTTCTTTTTGTATCCTGAAACCCTATTACCTGTTACCTGTCCACCAATTTCGGTCTACCTGTTTCTATTGCTGTCTGAATCCCGACCATTGAAATGGGATACGTGGAAATTCACTCACATTTCAGATTTGCTATTCTCTTAATATTTATCGTCCAACACAACATAAAGCTGTCGAAACGTCTTAAGATATTGGAGTCATGGTGTGTTAGGTTCAATTTAATTGTAGAGAATAGTAATGCGTCCATAGATTCAGTGAATAAGTGAGTATTGCTTAACAGACACGGTACTATGAATGAAAACGGACTTAAGGAATTAGATGATTTATATTTGACAAAACAAAAGAGACATGAAATTTTATTTGGGTTCCTAACTCAAAGGGAGCGGTACACTGCTATTTAGACATTTGTCTGTCTATTTGCAACCAGGCAGTATCTCAACAACCGTGATACGTAGATACTTAAAATGATCACAGACGATGTATTCTTCTTGCCGTTTTGACAACAAATATGAAAATAACAAACATCGAAATTGTCATAGATGATTTATTCACGTGACCGCTATGACTACAAAATAAAAACAAAAAGACTACAAATTTAAAAAACAAAGTGCCGGGAGCTCGTCTCATACTAGGCCGAATTCTTGTTGGCGGGGTATGACGTGCAACAACGGTCGACAGCTGACCGACAGCGATGTGTGAATCATTGGCTAAGTGCTCTGTGTATAGGCTACCTTACTTACCAGAGTAAACCTTTGTACAGATGCTACTGACACACAGACATCACAAACGATACTAGGTGACGTTCATAAGTCCGTGTTTGAAGTATACGGCGAATGACAGGCCTGTTGGTGTAGTGGTTAGTGTAGTGTAGTCCGAAAATTTTTATTTGTATTTTCATTCCATTTTACAGAAAAAGCACATCATTTAAAGACATATTTTGTAAGCAGTAGCTTAGTATTATGATCATTGGACTGCCAAGTCAACGGCTGCAGGTTCCAATTTTTGCATGCAAAACTTGATAGATTTCTAATTGACTATGTGTATTTGCCACTTTCTTACAACAGTGAAGGAAAATATCACAAGGAAACCAGCACACCTGAGATTTGTTAAGAACTCGGTGGTCTGTGTCTAAGCTGTTGAATGTTCCCAAGACATTTGTGCCAAAAGCAATGAGCCATCAAGAATACCACACATACTTTCCGAATCACTAACTCGGCATTTAAGGAATCCTCTTTGTTTAACACTCTCGATTTGCGTGCGATTACAGCAGTTACAGGCATTACGATGCGTCTCTCGTTAAACTTGATTGAGCGAAAAAGGGTTATTAGGCTTAATGTAATGTTCTCGGCTCACGTCTTAGAACTAATTGCTGGGAAAGTAATCCAAGGATGAACTCACCATATAATTTCCTTTAGAGAAAATTAATTTCGTATGCTTTACGGAGCAGAAGGTTAATAGAATACGGAAAATGTTTCCGTTTTTCGCCGCCTTTTTGTTTTGGGTGTAAAAATTATAAATAAAAGAATTAGGAAAAACGATATAGAATTTTTCTGGTTTGGAAACTCAAATCAGAACTTCTGATTTGAAAAAAGAAGAGATAAAAATAGTAGCAATGATCTGTTGAGATTGAGATCGCTGTTCAATTTCCCATAGGGATTCTGTAATATATGCAAAACGAAATGGATTGAGCAGAATTATGTTATAGAAAGATTATGGATTGTAGAAAATTGCTTTTTCCTATTATTAACATAACATCAATATATGATTATGATTACTATCATATCAAGGTAAAAGTTTGGATTTTGTAGAACAATATTCCTTTTCCAATGCTTTTGTCCAAAAATCATATTGTTTAGTGTTTTCGTAATTGAATAGTTTTTGACTGTTTTATCTGTTTTTTTCTTGGTTTATTTGATGAAACCTAAAGTAAAAATGCTTACCACTTAGGTCTCTGGCCTTCCTTTGCCCTTTGCGTCCTTAGTTTTTAGTCGGTTAAAGATTGACACTCCCTTCCGCTCAACCCAAAGCAACAGAAGCAATTTGATGGTTTCCTGTACGAAAGAAAAAGTGTTTATTGTCACTCCAATTGATGTTCTTGATACGGCTTGTCAAGTTTATATGTGGCAATGTGAGTAGTACAAAATGTAGCAAAAGGGGAAACGTTATTTGTTACAATGGTGAGTGGCAGTCTGTCAGATCGACAGTCGAATTTCCGTATGGAAATGTACAAAAATAACATATGTTTGCATGTATAATATTGAGTATAACAAACGATACGAGGTGTGATATTGGGATCGTTTTCAATATATTCGGCTTGAGCGATATTTTTTCTTCATGTGATTTTATTTGTTTTGAACGGCGAGCCAAAAAGTAAACGGTAAATAAATTACTGAAGATGTATATACAATCAGCTATCACGTATAAGAGAGATATAGGTTAGTTCAAATTTTGACCGCACGGATAGCCAAGTGACCACGGTCACCAGGCCAAAATTACTGGGAATGTCGTGTCGCGGGTTCGATCTGAGACAAGGCGTTTGTGTAATAAAAGCCTGTGTGACTTAAATGCTTGTAAAACCCCCACGATACAAGGAATACATTTCTTGATTAAAGTTTCTTATTATATGCAAGCCATATAATAAAATGTTTCAAACCCACTAAACTGGTGCAGTAAACCAGACTATCTATACTAATATATAAAGCTGAAAAGTTTGTTTGTTTGAACGCGCTAATCTCAGGAACTACTGGTTCAAATTGAAAAAATATTTTTGTGATCAATAGATCATTTATCGAGGAAGGTTTTAATAAATCATCACGCTGCAACTAATAGGAGCGAAGATACAATGGAAAATGTGGAAAAAACAAGGTAGATGTAAATCATAACTTATATCTTCTAACTACGCGGACGAAGTCGCGGGCAACAGCTAGTATTAAATAAACTTCATGGCTTAACTAGAAGGCTCTTATTTCTAAAGTTACCTAAAGACATTTTTTGAAAGTTAGGTAATTTAAAAAAAAAATATACCTATATTCTTTTCGACGTTCATATTAAAAACAAAAAAAAATGCTTTTAACATCCTGATGCTTCCACGATGTAAGTGACATTGTAAAACGCATACACCAAACGGAAACAAACGTTGCCTCTTATCAATACTTTCTAAACCATTACAGACGGTTTGAAATCTTTTTATACTACATATATATCAGTGTTTGCATATCTATGTAACAAATGAACTGTATTTTAAGATTCAACGTTTTTATTTCACTAAACATGCTACAAAAGTATCTTTCTGTTGCTTTAACAGTAGAAGAGTTTACTGTCTTTTGTTTCCTTATACTTTACCTCTACTTTAGTATTCGTGAAAATGTTTAATCAATCAACTTAAAAAATCCCAGTCCAAAATTGGGCTTCTTAGTTTTTTTTAACAAATTGCAAATAATCCTGTGCTAAGAAAAAGTTTAGGATTCCAGTAGACACTCATGCCGTAACACTGAGATTAAATTCTGAATATTTAATCTCTATAAATTAAAGTCCTGCACAAAATTCCTTTTCCAAAAAGATGTTGTAATCTGTCAAACCTGTCCCTCCATATTTTTTTACATGGAACCCCATATCAGGGTCCCGCAATAAATAGGGTAACCCTTCAACAAACGCATTATCAGTATCAATCAGTGTCACAGATGGCATAAACCGTTTCCCTTGTGATTATATTACAAATATAGAACTTTTCTAATATTTTCAAAATGTTAATATCGAATCGTAGCATCGGTCGTAAGAAAAACAATAATTAAAATTTACACAGATAATTTAAGAGACAAATTGATCGTAGTATTATATTCTTAAACATGACATATAATATTATGTGTGTGCATAAATAAAATATAATTATAAATACCTAGTTTCGTGTGAGTTTAGGATCTCTATATGTATTGCGAAAATTCTTGTCGTTGTCAGTATTTAGTATATCAAAATCAATAAAAAACAAAATTTATTAAAATTATTCCACTATGTAGCACTTTTGAAGAAAAGATATATTTAAAAATTATTAATTATTATTAAGTTATGTTTATAAAGTTACATTAGACAGCACCCACTTGCAACCCACCTTTTATATAAATCTTTTGTGTCGTTACCTCTGCCCGCATTTGAGCACACCTTTCACTTTTTATTTTAGTCTACACTAGGCACTTCTACTCTAATTGCACCTTCCACTAAATTCTGAATCTGCAACATAAATAATGATAATTAGCTAAACAAATTCGGTACAGCCTATATCTCTTTACAATTTACAAGAGCCCAATTAGGGGTCCCCAAAAGCGTTTTTATTTGATGTAGTCTTTAAGTTTTTCCTAGTATCTTTAACGTAAACGTCGGTTCGGAGGAAAGTAATCTGTGTTATTTCGGTTTTGGACTAATGAAAGCACTTGGACTTTAAACAGTTTTCTTAAAGCGGTCTTTGATGATCATTGCGATATCGTTATGGGTATAATTGTGAATTAAGTGATCGGATTATTCTATTTGATGGATGCTTTAAAGGTTATTCAGATATTTATGATAAATGTAGTACAATTTTAACGTGAAATTATTTTTGAATCCGACTTTAAACATAAAATAGCTAATGGAGTTAAAAAGCAAAATTGGTTTGTCAATTTGTGAAGATTTAAAATTGTTAAAATGTAATTGAATATAAAGTAACAAAATATATACTAGTGTCATCTATAAATTAGTTTGTGTAAACATAGTATGCTTATGTGTTCTGTGGTATTTTTTATCTGTGGTAGCCAATGTAATAAACTGTCTGTTTGATCTTGATGCGAAAACTTGAGTTTAATTAACAAAAATATGTTTAAATCATAAGCTCCTTTTATTCTAAGGATGAAAGACACATAATAACAAGTCTGATAAGGTTTTATTACCTAACTAAGTACTTAAAAGATTTTTACTCTCGATACCAAATCATCTCGGCTTTTGCAATAGCTCAGTAAATTAGAATTTTTATAACAATTGCGTCGAATCCGGTGCCAAAACTGTTCTATTTTCCATTTTTATATAACCCACTTTGGGGTCATCATAAAAACTTACTACTTGAGGTTTATGATAATCACAACGAAACAAACTAGAACAACCGTCTTGATAGTCCCAATTAGGGGTCTATCTTGGTGTCTCGCTGCCACCGAGACTTCAAATGGCGTTCATGTATAAAAATGAGGGGGTTATTCTCAGAATATTTTTGTACATTATTTTAATACTCGGACTATGTATTTTTATTTGGGTGTTATAATCTTGTTGTCATGTGAATTTCGAGACATATTTCGAATGATCAGTTTTAGGAAGTAATCTATAAGTATTAAGGGAAATTTAATACTGATACCCTGAAACGTTTTTTTCGCGTACCTAAAACGCACAAAGAGGAACTTACAAAAAATTGACCAAACATTTTATTTCACTCTTTTAATAAAATTACAAACACGAGCGTTTGCTACTTTTTTTTTGTTTGTAACAACAGCAATGTTGAAACGCTGAAAATAAAAACACAAAGCGTTTGTTTGTATTTAAAAAATACCTAATAATTGTTTTAGGAAAAAATTGCAAGGGTCGAATGTGGATTCATATTCAACAAAGAAATGTTTTGAACCCACGTGTTAACAATAAAGGCGGTTTTCCCTGATTTAATTTAAAATTTTAGCGTTTGGTAATTGTAAACATTTGTACGAACACCCTGGTCCTTTGATTGTGTTTTGTTTTTTCTGTTTGCGTAATATTGGACAATATTCAAATGTATGGGAATGACATTTGTTTGACAGGTGATGTAGTTTGACTTGTCCTGGTACCGTTTAATGCATTTGAGTAATTTGAACAGCGGTAACCCCCGAAATGTTAACTTAACCTCAAAGTTAAGCAACGTTTCGAACAGTTATAAATTTGATGTGTGACCCAATTTTTTACAAAGTTTTATTACTTTAGACTATTTTTACCATCATAGTCGAGAGCCCGATTCACAATTAACCCAATTTCAAAAAATAGTACTGCATTTTAAAAATTATCCTGTAGGTATTCTGCCTTCTTATATTTCGGCTCTATCTGTCCCATCAAATCTATGACGTCACAACCGAATGGGCGTGGCCACTGCCCGGCTAACCGCGGTACATGACACCCGCTCAAGGCGTGCCATAGGTCCAAGTGGCCCTTAGATAGAGTGGATGAGAGATTGGATATGACACAGCCAAACACACAAGATTTGTGACGTAGTATTAAGGGAATAAATTAGGGGTTCAAGAGTGATAGTTTCGGATCTGTGTGTTCGTGGTCTTAATGTATGAATTACTGTGTGTTGGTTAAGCACACTAATTATCTTTGTTTAAGGAAATCAAAAAACTTAAGTAATTTAAAAACTCTTGGATGTAATCGTCTTAAAATTGACAAAGATTGTAAATGAGATAATTTGTTTTTTTTTGGTAAAAACTACTGTTGTTTTCGGTTTTCTTGTACTTCGTTTTTCTTAAATCCAAAATCAAAACATTTTCATTTCTTATAGGCCTAAAAAGACGCTTGATAAAAGGTTTATTTATAGAACTACTGATTCTATGTGAGCGGTTCCAAAATATCACTTTCATGGAGAAAAACAGCAAAGAAAAATAGTGTTAATGGTTGTAAACATTAACTAACAAAACTAACAAAAAAGCACCAATCTAAATCTAAAGTTAGAAAACAAATGACTGACACTTCATATTCCAAAGACAAAATATCGGTTCTGATCTCGAGTTTGTCATCGAAAAAGTATTCGTATCAAAAGTGTCATCATTTGTGTCAAGAACGTGGTTCTAAATTCAGAATCTTCTACTTCAATAGATGACGATTCGAATACTTTTTTTTAATATTCGTGTCATATCTCGGGATGAGCTCGTGGTTAAGCTCTAACGTCATAAGTGAATCGATCACAGGTTTGCTACTCCTGACGCGGTTGGTCCGTAGATGGGTGACCATCGTTGTCATAACGAGTACTTCCGTGTTTCGGAAGGCACGTTAAATTGTGGGTGCCGGCTGTTATTCCAACATCTTTGATAGTCGTTAAAGGTAGTCAGGGGCTTGAAAAGTCTGACAAACAGTCTAACCAAGGGGTAACGTGTTGCCTGGGTAACTGGGTTGAGGAAGTCAGATAGGCAGTCGCTCCTTGTAAAGCACTGGTACTTAGCTGAAACCGGTTAGACTGGAAGCCGACACCAACATTGTTGGGAAAAGGCTAGGCCAATAATGTTCGTGTCATATCTTCATCGTAACCATGACGCGTATCGAACCAAATATAAGCTTGGATGTGATGTGCACTTGGAAAGTTTGGGTCCGAACTTAAACGGTAAAAATGGTACATCCTTATTCAGGCTTGTCATCATTAAAATTATCACCAATCTATTTATATTTAGTTATTAGTGTACAACCTAGCCGATTTATTTATTTTTAGCCTATTTGTACGGAACCGTCAGTTTTAACTCTTTTTTCAATTAATTTAAAAAAAGACCTTCGTGAGTAAGATTCATATTTAAATGAAAAGTTTAAACCATGCCTATTAAGCGGAATCGTCCGACTAGTTTTGTATCCAAACAGAATCGCGAGTCGAACTCGTTTCGCTAGTGTCGAAACTAGTCTGGAGATCCCGATTAACACGAGTGAGTAAGCTGTTGTATAATTTAAGTAAATATGTGCTTTATAATAATTACAAAATACGCATACGTTGCATTAATTATTTTAAGGGAAAAGCGCTCTAAATGTACTGTATCAAATTACATGCAAAACAAAGTATTTACATATAAACAACTAAATTAATTTAGTGTAAAGACTTTAAATTATAATTTCAATCCGATTTAAAATTAAAACTGGCCGGCGAGGATGATTATTTTCAGTTGATGAAAATGTTTGTATTTTGTCACCAAACATTTATGTTGCTCATTTAATTTTGTTAATTTAGTTCATCGTGGCACGTGTAAATTGAATTTGTTGTCGTTTTGGTGCTTACATTTATTTATGAGTTTGTTATACGGAAATACATATATGTTTCAATGTGTTGTGTACGTGTATCGGCAAATGTGACCATCATGTTTGAAATAGGTTTCAGAAATATCGTGAGGATTTAGTAACCAACGGAAAAAATAATTGCTAAGTATTTATTGTCCGATACCAGGCTGTATCTTGGGAACTGTGAAATTTCAGATTATATATTTCTGTTGCAGCCATAATAAAGCGACATTAAGTTCGGTTACGAATTTGACTGCAATGCAAAATGTTCATGTAACTTATTTGTATTGAACCCTCAGTGTAGTGAGTCCGACTCACACTTACACTATACATAAATTAAGATAATTACAAATGTTACATTTTATTCACAAAATCGAAAACATAAGCCATCCTATGATCTGAGGCTGGTACTATTACGCATTGAAATAAAATTATTTGATTAATTCATTTGCATTCGACTGAATGGATAGCCAAGTGGTAATAGGATACCATGCCATAGCTACTTTGTGCAACGTGTCACGGATTTGATACCCACGTAGGACAAGCATTTGAGTGATCCAGGAACGCTTGTATAGAGCCTGGGTGTCTTTGTGCATGTGACTTGAATATTTGTAGAACCCCCGTGACACAAGAATTTACTAATTCAAGGAAATTAATTCTAAATTTCGAAAGTCACTTTTTATAACAAACCTCAATACATGCCTAATTTGAAATTAAACATTTCATTTATACCATCAACACTGCAAAACAATTTCTAAAGCTACATTAACTGCTAAAATAAACCATTAAAATTTCATCAAATTATATCTAGCTTAGATTTCCTGTACTCTTTCGAGGCTCTTTCATCGTTCCACAGAATTTGTGGGCAGAATATAGGGGACGAAACTTTGTCTGGCAAACGGGAAATACTAATGAAGTCGCGCGGTTTTTTCTGCCTTTTTAACATCCGAAGCCTGTAATTGCCCGGTCAGTGTCAGAGTATTTTTGTTGGAAATTGTTACTGGAAATTTCGTTGCTGTTTTGTTGAATAAAAATTGTTTGTGAAATTGTATGTAGGGGTATTAGGAAATTGTTTTAGATTTTGAAATGGTTTTGGTTGACAAAATTATTTGTGGTTGATTTTGGGATGATATTGCAATGATAATTATGTTATAGTGCTCAAAATGAGTTTATATTTGACACACTAATTTTGTGTAAAATATTTTTAACAGAAAATTTAAGAAATTTAGTCAATTCACGAAAATGTAAATTAGGCTTAATATGCAAAGTTTCGGCAAACGTAGTGTAGGACGTCCTCAGGCACGGTGGAGTGATGATCTGCGCAAGACGGCTGGAGCTGGATGCGAGCAGTCGATGATAGATCTCGATGGCGTTTTGGAGAGGTCTATAACCAGCAGTGGATGAATATGGGTTGATGATGATGATGATGATGCAAAGTTTGTTTGAGATCACCAATAGAATATTACTTTATAGGATAAATTTGCGTATTGTTATTCACAAATGCAAGAGAATTTCTCAAAAGACTAATTTCAGAAATTCCTTTCTATTCTTACCAAAGAGTTATTTAAATCATGACCGAGCCATTATAGTGTTGTGTGATATATAATGTTTGTGGCTTAATGATCATTTGATTTTAGATTCGGAATAGCTGGTATTTACGCAAGTGTCAGCTTGATTAATTATTCCGACCTTAATAGTCTGTAGTGTGTACTTCGAGAAGAAATTTGGGAAACACTGGTTTTTGTTTTGCTTCTTGTTCTATTTTTTAACCAAAATTGATCTTCTTGTTTTTATTAGATATATTCAAGACGTAATTGTTAGGAGCAAGACCGTTATATTAAAAAAAAAACAAAGTTATATAAAATTTAAGTTACAGATAGCGGTGCGGCTGCAATTGAATATGGACTTAATTGTTATGAAGTTAAAGTAGAAATTGGATTATTGGATTATTCTTGCTTCATGTGTCTTTTTATCTGATTCGATTAATAAAATTGAGCCTTTAGGATAAATGTTGCGAACACTGGCATTGTTTTTTATTCCAATTTCAATTCAATAAGGATATTCTTTTGTTTTCTTTTTATATTTTAAATATAATTAGTATTGACTTAGATTATAATTACGAGCACTAAATAAAAATTGTAAAACATTAACTTTAGAGATGCAGATGCTACAATTGAAAATGGATTTAATTGTCACAGTCATAAAGTTCAAGTTAGACGAGTGACATTGTTCTTCAAACTTTTTAAATGAATGAAACTAAAAGCACAGTAAAGCAGATTTGTTTTCAGTTTTGAGTGGCGATACTTGTATAATAAGTGTCCGCCTATTAAGGCTTTGCTGACTATTTTTTCCACATTGTGGACATAAAAGATGGTTAAGTGTCATTCAGTTTTATACGCTGAACCATTCAGTTTTAACGAACTATTCTGCATTTTGTGGTCATCGTATTTAAATATGATAGTTTTATGAATTAACTTACTTTTGACCGCGGCTTGGGTTGTGTGGTCGTGTTAATGCAGCGCGGCTATTTTCTATCATACTTGTTCTTTTTTTGCATATTTTTATCATTGCAAGTTGTGTCAAGTGCACACTTTTCCATCTTAATGATTTATATTAAGATGAAAAGTTAATTAATAATTTATATAAAAGTTTGTAATATGCGTTGACCTAACAGTTAAGTGTTCGTCACTCCATTCTCAAATACAGTTCAGTGCAATCTCCTTTCAAACACCTAAACACAGGTTATAAAATCCCGTTTATTTTCACTTCCCCGAGATGACCTCTAGCGAACAGGCTTTAGCATGATAAACGTTGCTTTCTTTTCATCCCAAGATTAACATATAAATGTCCTCACAAAATTACATTTAATCGCTCGGAACCCACAAAAAAGACGAAAAAAGAAAACTGTGAAAAAAGGTTTTATTCCGAGTTTTCACTTCGCATGTATTCAGAAGTCCAGTCGAGATTAACAAAGGTACGTAAAAAAATAAAAAAAATAAAAATCTTCAAAATTCGAATACAGCGCTCCCAGAATTTAGTAAACAACGCTTCAGGCATGTCATTTGAATCGTGAAACGAGAAATAATATTTGTATAAGTTGGGGCAATCTGATGGAAGGTAAACATCCAACTATTACTGTGTTCAGAGTTTGAAAAAATACATGAGTGAAGACTGGTGTTAGCAGATGAATATACTTTTGTTTTAAGAAGTATGTTATCCTGAGATTCCGATGATTATTTGTAGATTTGCTGTTGTTCGCAGCATTGCCCGTTGGGGTTTCGGTCATAGCTGCAAAAACATTACCCTTCTAAAACACCGTTGGATAAAAGTAGCCTGTGTCAATCCAAGGCGAACGCTACCTCTATTCCAAATTTCATCGAAATTAGTCCAGCTGTTTAAGCAATTAATTACAGCTGATATCCGTCTTGCTACCACAAGGAAAGCTCGTGCTATGTACATTGATCAACCAAATGTTTGTACGAACTACTAAAGTTATTTAAATAAGATTTCTATGCCAGACAGAAACAGATGTTCTTTTTAATGGAATGCGAACTAAACCGAGGACGATTTCTTTACACAAGTTAATTTACACCTACTAAAACCTCGTAGATTTTGCGTAGACCAGTATACCATTTCCATTTGTTAGGTACGGAACCATTGAATCAATTTTCTTTTTATGCAATTCAGAACATCCTTCAAGCTCCATCATATTGCAGTCATATAATATCTGGCAGGGTTAACAAAAACGCAATAAGGAAAGTACTAGAGTATGTTTTTCCTCGTATCCCTGAGATTTCGACTCCTGCGAAACCTTTGCGTCAATTAACTCATCCTCTATAAGACCACGTCTTTGTATAAGATAAATTGATGCGGTTTGAGGCTGCGCTTACCAAAGATATTGTTTGGGTAATTATATTATTTTGGTTAACTAAGGTAATGTGGATTGTATTGGCTTTTAGCATGAAGATTAATTCAATTATTGACTAATGTTCTTTGCAGAAGCAAAGTTGGTTATAATATTGTTATTAATTTGGAATCAAACAAACCTTGTATTTACTGTATTAAACGAACTTGTAACTCATCGTAAAGGTAAAGTTAGGGACTCTGGTTGATTCCGAAACTAGTCGGGCAATCGTCACAATACCACCGACATTCACGTTACAGAAATGCCAGTGTATGAGGAGTTGATGTTTGACGAGCTCGTGGCTAAGCTATAACCGCATAAGTGATTCGATCACAGGTGAAGCTATGCTTGACGCAGTTGGTCCGTAGATGGGTGACCATCTTTGTCATAACGAGTTCCTCCGTGTTTCAGAAGGCACGTTAAATTGTGGGTCCCGGCTGTTATTCCTACATCTTTGACAGTCGTTACAGGTAGTCAGAAGCTTGAAAAGTCTGACGGCCAGACTTACCAAGGGGTATTGTGTTGCCCAGGTAACTGGGTTGAGGAGGTCAGATAGGCAGTCGCTCTTTGTAAAACACTGGTACTTAGCTGAAACCGGTTTGACTGGTAGCCGACCCCAACATAGTTGGTATGCTATGTATTCAGTGTCTCAACTCGCTGTAACCCCTCAATCCTAGCATTTCGCATCTATCCACATAAATTAAACTAACATCGATGTCGTGTCAAGATCTATACAACCCTAAGGTCATACAGGATTTGTGACGCGTTAGGGTCATCCGGTCTATATCTTGTTACTATAGGCCAGTATAGACGTGATTTTTCAACTATTATGTGCTTTTTTAATCCTTCTTAGACATCTATCCTTAATAGCAGCGAAAACGTAGCGAGATAAATCTCTATTTTAACGTTGAAAATCTGGAGTTGGAAAATCTATGTACTGAAAAGCTGAAGAGTTTGTTTGTTTGAACGCGCCAATGTATTCTGGGAGGCTATAGGATATAATACCATCACGCTGCAATTAACAAGAAGAGCAGTAACACAGTATAGTCCTATAGTGTTTGTAACATTTTTTTTTAATATTTAGTAGGAATATCGCACGAATATAAATTTAACTACATCAAGATCGATAAAATACTGTGTTGCTATATTTTTCAGAGTGTCTGTAAATAAATACAAGCCTATAAATGTCTCACTGTAGTCCATAAGTATCTTCCGCTTATAAGACATTTTTTGTACATTCTACCCATATTTATGTCTTATCACAGACAAACCACAGCGCTCTGTCCATACTCTGAAGATCTGTATTTTATGTCTACCTATGTTTTTACGCATAATTAATGATTCTGATTCTGATACCATACTTAATCTTCTCATAGAGGATCCATGACGCGTAAGGGTCGTCCGGTCAATCTGTTATCAGCTTTGGAAAGGCAGACATGATGCGTGGATTGCGGATGGGTCAATTCTGACAGATGACTGCTTTCCCTTAAATAATGGGAGCTTTAGCCCTAATGTGTATTTTGTATTAATGTGAGGGTTTTTGAAGGGTGATATTGACTATGTTATTTTGGAATGATAGTGATATTTCATGCATGCTTATGTGTATTTAGTGTAAACTCTTAAGGGACTCTTTGGAGTGAAATAAAAATACTTAGCGCATGTTTCATAATCACCCGCTTTATGGCAAATAAATTTGACATTCTTTGTATGAAAAAATCTGTTAAGGAATTTAACAAGAACGTATGAGGCGGTGGTGAAAAGCCCGAGAAGAGGAAGAAAACTGTTGATGTTTTGAGTCGAAAGATATCATTGTCGATCAAATGGTTTGATGTTCTCAGGGGTATTAATACCAGCAAGAGAGATGTTTCTACATAATATAGTGTACAGTCACGTTTCCACTTGAAAGATTTCGTTCAGTAACTAAAACCCACTTGACTTTAAAGTATTTACTGTAAATACGTTAGAATGAAGGTGTCCAGGTAACAGGCTTCCTGAAGCCTGTTATTCATTGTGAAAAACTGGTACCTAGCTGCATCCGGTTAGACTGGCAGCCGACCCCAATGTAGTTGGGAAAAGGCTAGGGTGACGATGATGGCTCATGTAGCAATGATATGCGTTTCGACATGCGTCACCCAGGGGTTAAGTTTTGTCAGCAAGTGTCTAGCATTACCCGTTCCCTCCCCCGAGGGGGCGGGTGTCCATGAGGATTCCCCCGCCTAACAAAAAAAGGGTGATGATTTTGATGTTAGAACAAAAATGATAAAAGCAGTGAGAAAAAAATGCCACATAACCTCAAAGAAAATAACACATCATTTTCCGAAAAGAAAATGTATAGATTAGATTAGATTAGATTAGAATATTCTTTATTGTACACCATGTATATTTAAACGAGTTTTCATTTTCCTTCGGGTTTACTTTGAACAGACAAATAACATCTTTGCTATCGTCGTATTATCACTGGGCTCCAACATCGTATAGTCGGCTACAGAACTATAGTGACAAATTTATACAAAAATGTACCTTATGCCTTTACAATAAAGGTGAAGTTTATATTAAAGTGTGATGGTTACTGTCGGAGTGAAGTGTATCTACGAATTCGTTCGATATATTTTGGTGTCTGAAATGGATTGTAATTATTTTTATGATTGTTTCGTTTGTATTTGTCAATATTGAATTTGTCTCTCGTGTGTTTTTATGTTTGCTATATTGCTTAGTGTTTGATTAAAACCATTTTTTTTGTAAAGTGATAAATTTTGTTACAGTAAATAGATATCCATGGATTTTTTGTAACCATATGTGGTAAAACAGATTACTGCCAAGGTGCAGAATTTTATTGTCACGTCAAAGTGTTGCCGTTTCTTATTGGGATTCCTTGCCCAAAGGGTATAAATGGAACCCTATTACCGAATCTTCGCCTTGTCTGCTGTCTGTCTGTCCGTTCGTTCTTCCGTCTCCAGACAGTTATGTTGAAATTTTCTAAAATGATTTATTTGCATGCATTGCAATGCATGAAAAAAAAAAATTGTCCCCCCACCGATTTGTTTATCTTCAGCATATGACCGGTTTTTCAATTCAATTTAAGTACACGTAAGAAACTACTCACCCAAATATAAATTACATTAAACACAAATTTATAACTGATATTCAATCCAACATAACCCATAACCTTTTCACACCAAGCCATACATTATAATAAATTTCCGTGTTTCACGCATAACTGTCAATTTTGACAAGTAATCGTGATTTAAGTGTCCCCTGCTTCTCATGACAAGGGTTTATGTCTGAATATCCAAAGTGACAGCTTAAGGAACGATGACATATCGATAAATACATTTTACTATTATAGAATTATTATATGTTTCAGTTTTTGTTTCGGCTTATTGAAAATGTTCTTTTATTTTAGGGTCTCAAAAGAGAACACAGTTACTCATCAAAATAAAATACATAAAAATTCCTCCGTACATAAAAATTAAATTCGTCCAAAAATTCATACGCAAAACCGCCGCGGCTGGTTCACGTCACGTTGAATGGCAATGCTAGGAAAAAGTCAACTTGTATTATGAGTACTAGACAACTGATAAACATACTTATATATTTCTAAATAGATGCATAATATAGATAAATTACACCCAGACATAGAAAAAATGATCGTGCTCATCACACAAACATTTGTCTTGGTTGGGAATCGAACTCACGACCTCTGACATAGCAGTCAGGGTCACTAACCACTAGACCAACAGGCCAGTCAAATAATAAGTCCAGTAAATAGATGCTATCCTAGATCTTCACAAAGGTTTTTCTAAACCAAACAGAAGCAAACTTGTTTGACTGGTCTGTGAATCTTTCTTATCTGTGACCCCGTTTGTATTAAAACGTGAATACTTTCATAACAGATATCAATTACCTCCAATACCAAGTCTTGTACATCTCAACCACCAAGGAGTTAATAATAGCTGCGATAATCTGCGTGACATGCATCACAGATTAACTGTCACTTGATACAAGCAAACAATCAATCAGGCATCTAATGAAAGCATGTTCAGTTTCCGCTAATTCGGTGATGGATTTGAAGTGGCGATGTATCAATTTAAGGGCTATTTTCTTTTACAATTAAGTATTGGTGCTACCAAAACTAACTAGGTTAGGGGTAGGTACTGATACGGAGCGGGTTCAAGATGACTTTTTAAAAAAGGAAATAGAAATCACTCTGAAATATTTTAATTAATTAGAGAGTTTTACGTTCCACGACGACGTTCAAATCCACACTGAATAATCCTTATGGAAAAATACGAGCGGCGAGTAAATGCTGACATCGGCTTATTGAAACTATACACGATGGCACGTGTAAACCCGCGGTGTAATCGGTTTAATTTTATATTACTGCGCGTGTAATTTAGCATATAACAGTACCTTATAATTTCGAACCTCTTGCTGGTCTTATAGTATTCCCTTTGATACGTAATTGAATCTCATGAAATAAATTGCTGTGAAAGAAGAAATATCATTCAAATTAAATCGTAAGTCATTTATTTATATTAGGGTGATCAGTAGCACAGTTTAAATGTAAAATTACAATGGACAGCACCCAGTTTTGTCCACATTTCACTTTTATTAGTGCCTTTTTAGCGAGAGACGTCTTTCCGGTTTGGTATATTATACAATACAATTCAATTTATAATTCATTCGTAGTGTCAGTAACAATATTCCTCAACTTGCACACAGCGACATCTAGTCTAAAACAAAGAAAATCTTGTTGAATGAGTACATAATATAGATAAGTTACACCTAGGCGTAGAACAAATGGTCTTGCTCATCACGAACATTTGTCTTGGGTGAGATTATAAGTTTTTAGGTAGAGTGCTAGATAAACAAATATTTAAAGCATTATTCATATTTATAGTTGTAAATTAAAGTATACTTTTACAGAAAATCAAACAGTGCTTTATCGAACGAACGATCAAATTAATGCTTGGAATAACCAACTCTCTAACTTTTGCCGAAACAACCAACCTTATTACATTTACAGTTTCCATTCACAATTCATGCCTGTACCATGAGATATTATAGCAGAACTATTGTCATTGTCTAAGTCAGACAGAGTAGTATACCCCCTGTAGCTACATGTCGCTTTCTCTACGGCAATAGTTCTGTTTTAAGTTACAGAGTAGGTGGGCAGATTTCATCCCAATTATAAGTTGGGATTGTATCTGTATTTCGTTTATTGATAACACTGTTTGGCAACTTTCAAGCTATCAAGTCTCTAGTGGCCACTAGTTTTCAGCATTCATAAAAGTTTTTCTGAACCCGACATTGCAATTCTGCATAAACATGAGCGTTGTTGCTTTTATTTGGAAACTTTTAATTGAATTACAAATTGTGTAACTCATTTATACGAAAGTTTATGATAGTAACATTGACAACAGTTAAGCATCATTTTGGGATTATATGATCCATATCAGGTAATCGTTTAGGAGATAATAAGACAAGTCAAAAATAATTCACAAAAATAATACAAATTTGTATTTTTTCCCAATTACTACTGCAACACCTGCCATTATTTTTATTGCATGTATAATTATGGGGTCCCATATATTTTTTTATATGTTTGGATTACTTGCTTAATAGTTAAATACCACTTACTGTTTAACATTCTTATTCGGTCTGTGACCCTCAAATATTTGTTGTATGCCTGTATAATTAATACAACTTTTGTAAGTCGGATTCATTTATCGAAACCCCGCCTCTGTGTCGGTCAGCTCATCATTGAGGACTCTGGCTGGATAAAACTAGTGGGGCAATCCCAATAAAAACTTACGTCTATTTTTCAAAGGTAACTGAATGTATGCATAACCTTATTTCACCCAATCTGGCAAAATACATCTTGAGGCTGGAAAAGAACAAAAGAAGAAACTTATTCCAAGCATTTCTGTAATATCAGCCTATAATGAGTTAACTGCAGGGCAAACCTCCTTTCTACAAAAAAGATTTTTGGTTTAAGTTATCACAATATCCATATTACCTGCTTCAAGAGCAAATGTTTTTCTCTCTTTGTATCCTCAATTTAGGAAACCAATTAAGCTCTGTATAAGTACATTAAATATTATGTTTTTGGATATCTTATTACGATTTGAATAGAAAAATTCCAATGTTATTTTAAGAAGAAATTCTCTTTTGTCGGTTTGATTTTCGTGAAACGCTACAAGGTTTTCGGGATTAATTTGCTACCAGATCCAATTATAATATTTAAATTCGATAAGTAATGTATTTTGATACTGATTCCATATTGATTAGAAAAGCTGTTTTTTTTTTCTCATGATAAGTATTAAATCTCTTTAGCTCTGATTTCTTGTTTGGCTATATACATTTTATGGATTATTTTCAGAATCAAAAATATTTCTTTCAATATATTAATCAGTTTGGCATCGATAGAGAAAAAATATTGTCTTTTTGCATTCATGGATTTGGAGTTCTTTTTTCTTTTTATAACCCTGTTCCCAATTATTGGGACTTAGTACCACGTGACTGGTTACTCGCAGTTCATGAGAGAGGCAAGTGGATGAAGAGTGGCGAGGCCTTTGCCCAGCAATGGGGCCATTAGGCTAGTTATAATAATATTAGGCGCCGTGTGAAGTTTTCATGAGAACACCTCTATTACTCGTCACTTTATCACATTCTTTTGTTTTTTCATTTACCTTCACATAATATAACTATTTAATTTCAGTATGTCCGTACTTATTTGTCCTTTTCCATAGAATAACTATAAAATAATTTGTCTTTTACAAAAGGTATCATTATTATATGCTGAAGCGGGGAGCTCTCCAAAAGTTTCGACAACGCATTAAAATTTTGCACACCGCCTATCGCTTTCATTACTCGATTTTGGCATCATGCCAGTTTGGATAATATCCAAACTTGGACCTTATGTGTCAAGGGTTGAGTTCAATTTTCTTTGTGATGTTAATCCGTTTTTTTAAGTCATCCAGTGGCTAGCAAAGTGATTGCTTTCAGTACTGAGCATCTGTGAGGGCTTTGTCACCAAAATTTATCAATAGGCGTTTATTAATGCAGGTGAAAGCTGTGGGCTAATTGTTTTATATAGGTGATTAGTTTTCCAAATCTTTATAATTCATCAAGTTGAGAGTGATAGAATTGAAGAGCATAACAACTACTGTGATTCTATAAGAAAACGTTTAATATTAATTTTAAACCTTTGAAAACGTAATAACCAAAGTATAGTTCGATAAACAGCTTCACTAATATTCCAACAAGTTCATTCCACAGAGTATCGCAAAAGCTTATTACCATTTGTCAAGCCCCGAAATATTTGCTGGTATTGCCCGATGTTACTTAAAAAGTGAAATATGATCTCAATTTCATTTCGCCAAAAAAGAAACAACCATAACGACTGTTTCCATTCGAATACATAATTAATCAAAAGTGAATCTCAGATTCCGTCGACCTTTTTAATTAAATGCAATTTATTTTCTTGTTTATCTTCAAGAGCCAAAATATTGGTTCCCAAGTTTACAGTGTCTGCCAAGTTAAGTTCGACTTTGGCTATAACACAAGTCGTGACAGCTTTTGTCCGATGCCTTCGATAATCTTTAAAGTGAATTTGATTGACGTAAGCAAGATAAATAAATATAGCGTTAATGCTTCAGCACTTAAGTGTGGTGGCTAAGAAAATATTGGATCAACATCGATCGTCTTTTCAGCCATTAGTATGCCAAGTTGAATTATTCATCGAGGAGTGTGTGCTTTTCTAGAATCCAATTAGTGTAATGCAGATCACGAGTGGTTTTTTTTCTTTGACCATTATTTGAATTAGGGTTTGTGTGAATGGAATGTCTACGTTCTCGCGTTTGATCAATCGATTTTTTGCTACTATTGATATGCATATATCTTCTGGAAAAGTACTTACCTACTTACTAAATATTTAATGCGATTTTTCTTAAAAAATGATGTTTGAACTTAATTTACTTGAAACTAAAAGCTATTTTAGAGTAATTTACGTTAGGATGGTAGTGTTAACTAATCTACTAACTACGTTTTGACTAAAAGCAGGCCAAAATTCAACTAGTAATATTGAAAGTAATATTACCGATAAAAGGCTTTGCTATCGCCATAACTCCAAATATGTTTACCTTCACCTTAAGATTACTCTAAAATCTGACGTTTTAAAAACCTTTATATTATAACCAAAAAATCTCTCAGCTTATCCATTACAAAAACAATTTTCGGTCAAACACTTTCCCCTAAGACGCTAATACTAGCATACTGAAAGGCACCCTACATCAGAGGCCTACCATCTTTTTTACTCTAAGTCTGTCGGTAGTGAAAACGAGATGGCGTCCTTCAAGGCACAGAACGATATCACGCTTTTACAACTGCAATCTTGCTTTGAGATACAGTGGTATGCCCCCAGTAGCTTTCGCTGTGAAGCAGAACATTTGTTTTTGTAGAACATTGTGAGGAAGCCATTGTTAGTGGGTGCTCAGCACTACTCCACGACCCGACCCGCTGTTATAATTAAAAATACCTGTAAAATGCGGTTCCGTTGAGGAATTATGTTGGGTTTTGGTGCAGTGATTTGAATGAAGCGTTTGATACGGTCTAGGTCATTGTGTGGATCAAGTTCGAAAACTTTGTTGTTCGTTACATTTGTTTGTGTTGAGAGTGTTTTCTATTGAAAAGCGATGCGAATAATGTGATGCTATCCTTTAATGGTGTTGTTTTGTTGGAATCTTTTTATTAAAGAGATTTTTTTACTAAAACTATAACAGATGTAAAAATAAAGCAAAAATTTGACAATGTGACATCGTAGATAACATTTTTTTTTAAATTTTTGATGTAAATAATTTAGGTAATTTATTGAAATTTTTGAATTAATCAGATAAATTAATTTATTCTTGGAAGAAAATGTTTTCTTTCAAGTTCAAAACAAGTTCCTCAAGTATGTAATTAAAAATTATTTCCAAATCCAAATTGATTCAATTAATTTCAATTATCAATTCTGTTTTATAATTACAAAAACTTTTCATCAATAATCTGGATTGTCTGGTAATCTAGACCTAAGCTCTTTTAATTAATTTGTCGAGCCGACTTCGTTGTAATAATAACTATGTGTTGCCAGAAATTAGGTTTTGAGTCCTTGAAATAATTTTTGTTCGCCATCGAAATGTTACGAGTATATAGCGTTATTAATTTACTTGTCTTCATTTCTAGACTTTTGCTCCTATGTTTATGTTTATTAAATTTAATAATTATGTCGCGGGGGCTTGATAACAAAAGTTACATACATAATATTCAGAACAAGCATTCGTGGATCACACTAATGCTTGTCCTACGTGGAGATCGAGCACAGTGGTTTTGGCGTGGTGATCTATACAAATTAGCTATCTGTGCAGTCGAATTAATTGTTAGTTTATAGGAAAATAATGAAATACAAAATATAATTCTTATTGAAGGATACTAGGTCTGCTTTAAAACAGTTTTCATCGTTGAATATCTTGAATTTGACTGTTACAGTAACTTTCGTGAAACTCTTTACGACATAAAAGGTCACCCGTCCATGGACCTACTGTATCAAGAGAAGCTTAACCTGTGATCGATTAAGTTTTGTAGTTGTTACTTCAGAATGAGCTCCTCCTGACATTCGTAACAGAAATTAAATAGAGTATTAAAGATATAGCAGAATTTTCAATGAAAGTACTTTCCTCTATAACAAAGATTTCTCCAAAAGTATCAATTTCCAAAATTATCTCTTCACGTCTTCCGATATGGGTCCCCCTTGCTTCCTATATATGAGTTATGGTTTCCATGTAATTATTATGAGAAATTATAGTCCGCGTTTCCTATTAATCATCTGAATTATTTGCTTGTAATCCTGGGGAGCTAAACTGGTGTTATTCGGGAATTAGAATATGATTTTTAAGAGGAACTTTCATATGCCTTTCTTCCTAAAAATTAATTTTATATGATTAAATAGGTAATAGGCATTAATAGCCATTATTTGAATCTTATTTCTTGCATTGTTACGTTCTAGGATGGACTCATATTTTTATTTGAAAATTTTCATTTTTAAGTCTAGCAATGACTAAAATAAGTAAAATACAAATAGGTAAATTGTAAAAAAATTGCAGCTATCATACTTATAACAGTTGCAAACAATCCCTTAAAATGGTTTTTTTTTTTGTGTTTGTTGTAATAGCAGTTTTAATCTAAATCGTGAGTTTTGAGTCCTAAAGAGCAATTTTTTGTGAACCTTAAATTGAATTCTGGAATAAACGAAACAAATACACAATATGACTCTGCGAAACGTCCATTTTAGGCCCCCAATTCATTGGGTTAATAACATTACGAAGCGGAGTGCTGGTTATTGTACAATATTTATCGACTTCCCTAATTAATTTATTATCAGGGATTAACTTAATTACTTTGTGGTTTCAGCTGTTTGTAGCATAAAGGTCTGTACACAAAAGGGCACTTAAAATAAACCTTATTGAAAATGTGCTAGCTGTTTTATTATTTTTGGTATGGATGCGACTTTAGAAGAATCCAGTTGGACTGGAAGCCGACCCAATATAGTGGGGAAAAGGCTAGGAAGATGATAAGGCGGACATAGTTGGTAAAATTGATGTATCGATGGCTTAGAATGCGATTATTCAGCCGTGATAGCCTAGTGGTAAGACTACAGGAATGTCAAGTTAAAGATCCCGATTTCGATCCTAAGACACGCATCTACTTTACGAATGTAGTGTTTTTAAAGGCACGCGACAAATAGATTGAAATCCAATGGCACGGGAGTCGTTTAAAAAAACAAAGGCTCTTTGATCAGCAATGGGTCATTCAAGATACTTACCTTACTCCTGTACAAAGGGCCTAAGCCATTACCCTAAGCGCTCTAGGCTACAATGTCGTAAACTGGACTAGTGTCGCTAGTCCCTAGTAGAAGGTGTCATCTGGAGAAACTACATACATTTAAATTGTCTGCTTAATTCTCAGAAAGATCAGAGATAGATCTGGCTGGCCAGAATCCAATCAATTACCAAAATCCTAAACTGTAAGCCACATGTTCCTTGGTTGTTAACTTATGTAGGTTTTAAAACCTTTTTTCATAGAGGCATAAAACCTGCGGATGGAAATATGGTGCGAATAAGTATAGTTCCTAATGGATTTTTTGTTTTATTTCGGTTAAATTTGAATGTATAGTGTACCACATAATATTATCAAAATCCAAACAGAATAACATATGTAGATATAAAAAATATTAACTTCAATAGTAACTCTGATGGAACAGACGAAATTCATTGTTAAAAACTGTTCTTAACTTCTACCCGTAGTGAGATATCAAAAACTTAATATTGCTCCACTTGCTGCACTGCACAGCATAAACCAGTTCATTCCGGTTATACAGCTGTTGGTGACATTTAACAAGAACAATTTCACGGATGTCCAAATGAGGTTTAAAGTTCTTAATAAAAAACTTCACGCCGTGCAAAGAGGTCACGTTATTTTACTTGAGAATTTTTATAAAGTTGTTCCTCATACGACGACTTAATAAAGCCTTCTTATGTTCATTTCTGTGGTATGAGTCAATTTTTGTCTTTTGTCAAGTAGAATTTAATCCTTGTGTTGCGGATGTTTCACGAACATTCAAGTCACATGCACAAAGACACTCAGATTCAGAACAAGCTCCCATCGATCACACAAATGCTGGTTCTACCCGGGGATCGCACCCGCGATACGTGACTTACAATTTCTGGTGTGGTGACCACTTGGCTATCCGTGCAGTCTCAAGGATAATACATTGTTCACATTATTTAACAGGTAACCTATATCACTCATAGAATGAATGTAAAAAAATATGACATGAGTTTTGTTTACCACCTCTTCCACCAAATCTGTCTGTATTTTGATGAAATTCAGTAAGGAGGTCGCTGTTTTCTTGGATCGACATATGGACACACTTTTATCAGACTACGTTAAAAAGGGTTCTTGCAGCTATAATCGTAATCAAGGCGGTTGAAGCCCTGAAGAATAGCTAATTTTTCAATAAGAAAAAAAAAGACATTTTATCCTTGTAAATTAAGCGAACCACTTAAAAACCCCTCTTTTCTTTGCAGACCATGTCGTGTACGCGGCTAGCCACGGTGTTTGTCCTGCTGTCCCTAGCGGCTACCTCCAGCGCCATCAAATGCTGGAAGTGTGGGCAGTACAGTGACGGCGTCGGTTCTATAACGCCTTGCAGTAACAGGACTGCTACCCGGTTGGAGGAGTGTCCAAGCAACGCTAAATATTGTATTGTGAGTATTTAATATTACTACTAGTACTAGTTCTTTAAATTTTGCGTGTGAAGGATGATGATTTGGGCGACCCCCTAAACAGAATAATGAAACTAATACAAGTGTTATAAAGGTGTGGCTTGTTTGTTATCTACTGGGTGTTTCTGCGCATTACAGAAAATAAACTTAAAAAATAACAAATTGATTTCATTCAGGCGGTTTTTTACAAAAAGGCACTATTTGCTCAGAACCCGTCGTGTCGTGAAACCGACCTAAACTTTACCGGTTTTTTAATCCAATCTTGCATAATTTTCTTAATATGAAGACTTCACTTAAACCCCAAAACATCTATAACACTTATTAAAACCTTAAACAAGTAACTTCATGAACCTTGCTAATTATCTCGCCGTTATAATTTAAAGTAGCTGCAATCAAACTCTCCAAGCCTCTTCCTTTGTGTAGCAACGAGAAACTCATGTGAGAGAAACACTCGAAATATTTGCGCAGTGTTCAGCACTGCTATTGTGTTATATAACACGTTTATTTGTTATGTTATATTATGCTTACATCGCCTCGAGTTAAACAGTTTAATTATGATCGTCTTGATTGTTTGGGTTTTAAGATTGGATCGCAGCTCAGAGGTTGCAATTCAAATATCTGTATCGCACGGCTTCAACCATGTTTTTTCGTCGTTCTTACATCGTCGTTTTGAGAAGTTATTGGGACTTCTCAAAGAAAGTTCTTTCGATATCTAGTATTTTCTTAAAATAAATAGGGAAGCACGTATAAGGTATTTAATCCTTGTGTCGTGATTTTCACAAACATTCGAATCAGATGCACAAATGCCATTGGGGAATCACTCAACTCCATCTTCTAAGCGAGGATTAATCCCTGATATTTTTACAAATAATATATTAAAATCCTTATAAGAATAAAGATCGAGGTTAAGAGACGGTAATTAATTTGCTTAATGTCAAATACTAATCATTTGTGGGCACCACATACTCTTGTGGGATTTATTTGTCACCTAACCGCTCTTTGGGGGAGGCCTACGTTCAGCAGTGGACGGCGATAGGCTGAGATGATGATGATGATGATGAACCGACTTGTTTTTATTAATTATTTTTCTAAGTTCTATCAATATAAGTAGGAAATTGCGGTGTACGACGGATGTGAACAGGAATGCAATGTAGACAGCTATTAATGAACAAAAGTCTTTTTGTAAATTAGATACAGATCACAGAACTCTCCGGATGGATAGCCATGGAATGTCAGATTAATTTCACTTAATTTGATGTTGACAAGAAAATAAGGTCTTATGGAGAAATTCAGAGTATCCAGCTTTTAATAGAGAAAAAAACATTTCTCTCTTTTTAAAGTCTAGATAAATAAATAGTAATTGAAATAAGAATGTAATTTATTTAAATGTCGATTAAGACAGTTTGTGTTATAAAAAGCAATAGCTTTTATGATAGATATTGAACATATGAAGTTAAATAAAATAGGATAGTCCTAACAAAAGAAGTTCAGCATCATTGTTAGAGTTTGCTACCCAAAGGCTCCAGTGTCTATCTGTTTGTCTGACACCAGAATGTATCTAACAAACCATGATAGTTAGATGGTTGAATTTTTAACCGACTGTTGCTATTGTTAAATTCAAGCTTGTTTAAATTATTATTATTGGTCAAGTGGCGTACGCACCGGTTTCAAGGTGTCGCTAGCTCTGAGGTCCCGGGTTCGATCCCCGGTCGGGTCAATGTAAAAATTCACATTTGTACATTGTCTCGGGTCTGGGTGTTTGTGGTACCTTCGTTGTATCTGAATTCCATAACACAAGTGCTTTGGCAACTTACTTTGGGTTCAGAACAATGTATGTGATGTTGTCCGCATTTATTTATTTATTTTATTTATTTACTTTTTACCCAATTCACGGAAACCTTAGTACCGCGCTTCCAACACGCCTTTAACCGGATTTTCCGATACTTAATATACAACCTTAAACCAGTGTAAGTGTAAAAAATCCTTTTTCCATATTAATTTCGGTACCCTTTGTCCAAAAACAATTCTTAGCGCAATCTTTGTTAAGCGTCCGTTCGATAGACGCCAAGACGGCGACGTCCAATATCCGGAACGGACCGGATCGGCATCGGGAAGACGGTTTCTCCGATTTGCGAGGCCGTTTACGAACCGGGTTCGTGACGTCAGTTTGGCTTGGATTTTGGGGTTATTAGTTACCGTGTTACATATAGCGGATTTGGAGTGGAATGAAAATTATGAATGTTACTTTATATGTTTTGTACACAGGGACATACATGGAAGTTTGGGAGCTAGTAGGTTAAGGGCTTTTAGGTTTTATTTTTTATCTTGAAATGGAGGAATGCTGATGTGATTTTTAATGATGTATTATTAAGATTTAAAAAAAAACAGTCCGTCTAGGAGAAAGAGCAAAAAAAGAATTTGTTGTTCTTTTTTTAATCAGTATAATATAACGAAATTGAAACCCATGAAACAGATAGTGAAATGTCGCCACTATAGACGACTCTGCGAATACTCAGTCATAGATCAATCAACAGAAACGTATTCTGTGGCAGTGAAATCTTTAAATCTGTTTCAAAACATATTTTCATTTGTTTCTAAGTGCTTTTTTGTGACAATGATGGAAAACAAAAAAGAAATTGACAAGTGATAATGTCACTTGTCATTTCTTTTTTTGCTTTCCCTTTTAGCTGTTATAAATAAATAATAATTAATGATGTGATTTTCATTCAAAATAACTTTGCTGTTTGTTTGTTTCTTTATTTCTTTTTGAATTTATTTTAATACCGTTAAGGTGCACTTTTGCTTGTCCATCTACCAGTCTTATGCTTGTTGAATGACAATACATTATTGTATTGTCGTTCATTTCTTGTCTACACGTCACTCGACAATACGCATAGTCGAGTGGTATAGGCCACCTGTCAAACCCACTGTGCGCGACGGTTTGTGGGTTTGATTCTTACGTAGAACGAGTATTTGTGTGGTTCACGAATGCTTGTTCTGCTTCTGAGTCTATCTTTGTGGATGTTACTTAAACACATAGACAATGAGACGTATTAAAAAAAAACAAAAGACATTAAACAAAAACGGATATAATTAAGACGAAAGTGTTTCATCATCTTTCTCCCTTTCACAATTCAGTCAGTGTGTGACCAGCACCGCTACTTGTCAGACTGCCCCCTTACCAAACAATTTCAGATAAGGTTATTGAGATAACGAACGTCTTAGCGAACGGATTACCGAAGTTCCCACTGTTTCTCTATCTTACTTCCCTAGTACCTGTGACTAACTTGGTTTAAGTTTAATCAAATTCTGTGTGTGCAATATTTAGTCGAATTTATAGAGTAAGAATTATCTTTTCATTGTTTGAATGATTGTGTGAACATGTTTGAGTATAGTTCGTAATGTGTTAAATTGGCTAGTGAAATTAATATCTAATACATTATCTAGAAGTATAAAACTTCAAAGAGCTAGTTTTCAAAGTAGATGTGAAATAACAAGACGAGTTATAAGTATAAAATATTGTGTTCAATAAATAATTATTAAATTCAAAAACGGCCACAACACAAAATTTTGTTAAAAACAGACCGTTTTGTAAAAAGGGACCATCCATCAAATTTTTACTTCCAAATGCACTGAACTTCGGTTTTAATTTTGATTATTTGTTGTTAAAGCAAATTATAAAAACGTATGACGTCAATAGAACCGTAACGTAACACATTTTTATACACCGTGATTTTTTAGTCGTCTTACAAAAGCAGCCCAGTTCATGTATCCAATGACTAGAACACGTTCATGATAAAAAAATAGGTATTTATTAGATTTGAAAAAAAAAATGCAATTTTTATTCAATATTATGATGCAATTCGTAGTTTTTTAGAAACACAGCTCTGTTGTGAGCGCTGTCCGAGCCTTGTAACAATGTAACAATTTTTTGTAACAATTTTTAAGAGTATATTGAAGATTTCTCTTGTTTAATTTTTTTCGTACTTATTACCTTAGTTGATGATAAAAAAAAATCGCGCCTAGGGGTAATTTACGTCGTATACATGAACTGGGCCGCTTTTGTAAGACGACTAAAAAATCACCGTGTATATGTATCAAATTTATCAGCGCGTATTACAATATAATGTCGTTTATTAATAATAAAAACACCTTTCATTTTCTGCAATCAAATATTTGATGTATTAAAGCTATATTACGTTAAACAACAGTAATGTCCCATGACGTGAAGCCTTTAACGCTTGGTTCACCAAACACTCCCTGATCCTGAAACCCTGACAAAACAGATTAACAGCCCTAAATCAACACCCTTTATCTTACCGTAAATAAGGCTACATATTTCACTTTTGTTAACTTAAAACAACTGTAAACATTTTTTTGTCGCACAGGGTTGGCAGGTCAAAAGTGAGCTGTAAATAAAAACAAGTTGACAGCTGAAAAATTACTCTAAGTACGGTGTGATTTTGTGAACAAAATGGCTTTTTTAAATAGTAAAATTGTTGAAACTTAATAACTGGTTTCGGTTTGGTAATCTTTTTTTAAACTGTTCACACTTTTTTCCCCCATGGAGATATTTATACCTACACATTTTCTAAAAATGCTTTACGCAATTGCATTTATTGGGATAGTTTGCTAAATATATTTAAATATAAGGCCTTAAACAAGCCGAACCAAGGTGTAAACCATTAGAACTGAATGAAAAATTACATTCAGAAATTCATGGTGATAACTGCGTAATTTACTATTCAGGTTTTAACTATAAGCTACATCACTAATATAATCTTTTATATCGTTAATTGGCGGTAAAAAAAAATAAAAAATCTCTTCTAAAACGGGGTAAAAATGAAACGGATTTGGTAACCCTATATGCTTGATAGCTGTACGCGTTTTGGAAAAAGAACTGTTGGATTTAATCCGCTTTTCTTTTGATTTGCTAGCTAAACATTGTGTTGTGTTACTCTACGGAGTAAAATAATGTAGTGACAATTAGAAGAGACTTAACGAACCATTTTTATGTAGGTCTTATGTTTTAGTTTACTTCACCGCTCAGATAATTCGAGCATTGTCGATTAATGGGTCTTCAAAATATCCTGACCTAAGGATTTCAAGTCATGCTATCACCACTGATCCTTTTTTTTTGGTAAGGCGGGGTAATCCTCATGGACACCCACTCCCTCGGGGAAAGAAATGGGTAGTGTCAGACTTTTACTGACTAAACCTGAACCGCCGTGCTACGTCATCAGCGTTTTTGTGCCGGTGTATGGCAATGCGTTGCAATCCTTCAAACACCGACCGCGGGCTTCCACCGGCCAGTAATGTGGGCCGGTAGGTCACTTTCTCGTGTTGTGTGAAGGCCGACGTGTAAAGAGCGTCGGCCTCCTCGCCTCATATTGGGACCGCATCCATAGCACCGAATGTGGCCCCACGCCGTGGATCACCACTGATCCTGCCTTTATTTTTATAAGACTGTAGTAGTTGAGGATTTTAAAACATGGTGGTAGACTCCTTTTCTCAACGAGAAATATTGCATATTTACGTGAGTAATATTACATTATTCAATGATATTCCTAATGCGTTTTTTGAATAGCACTCTTTTCTGCTCGTATTTGATCAGGTAATTACCGATAAAAAAATCTAGATAAACAATGTCCCAGTCACTCGAAGTTTGAATAATATTTATCGTCGAATAATAAAAATGACTCACAAAACGATAATGACTGTAAGTATTATGTCATGTTGACAGTTATGAGAAAATCACGTTCTGATAAATACAGTATTAGTATGTGTACCTTCAAAAGATTGAATGATAACAATTATTGATGGTTAGCGAACTTCAGAATAAATATGTCACGTCACAACTTAAGACAGTTTTTGCGAGACTAATTTTGTCGAAAAATAGAGTCCTTAATCATGAGCTAGCCCAGGCTCAGTGAAGATGTTCTTTTAAAATTATATTAAGTACATTGAATTGCCCCTGGCAATTGCGGGTGTAACGTTTTCTGCCCTAAGCATATGAAGGATTAACGCCAATGTGTAAAGCACGCAAAATTAAGTGAGAAATATTTTTTAATGAGCAGAATTTGTAAATTCGAAAATATTTTTGGATTTTTACATCTAGATCCGTACCTGCTACAATAATAAAATTTACGATCAAATTTTACTTCCTTAAGCCAACTTGTCCTTTAGCGAAAACCGCCCCTCGTCCTTTCATATCGGTAAAACGTATATTAAACATACGTACTGTCCTGAGCTTTATAAGGCTTCGAAAGATCGTCAAAATCCCCTCTAAAATATCACAATTTACTTGTCTCTTTCCTTCGGACACAGGTATAAATTCTCCCAAAAAAAGTAAATTCTGGGCTTTATTTTTACACTGTTTTTACAGAGCGAAATCACATTCAATACAATACTTACCGTCCTTTTTATAATCATAAGGAAAAAGTACATATCGCAACGATACATCTGACAAAGGGAATATTTATTTTTCTGAGGGGGCATAATATTGTAGGGGACTTTGTGTGAACTGAAACGTTTTGTTTGAGATAAGGCGGTCGCTGTGAGAATCGCAATTGTAGGTTTTACTGACACCCATTTGTTTCTTTGAGAATGGCCTTTGGTATTATTGGTTTATACTCTGGTTTCGGAGGAAAATAACTTTAAAGTTTGTAACTTTAAAGGCATAGTTAGGAAGTATCGAAGTCCGATGACTGTTTTTAAGAATTTTGTATCTCCTACTGAACTTTTAGCTCACCTTTTTATTATTGACTTCAAAATGCATAAAAAAAATCAATTAGGTACTTTTTGACGTACTTTTTGACATTAATAGTCGTTATTTTTTCTAAAATTACTGTAATTAGAAAAAATTGGCGTGTCTAATTCTAACACATAGCTAGCTCACTACGGGTTGGCGATTTTAGATTCCATTATTTGGGGTCCAGGCCTCCTCACTAAATTTCCCTTCACCTTTTTCACTCGAGTCTTACAATAACTAAGTACACGTAACTTCACAAAAATCACATTGGTAGATACTATGCCTGCATTTTGACCGAACGTGCACCTTGAGAATACAAATATAATCCTAAGACCGCGGCTAGATAAGATATCTTAAAACGACGATCAGCAAAAACAAATGCTCTACATAAAATACAACCACCACATATTGAAAGTTTAAGGTTAAGCTGTGTATCGAGCCGTAGATAAGCAAAATGGCGGCGATTCACACAGCACTACAGCGGTAAACATTTTTATTCGATTGTTAACCGGATCTACTCCGTATCAGTTTAGACTTGTTGTTTGTCTGTTGTTACTGTTTGTTTGTTGCATGCGGGTGAACTGTTGCAGTTTTACCTGAGGAAATGATATATTGTTCTAGGTTCGATTGCATAGGGGAATGAATGTACGATATTTTTAATCGACGTTTGCGCTATGAATTTGCTTCCTTGTATCGCGTGGGGACGGTGGGGTTTCACAAACAAGTCACATGAATGTTTGCGAAATCCCACGAAAGACACAGAACCTCAGAACAATAGCCAAAAGGAAAACAAATTTGAGACAAAAATTGGTCATATCATATCAAATTACGGATATGCAAGTAGACGGATAGGCAGTGGAGCCTGAAGTATTGGGTTCCGTACCGGTCTCTAAGAAAGGTTCATAAAATATATGTTAGAGAATCAGTGGCATATCAATTTTAATTGTAATTATAATTTCAAAATTATAAATGTAAGGGTGCGAAGGTCGGTAAGCTATTGTCGGGACTACGTGCTTTCACTTGTCAGTTGCTGAAAAAACATACGTTGTCTAAATAATAAAACTATGTCTTTTAGAGTGTTTATATTTATGACCTAACAGAAATTATATTATTTTTTCATATCATTAGCATGCTTTCGCTAAGAAATATTTCAGAAAACAGATTCCTTGCTCCGTTTTACTGGTTATATGTACCAGTCAAGACGACGAATACCTGCATTTTACTTGCAACAAATTGTTCAGGGAATGTCGTCTCGTAAGCTTGTGAAAATGAATGCAAAACTAGATAGGGTGAGAATTTCCCCGGAAAATTTGTCGTACGGATAAATTTGAAGATTTTAAAGCTTGAATCCGGATATCCAGGTTCACGTTTTATTTTTGATCCGGTTTTAATTAAGCTTGCATTCGATTGCACGTAACCGGATTATTCGTTTAGATTCCGATTTGAATATTTTCGTTTCTGGTTTTTTCCCTGGCTGATCTTTAATTTGTGGGAACTTTTTTTTGAAACGGATGGACTTATTTTATGATATCAATATTTATGCTTTATTTTCAATACTCAATACTTAATACGTTTATTGCATTCCACAATGTGAACTTAGGTGGTAGGTACACAAGATACATTAGTTTTGGAGCATTGTGGTCCCTGTCGGGCATAACAAAAATAAGAATTTGGAGGAGAATATTAATAACATTTTAGAATAAAATAGCAAGTTAAATAGGGTATAAAACTTTTTCTAAGAACGCTTCAAAGGCAAGAAAAAGGACATAAATAATTGATTAACATGTGATAGTAATATTATAAACCTAAAAGTTGTCATTTGTCTTTCTGTTTGTTATATTTTCAAGCGTAGCAAAGTAAAATAGCAAATTTTTGCCGTTATAACGTAACCCACATCCACAGACAGTCCGAAAAGCGATTCGTTAATAATTTTCATTAAACCAACCATGATACCTTTAAAACCAATAAATTAATGGACATTACACTGTAATTAAACACGTACGAACATTATCGTTCTGTATCCATTCGTTGTGACGTCATAAGCCGGTATTTATGGGACTGTTCATTCAATTGCTCGCAATTAAAAGGATTTCCCACTTTATATTTTATGTTTTTTCTTTGCATTTATGGTATAGAGAGTAACATTATTTTCGAATGAAACAATGTTTGAATCGATTTTGAAACTTATAATATTTTTGGTAGAAATCCGAAGTCTCACAGCTTAAGCTGCGTTTATTACGGACGGTCCGTAGGTGGGATTTGTCATAACGAGTTCTTCCGTGTTTCGAAAAGGCACTTTAATTGTGGGTCCCGTCTGTTATTTAAAAATATTTAACAATCGTGGGTAGTTAGAATCAATAAAGAAGAAATCATTATTGAAGATGTCTGAAAACTAAGGAAGGTTTCAGGCTTTTAAGGGGAACAAAGGGGTATCATTTTGTCCAGGTAACAGAGATGAACAGGTCAGATTGGCAGTCGCTCCTTGTAAAACACTGGTACTTAGCTGGATCCGGTTAAACTGGAAGCCGACCCCAACATAGTTAGGAAAAGGTTAGGCTGATGGTGATGACCAACCGTACAAATATAAATTCATTTTAAATTTTTGCATTATTCATTTTTTAGATTACCTATACAGCTATACATTAAAACGGGAATAAAAAGTATATTGAAAATATGTTCGTAAATGTATCACCACCTTATCTTTAATTAAGAAGCTTTGAGTGACATAATTATCCGTGTTTCTTTGATTGTTGAAAAGTTCATTAGGATGTCACCGATCCTCATTAGAGTCTTAATAAAGGGAGGACTCGCAAAAATATAGGCCTTTCCTGGTGAGTACTCCCGCAGGCCGTAAATCGTTGGATAGGTTTTTTTTATTCTGAACATTTTCATTGGTTTCAAAGAAGAAAAAAAAGATAAAAAAAGCACAGTGTAAGAAACATGTCTTCGTTTATCCTGTTTATTTCGAAAAAGGTTGATTTTACATTAAATACCGATTTGTACGGGTTTCAAGCAAAGTTTCATTATCGACACAAAATTAAGCCTAATAATTTTTTTTGTACTGGCTTGCTTTCTTTTAGGAAACTGCTTATTTCCATTCACACAATCATAAGGAAGGAACCTGCATCGGTGCTTTTTTGTATTTTATGCGCCCATTCCTTTATAAAATTATCTCACTCCGACCTTTTTCTGGTCTGCAGCAGTTATTAATAATAAAAGTAAATTGCTGTTGTTGGTATAGATACATTTTAGCCCAACTGGGTCTAGGGATACGGCAAGGCATATCAGCGAATAAATATACGTCGATTGTGTATTTTGGTCGGTAGAATTGCTCCCGTTTTTATGGTGTTTACCAAAACAATAGGCCATTACGATCGTGTGTACATTGCCTTAATGATGCGTGTTCGGGTTCTGCACGAAATGTTCCGAAATTACCCGAAGCGGGCTCGTGAGGTCTGTTAAACCGAGATACATAAAGTCAGGGTATCAATGTGCAAAGGTTTATCCTGAGTGTGGGAGAGTCAATAGCTTTTGTTTAATAGTTTTTCCTCGGAATAGTATGTAAGAGCCATTCGAGTGATTTATTGTTTGTCAGGTGTTCATGGAATATCTAGGTAGTACTACCAAGAGGTGAAAAAACAACAGTAAACAAAGTGGTTTTTATTATCATCGTCATCTATGTTCTTGTGTTGACCGTCTTTGGACGAAGTGCGGCTTATATTTCACATCTCCATCTCATCTTATAACCGAATAAGACCAAGCCTTTCATATTTTGGATATTCCTTTACCTAACCAGTTTCTCTTAAATACATATTTTGTTCCTGCTCTTCTTCGAATGTAATTATGTCAATTTCGACACCAATCACCATTTTCCCTCAAATCACCTTATTACGCATTCGGTTATCCTAGAAAATTACAAGACATAGAAAAATAGGACCATCCAACAGAATCGCTTGATATAGACCTTAACAAATATCTTTATTGATCTATTGATATTATATATCAGGAAAAAAGTAACCTTTCTTCCATTCTTTCACAATTTATGAGTTCAGATACCAAGATTTGTTTGTTTTTGTCCCTGATAAAAGGGAAATTAGTGAAAATGGACCAAGTTGGAAATCGCATCTTGGGTTTCCGAACAATATCAGAGATTGGATATTGCTAGGATTACTTGTGAATAAAAGATCGTTTATTCGTTCTTTGAAGAAATTTTCAGGTTGCAATAATTTTTCGCCAATCTACAAGCATCTTTCGTTCCCAAAGGGAAAAAATTGAACCTTATTATGAAGGTAGTCTGTCCGTCTGGCTCTCTATCCCCAGGCTGTGTTTCATAATCCGTGATAGCTATGAAGTTAATTACATATATTGCATTTACTGCTATAACGACAAACAAAACTTTCTTACAAGTATTGAGACATTTGGTAAAAAATATTTTGAACTTTTGAATATTTGAAACATTTCAATTGCAATAAAGGTTCAATATCAAATAAATTTTTAATTGCACGAGTTACAAATTAATACTAAAGATATAATGACAGTTGTAAGAGAAAACTCGGAGACGCTAATTGCCTGAATTGCTGGCACATTTTATTGGAATGTAAAATTAATATGAATTGGAATCTGTTCAGGATTTCAGAGCCTAATGGCTGAAGTAGGCACTAATGTTTTTATCGATACTTTAGTCGTATTGAAGTGTGACGGATAACTTTATTTGAAGGAGGTGTTCAATTGAATGTTTATCGATAAATTAAATGTTGTTTTTAGAGTTCCGTTACCAATGGGTAGGAACGGAACCTTATTACTAAAGCACTGGTCTGTCCGTTTGCCCATCTATTGTAGAGTAGTGTCTATTTGGCACCAGGCTACCTCATGAACGGTGATAGCTTGAAACTTTCACAGATGAGGCATTTCTGTTGCCGCTATAACAACAAATACTAAAGATAGAGGAAAGGTTATGGAATAGGTCAATTTTGTCACTCAACCGTTTTTTTTAAGCTTATTCGCACGGAAACCTCGTTGCGATTCTGACTTGCTCAAAACCGGTTGTTTTCGATAAATATTTGTTTCACTTTCTTTGTTTGGTAAATGCAAATTAAACCTTATTTTTCATTAGTTTTTATATTGGGTATCAAAAATCTTCAAAGTTGATAATTGCATGTATCATCCTAATCGTTAAAATAAATTATTCACAAATTATTGACACTTCATAATCCAAACCAAATCAATCTTTAAACATTTCAACCGCAATTTAAAAACCAACGTTCCTCACATCGCCTCTTAAAAAACAGACGATCAAACCAAAGCTCCACAAAATGGCGATTTCAGATTCAGGATGTAATATAAAGCACGATTTATTTGCAAGTGAAATTAGGTTCCACTAAAAACGTTGAGCTTTTGAGTCTAAGCTTTACTCCTACCACTAACTCTTATAGTAAAACTGTTGCCATTGTTAAAGAGAGATGGCGCATTATACGGTGTATAGCTGCATCTTGCTTCCACGATTGGGAATGTTTCGCTTCGAGATATCGTGGTAGAGGCATTGCAGTTTATTTGTGATAATTTCGTTTTGTAAATACTGAGTCAGATTGTGGTAGTTGCACAGTAGATTAGTGTCTGTTTTCGTTTTGGCTTATTTTCGTATTGCTAATCGGCTTAGATAATGTTTTGTGATGTGAGAAATGGGGTTATGGGTGACTTTTAATTTTACTTTCGGTAAATTTAAAGTAAATATATTATAACAATACAAAGAGATCTCAAAGAAGCTTATTTGCCGGAATAGAAAACCCAGGACCAAATTAGCATGGCGTAGAAAACTGAGGAGATCTTGAAAAAAACTACTTTAACGGATTTTATCGCGGTTTAATTTTAGATTTTGTGACCATGATACCTGCAAAGGTGTCAAAGCATCGGGAAAATCCGTAAAGGTAGTTTTATTACAATATCTAACATTCGCGTAAACCTAAGAAACCACTATGGGGAAATCTTACTACAAATGGTAAGATAAGGTTGGGACAAAGAAGAACATGTATCAAAACTCAACACTATCTTTACAAATTATTCTCTCAGAAAAAAAAAACCGTTTCGCATCTTTTTCCAATTTAAGACTGCTTTATCATTTACCTTGTATATAACCATGTTATGAAACATTGTAAATGAATACTCTTTTCAGTTGATATCGACATCTATTTATATGAGCTAAGTTCGTGCTATAACACAATCGCATTGTTAATCGCGTTAATTTATGCAAAACATTCATTACTCGCGATATCGCATCATGCGAGTACAGTGTGACCTCTTTCCATAAAATTACATGTTTTTTTTATTAGCCCCTAGTGCTATTATTATTACTAATAACTAGTTATATTTTATATTTATAAAATTGCATGTTATAAAAGTGTTGTAATATGACTGCACGGATAGCCGAGTGGTTGAGGTCACCAAGCCAAACCTACTACGCGTGATGTATCGCGGTTTCGATCCCCGCGTTAGACAAGCATTTGTGTGATTCACAAATGCCTTGAGCCTGGGTGTTCTGGGTGTTTGTAAAACTCCCCGCGACACAAGGATTGAATAGCTAAAAGCGGGAAAACTTAACAATATTTAAAATATGAATTGTTCAAACTTTCGTGTCTATACTGTTAATATAACCCATATTATGCAGAAATAAAATGCGGCGTCATGAAGTTTTTAACGTACATTTTTCGTAATTTGAAAGGTTTGCCGAACTTTTTTGCTTTTTTTTTGGTTTTATGCATTAATATTGCATAGTGAAATGTGTGTGTTATATATTAACTCGAGTTTCAGTTTCGGTCAATTTTAGTAAAATTTAAACCATTTTTGCAAACATTTTGTTAAGGTAAACGAATATAATTTAGAATACAAGAGTTGTATATTTATAATCATAAAAGAATGAGTTGAATTAACTACATAAAGGTTTTTTGGCAAAAGAAACGTCCGAAGTAAAAAAAGTTATTATCAAAGTCAAACGTACTTAAGACTTCATAAAAATGCAATCACATAATTGTATACATGTTATGTGATTGCATTTTGTTTTATGATACAAGTTCTGTGCTCTTCTACTTTTGACACAACGTTTCATTCTTCGTCAGCCAATATTTATGAAACTAGTCAACGGCCTATACCAAGTACCTATTTAAATAAAGCTTTAATATCTTGTATTGAGCACGAGCAGGTCAATCAGCCTCTCTTATGTATGAGCAGTTCATGCGCACCGATGCCTCTCAAACAAATTGAATATTAAAGAGTTTGTTTTATTTTTTTATTAAAATATCCACTTTGTGAATGTCGTATGTTTGGTTATTGAAGAGCCGCTGGGGAGCAAAAAGGTTTTATTATGACATTCATTATTTAAATGTTTTTTTGGGTTGTAGAGTTCTTTTTCTAAAGCTGGCAGTTGCGAGGGAGCAAGACTGAGGAGTTGACGGAATGACATTAATCTCTTTTTATTGGGTTGGTGTGAAGTCTCTCAGGACAAAATACGGAAGAACTAACGTAAATAACCGGTAATTATAGTTATACAGTTTTTTTAGTGGCAATAAAAATACATAATTTGTGAAAATTTTAACTTTCTAGAGAGTATAGCTATCATAGTTCGTGAGAAATGGAGTGGTGAATGATAGGCAGACAGGCGGTAAAGGGTAAAAATAAGTGGAGGTCACACATATGTAAGGGTAGTTACAAATTTCTTCTAAGAAAATTTTAATTTAAGATAGAATCCACTGATCTCACTTCAGTTCATTATTTTATCGACAAAATTGTAGTATGCAATTCACGATAAACATGAAGGTGTATAAAACTTCACAAAAAATCCAATATTCCCATTAATGTCAAGTAGAAACGGCTTTTAAATAAAGTTTGTTTGACCAGGTCGGACACTGAAATGCACTTTCACAGCCAAACATGGAACATTGATATGTAGGGAGAAGTGCCATTGTTATAGAACTGGTTGAACAAGAGATAACAATCTTTATTATTGACTGTCTTACACCATATATTGTAAGACAGTTCTTGGTGTCTGGTTCCAGTTCCGCTCTGTGTCAACTATCAAATGCGTAAAATATTGTGCACCAGTACACCGTGACTCGTCTCGAGTGTAAGTGCAAAGCGCTTGTCACTTGTATGCCCCTTTGAAGTATACCCAAAATACCGCTCAAAATTTCAACGCGAGACGAGTCACAAGATGTCGTGTGGATCTCGGATAGCAGGCCGGCTCATACAGTATGTATATTCTCAAAAATGAACTGCTTCAAATCTAAGTAGTCTAAGTAATCTCGATAAAGACGCGTGAGTGAATCGTTGCATTATTTAATTAATTATGTATCATCTTCACAAAAGGTATTAAAAAATATGTTTCAAATCTATCATACAATTTGTCAAGGTTGATCATCACCTCCTAACAGCAGCACACGCACGTATCTAAAGTGCCTCTTCATTCTACTTCCCTGCTCTACGACAACAAAGCCATTCGATGAAATCTCAAATAATGATTTGTTCATTCCATTTATTGCAGTGGATAATGTCAATAGTATAGTTTATTATGCCGATACGGGAGTAAAGCGGTAAGTTTAACTGATCTGATAATTTCGGTTCACTACGCTTTTAGTCCGAGATTATCTGGATTTTAATAATAAATGTGATTTTGCTATGATATGATTTCGTTTTTGCGAATTGTGTTTTCGTAAATTTGTGTATTATACAGTATTCTTTAGAAGGTTATGCTATTCGTTATTTTGAGCTCGTGTCTCAGTTACAACGGTACAACATGATTGAGCACTGGTTAAGCTACACATGATACGGCTAGTCTGTGGATGGTTGAACACTTTCTAAAGCCGAGTGACTTATTACGAATATGTCTGCTATATTTTTACTTTATCTTTTGATTGATGTATACTTATTTCCAAAACCCAGATAGTGGAACCTTTACCCCACAATTTTGAAATGATTCGACCGTTTTTTATCAAACGTATAAAACACTCGCACATCATTCATTATATACAAAAAAAAAACATATCGCTATGATGATACAGACACACGGACACGTCCAACTTATTAAACACGTTAAAGACCTCTTTTTTTATCGGGTGGTAATAATATGTTAAAGGCGTTCTTAATGCTGGAAGCATTCTTAGCCAGTGTCATTTAGAGATAACAAGAAGTGGTAGCATTGGCCAGACTTTACTTGCATATTTAAGGTTATAAGGCGATGTGGATGTCAATATGCTGACTGTATGTTTGTGGACCGTCCCATACGCCATATGGCGATACTCACCCAAATAGCTACGTCTGCGGAAATGTGGTCAGAACCCGCATTTAACTTGAAACGTGGCATTCGCAAACTTTTGTGGGATATAGGAAAATTTACACGCAAGTGAATGGGACTGATTCCTTATAACATGGCCGATTGAAGGATGTCTGGTGTATTGTTTTTTAGATACCATATCAGTATAGGGTTTAAGGAGTTAGATTGAGCCACAATGGGTAGTTTATTCTAGTAATAGTGACATTCAAAGGCAATCAAAGTACTCAATCTAGTGTGTTAGTGAAAGGTTTGCAAAAACAAGAAAATATCGCAACTTGTAAGACACCAGTTTTACTGTTGGACTCTTTCCATATTACGAAGCTTTATTTAATTTCTAAATTTGGAATATACATATGTAGGTAAGTGATAGTATCAGTGTTTAACAAGTAAATAATAGTATCTATAGTTTTTGAAACAGTCTCATTGATTACCTGCGTCGGGATCGAACCATCAGGTACATCGCAAAAAATATTATGCTCGTATTTTTACCGTTATCTGAACAAAAACTTAAATTGATAAAGTTCCGAAGCACGGGGCCAAAGGGGGACTGGTGACGTACTTGTGTGTCAAAAATGTGATGTGACGGGAAATTTCCATTAACTGTATTTAGACAATTTCATATTTGACGGAAGGAAAATATTCAATTTAGTAAATGGTCCTTCAGGTTGTTTAAAGAAGCAATTTAAAAAATGTCATCATGGTAATTTCGTAACTTTGAAAGGAGTCATATGTAAACATGTGGTATTACTATGGACTGCTAAGTCAAATGTCGTAGGTTGGAATCCTAGCACGTACTAATGTATGTAGGCATTATGTGCAAAGAAAATTAATATAATTAGCTAAAAATGGTAAAAGAAAACTTCGTGAAAAAGTCAGCGACTCTGAGAATTTTTAAAGGGTAGTGTATGTTATGCATGGCAAAAGCCTATTCCAGGTGTCAGAAATGGAAACAATACTGTTTCTCTAAAAGCAAACAACTATTGGTAAAGTAATGTATTTCTTGTTCAATTTCAGATACAATATTCTGAATTCAATCGAAGATATCTTTTTTGGTGAATAGATTTGATATAATACCATTTCCTTGACATAAGTTCTAGTGATTTTTCATGTATACACAAAGAAATCTAGGAAATAAGTTTATACTACAATATAGTTTTCTAGGAGCTCGTGGCTAAGCTATAACCGCATAAGTGAATCGATCACAGGTTAAGCTATGCTTTATGCGGTTGGTCTGTAGATGGCTGACCATCTTTGTCATAACGAGTTCCTCCGTGTTTCGGAAGGCACGTTAAATTGTGGGTCCCCGCTGCTATTCCTACATCTTTGTCAGTCGTTACGGGTAGTCAGAAGCTTGAAAAAAGTCTGACAACCAGTCTAACCAAGGCGTATCGTGTTGCCCAGGTAACTGGGTTGAGGAGGTCAGATAGGCAGTCGCTCCTTGTAAAACACTGGTATTTAGCTGAAACCGGTTAGGCTGGTAGCCGACCCCAACATAGTTGGGAAAAGGCTAGGCCAATGATGACTACAATATAGTTTTCAAACTACATAATGTTTACCAAATATGAATTTATGTTGACGTTGACGTCAAGATTTCGTACTTAATAAGGCTCCGCATTAAGTCCGTCTGTCTGTCTATCGGTATGTCTGTCACCAGGCCATATCTAATGAACCGAAAGTAGTCCTCAACCGTTACATCATTTAATTAAGATTGCAATCAACCAATTTTTGAGACTTAACCTCAACATATTTAATGAATCAGTCTCATTATAGTTACTAAAAAAACAACAAAGATTAAAGTGCAAAAATACCATATTTAATGGGTTCCAAGCAACATTTTTTCCCATTTTTAAAGATCGCGCGAGTCCGACCAGCACTTCGGCGGTTTTTATATTTAACACACACGAATCTGGGTTAGCACAGCTAAATCTATTTTTATTAATATTACTTTGGCTTTGTATAGATATCACAAAATAGTGGAACAATAAATTGAAATTTACGAAAAAATAAAAATAAACCTTTTTTATGCAGCATACATTTCCATATATTGTAATAACCGTAACTATTGAATATATAAAATATAATAGTTACAAAATAAAAATATAAATTTCGACTAACTTTCAAATTTATTTCAATACCAAAAATGATGAACTCAATGTATTTTAAAGCTTATCAATGCAATAAATTATTCTAACCTGCAAAACGTAAATTATGTATTGTGCTGTAGCTTTTGTGGCCGCATTTGAATATAATTGTTCCCAATTATGAATCAGCGGGAATGACTGTGGTTTCTATCGTAAGTTAGGCAGAAAAATTGCGGCCGCGAAATGAAATTTGAAATTATTGCCAAATTTTTGTTTGTGTTTTTAATATTTCATTTTAGGATGTTGAATATTTTTTAGGAAACACATACTCGTAGTATGATAGAAAGGTTTATTCATATTTTTTTCCCAACCCACAAAGTGTTCGATCCCCGCGTATGACATTTGTGTATCTGAGTAGTTTTTTTCATTTGACTTGAGTGTTTGTGAAAACAAAATTGCTTAGCTTGAAACCATATGGCGTTTTGTAAAAGTTGTAGGATAAATTATTCATCCTTTGAAAGATCGAAAATCAGCAACCGGTGCAGTAGCAGTAAAAAGCAAAGATTTAAGGCACGCCTGCGACGCGGCGACGTGTATTGATAGGCACGGAACGTTCGCGAGCTTGACAAATTTGACGTGCAAAGCGAGTTTTCAGCACAATATACACGTGCCGAAACATCCCATCATTCATGATCATTCCCATCCCACACCGCCAACAAAAACCAATCACCATAACACAAAAAGAAACAAATAAATAAACAATTGCTTTTTTATCGCGCTGTAACTAATTTTAGGGTGTCGCCCACTATAACCCGCCATCCAATCATTGAGCACAATTTAGCTGACCCAATGACCCGTTCGTATTGACAAAGAGAAGTTATTGGGCCACAGTTTGTTCCGTTCCGAACGATGGACGATAACGGGTGTTTATACCTTAACTTTTGCAGTTTCCCGATTGTTTTTGTGAACTTTTTTGTTTCGTATCTCGTTATTAGGGGATGTTGTTGTAATTGTTTGTGAATTGGTTTAAATTAGAATTTATATAAGACATTGATCATATCAACCTTTAATTATCTTAAGTGTTGGAAAGTCTGTACAGATAGGATAAAGATAAACAAACCAGAATACAAAAAAATATTATTTAGTTAAGAGAGACTGTATGTTTCATTGGTTAAGCTTATGTCGAAAGAGTCTTCTTAAAATGAATAGAGTATACCTATATCCAGTATTTTGATATAATTGTCTGTTTATGCAAACCAACGCAAATTCAGTCTAAAAAAGTGTTAGAAGAAATTTAATACTTAGCCCTCTTTAGGTGTTTTTACTAAGCATATTCCCGAAAAATTTAACAAAATATAGACCAACCATGACCGTCTTTTTATAGACACTAAAACTTATCAATGGCAGACAGGATAGAGTTTGCAGTAAAAATAAACCTTAATGATATTACATACTTATATTTAACTACCTATTAACGCTTGACATTTCCTACGCTATTAACTTAGATATAAAAGGCTATAATAATTAATATTAATAGCCATTACGGCGGAAAATATTCTTGCTTGTTTACGTATTTTTATGGAGGAGTTGTAAAGTTGGAACACACTGGGGTTAGTAGGGTTCTTGCATAACTATATTACTAATATACTATATTCTGATGTGTAGTGACATTTATACTTCGTTTATTCTGGCTTAGAAAGACAAGAAGAAGAAAGGATGTTAATGATGACGCGCATGTTAGCTAGTACATCTAGACTATTTAATCTCATCCTAGCTTTTCCAAACTATGTTGAAGTCGGTTATCAGTCTTACCGGTTGCAGATAAAAACCAGTGTTTTATTCAACCTTTTCAAAAAAGTTACCTGAACAACACAACACCGCTTAGTCAGACTGCTTGTCAAACTTTTTAGCTTGTGACTACCCATAGCTACCCATATTTATCAAATATGTATAAATAACAGCCGGGACAATTCAACGCGTCTTCTGAAACACAGAAGAACTCGTTACAATATGCATGGTCACCCATACGCGGACCTACCTTATCAAGTGTAGATTAAACTGTGATCGATCAACTTGTGGAATCGAATTTAGCAACGAGCTTCTCATTAATTAATGCTCGCCTTCAATGCATCATGAAATTACGAATTGATGCAAAGTTTTCTTGCATCTATAGCACGTTATTGGTGTGACGAAATAAGCCGTGTGTATAATCGTTAATTAAGCGTCGTCTCAAGGGGCGAATGATGAATGAAATTGATTCGATCGATCATTAATTACTTGAGGAGCGATTGCTTGAATTAAGTGGCGGTTCTACGAGCCACTGAAACTGATTTATTTTGAAGATGCTGTTATGATAATGTTAAAATATTTTTTTGTAGTTAACTAAATAGATTATGAGACATAAAAAACGAATTAGGCCAAAGGTATGATAAAACATCGATACCTTTTTTATTTGATTAATAGAATTACGAACCTAGTATATCTTTTAAAATTTATGAAAGTATGTTAAGCTAATGACGTCATTTGTCGGTACAAAAATCTACTGGTAAGTGACGTCACACGAAATTTCAATTTCATTTACCGTCATTATTTTTTGGTTGCGCCTTAAAATATCGCCTTCCTATTAATTTTGAAATCTAGCGGAATATTTATTTTTTGGTAATTTGTGCCCCTCCTATAGCTGAGTGTCAAAAATCTTGAAGAACAATATGAGTAAAGTATAAGAATAAACCATTGAACGCAATTCTCCAATATCTAAAGTTTCTGCAAAAGATTGTTTAAACTCGTAGTCTCGACCATCGCCTTGTTTACTAAGAACCTTATTCAAAATATATACCAAACATGTTAATGTAATACAAATACAATACAAAATACAAATATAACAGCATTTTATCTCAAAATGGCCTCACTTAACAACCAAAACACTCGGTATAAGTATCACAAATTTGTTTTCGCATCTGCAAAATGTAATAAGGAAGTCTATTTTCTTAAGATAATAGACGTACAGACGAATAAAAGTAACTGAGGGTAACAAATGTTTTGAAGGGTGGTCCTTATTAAAAACAAGTTGCATCGTTTATTCTGAACATTTCTGCTCGGCCGGTTATAAAATAGAAGCTATAAAGTGTTTTGCTGCGTTTGTTTAAGTCTGTAGTATATTAACGTGCTTTGTTTAATGTGTATTGTTCTGTTTTATTTCACGTGGGAGAGTTTTTGTTTAAGTAGTTTGTTATGAGAGGTTTAGTAGATAGAGCATGCTCTATGTATGATAGAGGATGTTGTATTTCAAACAATTGCACATCATGATAGTTGTTGCTATTGTTGCTGAATTTCATTGTTCATTATGTTCTTAATGAGTTAATTGTTTGTCAAGTCAAAGCTTAAAGTAGCACAATCACTCGGCTCTACATGTAGTCAAAATAAGTCGTAAGTCAGCGTGATTTAATATTTTTTAAATTATTAAATTTTTTTTGACATTTAGAACTAACCAAACTTTCAAAACTTTTTATTTATTTACTTTTGAGAAATACAGAAGTGGATGGAAAAGTAGTAAAAAGAATTTAGGCAAAGTACAAATCAAGCAATTACAGCAAACAGTCTAAAACCAGTCACATTCGCACAATTGAAACTAATTCTACAAACGTTTGGAACAAAAGCTGAAATTAATAACATATGCTAAACGCGTGTAATTGCCTATGAACGACAATCGTTAGCCGCACCTGCAACACAAACTACCAGAACGAGATATCTAGCCATAGTAGTGTATGGACATGTGTTTAAAGGATATGTGGTTAATATTTTTGTTGCTTTGAGGCGATTGACTTCATGGATGGTAAAATATTTCAGTGTAGGGGATGGGGGGTGAGGGGGAGGGTCCTGGGTGAGGAGGACTGCAAAAAAACCAGTCATGTGCGAGTCGGACTCACTACGCTGAAGAGCTCAAGAAAAATTGGTTAGTTGACAGATAACGAATATAGACTGTTTCAACCAAAGCTTAATTTAGATTTTTATTTTAAGCCAATATCCTTTTAATAGCTTACGGGAAACTAAAAATACTGAATTTCTTCTTCGTTCTCTATTGCGAGGGGCCGCATAAGAGCACTTTTGCATCACTATCACAAGGGCCCCGATTCCAAATCAGTATGGGGACACTCACTGTTAATAGAACTTTCAATTATTGTATTGGCAAAATGCTTAGGAAAATACGAATATTGACAAATTTAATCCAATTTCCCAACTATGTTGGGGTCGGCTACCAGTCTAACCGGTTTCAGCTAAGGACCAGTGTTTTACAAGGAGCTATCTGACCTCCTCAACTTAGTTACCTGGGAAACACGATACCCCTTGGTTAGACTGGTTGTCAGACTTTTCAAGCTTCTGACTACGTAACGACTGTCAAAGACGTAGGACTAACAACCAAGACGGAGGAACTCGTTATGACAAAGATGGTCACCTATCTACGGACCAACCGCGTCAAGCATAGCTTAACCTGTGATCGTTTCACTTATGCGCGTATAGCTTAGCCACGAGTTCCTTACTCCAATTCCCATTCATTCATGGGAAATTGTAAATAACGGAATTGGATGTAATTAGTTACCTCTAAAAGCGAATGTCATGTAGTTTTCTGAATGTTTTTGAAATGGTTGGTTATTTTAAAGTATCCTTATTGTAACTGATCACCCTAATCGAATTTCATAAAATAATCCGTGAAAGCCTTACCTAATCAGCCTAGCCCAGTCTATCTTCGTTTATAAATTGTCATAGATCTAAATACTTGCGTCTTTAAAATATAAGTTAGAAATTTGATAAAAACGAGCATTAAAAATAAACAAAATCACCTATTACGATACAAACATCTAGAAAACTAAAACAAACATTTCAAACCTTTCCTAATTACACCGATTCACGTTTGTTGAAAAATAGCCCGCTATCGGCCCTCAAATTAATTGGTTCGACCATCAACGTTATAATCTTTGGTGATTCAGTGTTCAAGTTTGTGTTTCCCACTTTGAATACATTAAAGTAAGGGATCGTTAAGCTAATAGCTAGTAGTTTATTTTGATTTAGATATGCATGGATTTTACACTGTACACTCACCCTAATTTTGTTGAATATTTATCCTTCGCTAAGGGTAACGGTGTTATGGGGTAAATGTTTGCGTTGCGTTTTAGTAAGTGCTAAGACGTTACGATTTTTTATGGGGTCTGGATTTTTTGTTTTAAATAACGACAATACTTTAAAAATAATAAGAAAAAATGAGATTTATCGAAATGTTTTTGATTGTGTCCAGTCTTTTGCATAATACCTAATCCTTAGTCTATTGTTTTTAAAGATACGATAATATATCCCTCACAAATTTAATACAACACAGAGTGTGTTTAAAAAGGACTTCTGACCCAAAGTGACTTAAAAATACAAAATCAAATAAAATAACAACACCTTTTCCAAGAAAGAGAATTAATTCAAACTCAGGGTTGCAACAAACGTGACGGAAAGAAAACAGGAAATTGAACTAAGTATTTAGAGGTTATGAATAATTCAGATTGACAATACATCATTTCATTTCTTTTACCTGAGACGATAAATCAAAGTTTATATGACGTGCTCTGAAAGGCTCGACTGTGATGGATGTTATATAGATCATTCGGGGATCGGAAGATACATAGGTATAAATGAAAAAGTAAAACGAGCTTAGAAATTGTTTTTTTTTTAAAACGACTCCCGCCCTAAGGATTTTAATCCTTGTATCGCGGGGGGTTTCAAAAACATGCAATTCACACCCACAAAGACACTGTAATTGCTTAGTGGTAAGACCGGAATCCTATTTAAGGATCGCCTAGAGTTCCAGCCCAATACACGACGTGACTTTTTGAATGTTGTGTGCGTTTCAGACATTTAATGTGATAGTTTCTGCGTTTTGGGAAAGTATACCTCTCTATGGTTGTGTCCAATTGTTCTAGAGAGTATAGAATAGGACCTGTGTTTGCGCAAACATTTGTGCACTATAATAATGTTGAGCTCAGATGACTGACGTGTTATGACACTAGTCGTCATGTCATTTACGACAATTAGAAAAAAATCGATGGATTTTAAAATCGATCTCAACGTAGCTTGAAAATGGGCTATACCGCCTAATTAAAATAAATGCACTTTTATGTAAATTAAATATTGAAATCCGCTTGTCAAGTGAGAGTATCAATTAGTGCATTTCAGTCTTTGCAATACTGTTAGAGATGATTTGTCAGATATTGTTGGGGGATTTATTAAATTATGTTATTTGTATCCAAATCCGGCTCTTTCTCTTTCCTTCTTTGTACTTACGTCTGATAGTTTTAAAAGAGTAACTCATGGAGTTTCTTGCCAGTTCTTCGAAACCAAATTTATACATCTCGTTAGCAACTCACTTAACCAAAGATGCCGAATTCGAGAAACAATAAATCTTGTTTGGTAAACAATCGCGTGTGGCCATAACTTAATTATTACAGTTGTTTCCAGCCAGACCCAATTTAAGTTAATAAAGAAAACTGCTAACTGAACTCTTAATAGGTTCTGGTTAGATTTGTTTCACTGTTATATAGGTAATTGGGTTCGTATGTTTTTTATTGTTGATAGAAAAAATATGCTGTTCGATTTGAAAATGATAGCAATGGTCGTGTTTAAATTATTTAGTTAAAGCTACATTATATGTGTATATTGTGTCTAAATGACGTATTTTTGCTAATAGTCTCTAAATCATTATCATTAGAGGCCTCTTACATATATGACAGATGATTAAATCAGCAGCCGTGTTAGTTTTACAAGCATGCAATTATTTATGCATAGAGCTATAGCAAGTCTATATTTTCATCGTTTCCACTTTTGTTTTAAAATACCTACTTGAACGCGCTGCTTACAAGCATTTTATCATTATTTTATAATCCCTAAAATAATATTATCCTTATTATAAGCCTATGTTATTCCACAGCAAGGCAAAGGCTTAACTCTCCTTTTTTTAAATATACTTTTTTTAGAGTAAGCTTTGCTCAGTCCTTCATGTAGGGACCAAATCTATTTTTTTATTAATATTTAATTACTAAAACAATAAACTTAAGACTTCAATTTCATTACATTCACCATGAAACTATCACTTCATTCAAAACCACTATTAATAATACACTGCCAATATCTATAGTACAAACCTCCAAAGTAGAGCCTATATTTTAACTATGAATACGGCCGGCCGTCGGCGCGCGGTCATGCCAATTAAGCGCTAAAAGCAATTAAATTACACCGCTGTAAAATTACTAGCAGTTTGGACGTCATCGCGCTGTCAGCGATTAAAGTGATAATTGAATCAATATCGGTGTTTACTGTCATGTATTGAGTACTATCTAACTTTAATGATACATATTTTGTAAATTGCTATATTCAAACGTGGTCGTTATAGACTGTTATTTTGGGTTCGTTTTAATTTCATATTTGATGCACGTTGGATGATGGTAACTGGGTTGATGCACTAGTTATCGATCACTCGTTAAACTTCACTTGACACGGTATGTCCATGGATGGGTGATAACCTATGTCAAGACGAGTTCCTCCATGTCCTACGCAGGGATCGAACCTGAGAAATATCGCTCTCGTGCTTTTGGCGAATGTATTTTAATGCATACTCAGAAATTTTAATAACAATGAAAAAACTTCAATTATCTAGTCGTTAAAAGAAGCATTTTCAAGAATTTTCTCAGTATTCTTAGAATATCTTTTGACACACTAGCTTTTATGACGTCATCTACTTAAATCACACACAGATGACGCCATGAAAACTAATTTGCAGATTACCTTACTAACTACCCTATACTTGAAGCACGAACTAAACCCATTAAGACAGCAGATCAAACAGTACACGACTAAGTTCAGTAAGTAAACGTGGTGTTACAGGTCACTTGGTTTTAACTGCAGAGTATATGATGCTAAGGAGTAAATTTCTGTTGTGGAAGGGTGACAGCGCTCTACAGTACATATAGTGCTGTCTCACTTTGATAAGTGCAATTATATAAAGTGTGGTGGTAGACCCTTAAGTTAGTTCAGGTAAATTGATCTCACTAAATACTTGACGGTATGAAGAAAAGTCGTTAATCGATGAGCAAGTGCAAGCAAGCAAGTGATTTGTTGAACTGAGTAATATTTTTAATATTTTCAGACTACCAAGTCAAAGATCATATGTTTAACATTATTCTTGCTAAAAAAACGGTGAAGGAAACATCGTGAGAAAAACAATACTACTTGAGATTTTTTCCAGGGTGTGTTGAGACACATCAGACACCTTCGAGCTATTTCAAAACTGACACTAGTTAACATATCGTATTACGTTACATACAATATTGCTGTCGTTACGTGACAGAGACAATACTTTACATTAGTGCTTCTTTTTCACGCTTTTAAAACTACAAAAATATCAGTGTAATACGTGGTGGCATGCTTAAAAGTCATTTGAGTCTATTTGCCGGCTATGAGGCTCAGAAAGGTGATGAGTTAACAAATATATTATGTCTGTTTAGCACTGGCCCGAGGACAAGAAATGTTAAAGTGAACACTAACGCTGTTCAAATTGCTGAAATGCATTGAATAGACTAGACCAAGTCATGTGACTTGTCGAATAGGAATGTTAGTCCCATATAGTTCAGTCTTCTATTCGTGACTGCGGTGTAGCAATGTTTGACTCTCTAGGATGCATTATTTTTTTTTTGGAAAACAAGAAGAGCCTTACACATCTTGACCTCTCCTTGGTCACAAAAAAAAAATCCAGTTGACAAGAAAAGCTTCTATAATACAAAAAGTTAAGATAATATTTGACCGATCTGATAAAAAATCAGATGCATAAAACAAATTATTTCAATCTTAAAAAAACACAAACATTTACCCCAAATCTTTCCCAAAACCTCCTTCAAAAACTCAAAATTAAGCCAACAAAAACAACCAAAAAAAAATAACCTCCGCTATGCTTCAAAGAGGAAAAATGGATCCCTTAAACCAAAGTTACACAACGTCACAAGGATCCGACGACGCCAGGTAACACCGCCGATCCCAAGGTAATTAATTTAATCCAAAAAGGTTTACATTTCAAAAATATTAAAGGTATATTTTGTTTACCAACATAAAGCTTTCAGCTCTCCGCATTACGCACGTACTATAAGCATTTCTTTTCATTGCGTCTATTTCGCAACGTTTTCTCTGAATGCTAAATAAGTCTGTTGTAAGCCTATTAATTTTTCTGCCAAAAATGAAAAAGTTGGCATAGTTAGGGTAAGTTTTAATTAACTCTAGGTAACGGTTCAGTTACAAAGCCTCGCTGTTTTATCCGCATTTTTTGGTGCTATAGAAATTGGGATGAAGTTATTCTTCTTATTAATCCATCCTATAATCCCTCTCTATGAGTACTTAAAAAATCTTTTCTTATATTATTATGAGAATACGTTTTATTTATTTACATATATTTTATATGAAATACATTTTGGGACTTGATGCCTGAAGCATTCTCTATCAGTCAACATACATAACATATTCATATATGGAACACAATATTCCGTATTCCATATATGTTCGACTGAGCTACAATTAATAATAATATCAAGTCAAGAAAGTGGACACACAAGGGCATCTCGAAATTCATAATGTTCAAAGCAAGGGTACTATCCAAAACGCTCTATCTAGGTATACTAACATTATAAATACGAAAGATTTGTTTGTTTGTTTGACAAGAATATTCTTCGAAACTACTAGTCCGATTTGAAAAAGTCTTTCACGCTGAACATAGGCTATAATTTATTTCGAAAATGTTAGGGTTCCGTAAGAAAATTGCGATAATGTAACTAAAGGTGTAAAATCGGAAACCTATTTCTGCGTACGTTGCTAAAACTATTGACAAAATGATGTACTACGGGTTTGCCTACCACGTGGACGAAGTCGCGGGCAACTGCTAGTAAGTTATATGACGTCTCAACGTCAAGAATTTCAGTAGGTACATCTCGAAAGCACAATGTACACAATTGCTCCATTATTGGCTTTCATCTTGGAGCGGAAAAGCTTATGGCTCTTTCGGAGACTGCAGTACTCCTCGCAGCATATTTGGCGGAAAGCGTCTTGCTGCAGTCGCTACTAAGACATTTAATGAACGTAGAAATATGGAAGCTTACGACTTTTATGTAACAAATTCTTCTTCTGCTTATTAGTTTGTCAGTTTATTTTGTCGCTGGGAATTTTAAAATTGCCTATTTAAAGGAAGACGTTGGCATAAGCAATTCGTTTTTAGGTGTGTTTCTTAACGGGCTTTTTTCTGGTGTAAACTGAACTATACATATCTACATATTTAAATCTGAAAGGAAATAATTGTAAATCAAAACGAACTCGTCCTGGGTGGGATTCGAACTTACTATCTCCTGTATAGCAGTCAGGATCACTAACCACCAGACCAACAGGACAGTCGATAAACAGAATAGAAAACCAAATACGATTACGAACCTAATAGGTCTCAGGTTGTTTATCAATGGCTTCCCTTAAATTACCGAGCAATTACCTGAACCTGATTGGCTGGAAAACGACACTATCTAACCAAGAATTACGGTAAACGTCTTCTATAATTATAATTATTCATGTGTAGAGTAGAGTTTCTTTGATAAGAAACTAGAATTGCATGTGATAAAAATTGAGTCAGGTTTTCAGTCACGTTTCATGTAGGATTCTTTTTATGCTTTGATAAGCTGTTACAATTAATTTTAATTATTCCAATATCTTTTTCTGTATTGGCTAATGGTCAAAATAGAAATCGCTGAAATCGTTTAATAATGTAGCTAATAGGAATACGACTCGACAAAAAATTTAAACTAAATAGTCTAGTGATGATAAAATCTAAAGAATTGTAATGGTGTAATTAAACAAACTGTGTTTATCCTGTTGCTAAAGTATCTGAAGAACAAAAATAAACATGTTTATTAAAATAATAATACAATATTACTAAAATAACGTTCCTGAGGTAGATTCATAATTATTCATTTATCAACAGCCTACTCACGCGTATTTATAGACGCGAGTAGAGTGCTCGACTCGCGTCCCCGCCGCGTCAGCTCATGATTAAGGACTTCCGGTAATCGTCCAACTAGTTCCGGTGGTATCCGAAACTAGTCGGACGATTCCGATAATTACGAGTGAGTAAATTGGTCTTAAATCTGTATACTTACTAATATATAAAGCTGAAGAGTTTGTTTGTTTGAACGCGCTAATCTCAGGAAACTGCGCTGGTTCAAATTCTTTTTGTATTGAATAGACTATCCATCGAGGAAGGTTTTAGGCTATATACCATCACGCTGCGACTAATAAGAGCGAAGATAAAATGGAAAATAAGGAAAAAACAGGGCTGGTATAAATCATAACTTATATCTCCTAACCACGCGGACGCAGTCGCGGGCAACAGCTAGTAAATAATAGTATTACCAAAATATGCCAGAATATTTTAATCAACGATAATTGCTTGAATACACACATCAAATAAATAAATGACCTTTACGTGTCTCTGTAAATAAAGGGTCCATTTAATTAAGGACAATAGAAAGATATCATTAAGGTCCAGCGGATTAATCGTTTATAGCGTATTATTGTGTTGATATGGGTTTATTTGGATCTATTATTTATGATTATTTCGACAAATATTATTTATTTATCAGATTCTTATTTATGAATAGCTTATGCCTACGGAATCACTCGGATAGCTATTATAGTTACAAAATGTAGGCTATGTGTTTATCTACAGTGTATATGGCCTCCAAAGGTAATTTGATCAGAATTAGTGCAGGCGTTCGCGCCCGCAGATGTAACATACAAAGTTAACAAGGTTTAATAAGGTTTTAGAAGGCTTTTTTAAGAGGAGCTCGTGGCTGTGCTATAACCGCATAAGTGATTCGATTACAGGTTAAGCTATGCTTGACGCGGTTGGTCCGTAGATGGGTGACCATCTTTGTCATAGCGAGTTCCTCCGTGTTTCGGAAGGCACGTTAAATTGTGGGTCCCGGCTGTAATTCCTACATCTTTGACAGTCGTTACAGGTAGTCAGAAGATTGAAAAAGTCTGACAGACAGTCTAACCAAGGGGTATCGTGTTGCCCAGGTAACTGGGTTGAGGAGGTCAGATAGGCAGTTGCTCCTTGTAAAACACAGGTACTCAGCTGAAACCGGTTGGACTGGTAGCCGACCCCAACATAGTTGGGAAAAGGCCAGGCCGATTTTAACAGTGCAACATTAAGAATTTTTCAATTAATGAACAAAGTTTCTTTGCCTATAATTAAAACAGGAATTTCCAAAAAAAATGGTCAACATGTCTAATATGGCTATTTCTATTTCTCCGATAATTTAAAACAAATGAAAATGTTCGAAATGTATGGCACAACAAAAAGAAACACGAAAACCCATGACCGCTTTTTTATTTTGAGTGCCCGATTCGACTCTCCTGAATTGTAGCAAAACGTAGCTTATTTGTGGGTGATAGAGTGTATTTTCCTTTACAACCTTTTAATCCTCAATTAAGTATACGAATGCTTACGTCATTGTTTTGTTTCAGAAATATGTGAGCGAATTGACAACTGTACGGGACTGCGTACCAACCTGCAGCGAAAAAGGTAAACATTTGGACAAAATTACAAAATGGAAAATTCTTGTAGCATTTTTTTTTATTTAATTTTGGTCACAGGGCAGTGACATTTATAAAAATATCCGCTGTTTTCTAGTTCATTCTGTAGCAAAAGATTCATAACCTCTATCTGAGTATATGTAAAAATGTATGTTGCTAGACTTTAAGATCTTTATTAGAAAGAAATATTTTTATTTATTATCTCGGATAGCTGAGTGTAACCTGCCGCGGGTTCGATCCCCGTATGACTCAAGCATTTGTATTTGCAACCACGGATGTTTGTGCTGAGTCTGGGTGTCATGTGGTTTGATTATATGAGGTGATTGATAATTGGATTCAATATCACTTAAACTTTCCAATAAATTTCGTCGTCAAGAATTCCAGAAAACCAAACACGACGGCACGTGAAGCCTCAAAAACGACCTCTGAGTATGAAATATATTGAGGTGAATATTATCAATTTTCCAAAATAACCCTGAAAAAGTTGGCAACACAGTTCGGGGTTCCAATAAAAGAAGTATAGCAACACCCTGACGCTGCATTGTTTTGGTCCTTTTTGTTTATTATTCCAAAGTCCCGCCCATCTTAATGGGTTATTCCCACCCACCTATAAATTTTGTTTATGCTAACACCGTTATATATGAGACTAATTTTATGAAAGGATAGGTTTATTTGTGTTTTGGTTTAAGATAAAAACAGAACCAGTACTATTTTTATGTCATAAATTACGGGTAAAGATTTTTTTCTAACAATACATTTGGTAATCTCATAATTCAGTTGAAGCAACAGGAACATTTTATTTCCTTATTTTGGTAGCCAACTTGTATTTTCTTAACTTTTCTAAGTTACTTAGCCATCCTGAAAAAGGAAAGCAAAGAGCATCCTCAAAATGATAACTTTTAAGGATGCTCTTAAACTTATAAAGTTTTGTGGTCTAACAAGAGTTTTGTAGAGGCCAAATCGAAAAGACAGAAATAATTGATTGGCCGTTCTTCCGAAGTCTTACTAACCAGTAGTACCAATTCTGATGACAGCAAATTAAATTAAAGACGTTCTCATGTGCCCGTCATGATTTGTACTTTTATTATAAGTTTCCTTGTTCTGAGGGTACTTACAGTTGGAACCTTAAGGCTCTGATTTCTGTCCAACCGTATGTCACCTACATCGATGTATCTCGTGATCTGTATTAGCTTGTTGAAAATTTCGCCGATGATGTATTTCTGTTGCCACTATAACAAAAAAAGTTTTGTCGAAACAAAACTTAGATGGGTGACATAGTTTTGTTTCCAATTATTTTTCTATAACCTATCTGTAAGAAACGAGTTTCTATTTACTTAATTCCATTCAAGAAAATTTTCCTGTCATTACTAATTTCAACTTCCGTAAATGAAAAGTAATTAATTCGAAAATAAAATTACTCTCAATTCAAACCTTATTAATAAATGTTAATCTTTGATTAACTTTCCGGTAATAATGTAAAGTCTTTAACCTGGATTCAACTTGTTGGAAACTTTAAATCGAACTTGTCTCGAACCTGGAGTCAAAAAGATTCATCTCAAACAAATAGAAAAGTCAAGACGTTTCGACGAAATCGTTTTCTATTCATTACTCTGTCGATAAATTCTTGATAAAATCGGTTTTAGAGACGGTTCGAAACTTTATTTGGGAGAGGTTTTGGTGGATAGAGCAAAGTAAGGGTTTTTGGGTAACAGGTCGATGTACCCGGTGTGATCTGCAATTCTGCAGTTTCGGTATATTTGATGCGATAGTTTTGCTATGGGTTTGGTAAGCTTTGAAGTTATCATCGCATATTAGGGTAAGTATGATCGCAAAAGAAATCACAAAGTCAGCTAAAGCTGGGTATGAAAAAATGAATATTATGTTTTACAAAAATAAGTTGGAAAATTATATGAAAAATTTAACATGGCAGCATTTATTGAAAAAAAGATATTTCATTGATATTTTATTATTTCATCACATCAGCATTCTTTAGTTTATTTAATTCGACATCTTTTTACTTAATAGTCTAGAACTTATTACATAACCCAGTTACAGCATCAATCATAAGTTCATTCCGCAAATGGGCTCGCGATCAATGATTGTCTTACTATAGGTCTATAAATCGCTTTCCAATTTCCGATCACAACAAAGCAATATCGCCCAATAACATAAATACAGACGTACACACTGCGCGATCCGATCAATGACAATTTACATTGCTAATAAGAGCAAGTAATACAAAAACTCTGGAATGAATTAAATTTTAATTAGTGTTATATTGAGAGCGTTTTAATAAAATACGCCATAAATTATACTGAAGCGTATTTCGAAACAGATGGGTATTTTTATTAATCTTTGTTAGAGAGAAAATAGAGTCATTTATTTGATTTATTTTGTGGATAACCAGCTGTGACCGAGGTGACTTTTGAATCGATAATTCAGTATGATTAGAAAATAAAAATGCCTTGCCTGAATTTTTCGTAAATTACCATTCAAGATCAATTAAAAGAAACGTGGGTGTTTAAAATAACATGTGGTACTTGTCAAGTTCTTCATTAATTAGAAAATACCTATTTTTTTTCATCGAGTGTATTTATACACTCGATGAAAAAAAATATGAAATAAAATATGAAAGAATGAAGCGTAGCCATATTCATATGGCTACGCTTCTTCTTTAAGTTTCATATTTTAACGCAAATGATAAATTTTCCCTCATAACATAAACTGCCATATTGCTCTCCACCTACGCATGTCATATGCATCACTAGATTCAAGTAACAGTTACAAAGAATATCTTTTCCATAACCACATAAGAAGAAATTACAAATTCCATATTCGCATTAATCATCGTCCATCAGAACGAAATACAAAATACACAATACGATCTTAGATTTAGCTTTTCCTATATCACAACCTGTATTATGAAAACTTATAGCAGAAGGGTTTCGGTTGTGAAAGCGGGATGGCGAGAAGGGGATCTACAATACGCGTAGCGCCGTCTCGCTTTGATAGCTTCGCCTTAAGAGCTCATAATAAGGACGTAAGAGGTTGTATCATTTATCATCCAGTACCATTTGAAAAGAGAAATGTACGATCTGGAAGACTGAAGATTTTTCGTCGCCGCCATCAATTTAAAATGGAATATCTATTTATCTTTCGAAATTTATAGGACTCTGCAAGAGGGTGAGGTAAAAAGGAGAGTTGGACGATGTAGAGAAATATAAGTACAAATATTGTAAGATAAGTAGCTTAGATGGATTTTTTTCTGGTAAGGGAAAAATGAGGAGGTTATATTGGAAATGTCAGTATTTAAAAGTAGTTTATCCAAATTAAAAGTCCTTGATTTTTTTTTGGGATCTCTTTAGTCGAAACCTATTACTGGCTACCCTCTAAGAAAATGCCAAAATGAATTGAATATCACTAAACTTTGACGTCCAGACTATTGTTGTACTTTCACAGTGTAAACAACAGCAGTGTTTGGACCTACTTTGGCTAAAACAAGTAATAATATAATGATTCTAAATTGTTCTAGTGGGAGGGTTAAAGCCTTCGCAATTTTCTGTTATAATATACTTAGTCATCATTATTAACAAATAAACATACCACCGAAAAGAGGAAAAATAAAAATAATAACTACGGTGTTAAAGTATCGTAGGTGTTATGGAAAAAACTGGGCACTTTTAATAAGTTGTGTTATCTAATAGACTTTTTACACAAAATGATTCTGTTTTTTTTTTTCAGTGAAAAGCAAATTAACATTTTAAATTAAATCACAATTAAAATGAGTGGAAAATTGAGAGCAATAGTTCCAAATACTATAATTATATTACAACTAGCAGGACAACCTAGCGAAATTTCCATATGACCTCTTTCCTTTGAAAATTCAAGCACACAAAAATGATCTCTACTTCCTTACAATTTAAGTGCAAATTCATTGACTTTAAAACTTGCAACAGTACATCAAAGAACGAAAGGGTTAATTAACACAGCAGTTATGGAAATTCTAGCTTCCTCCTAACTTTTCTTTGATACAATAAAAGTATGACCTTGAAAAGAAATTCGAACTTTTCTGTCTACAGACTGTTTCTTATTGTTTTCTCTGTCTTTTGTTTCAGTTCTTCATTCTTTCGTCTTTTATTTTCATTGTAACGTTGTTTGGGTTTTGTATATCTTTGTACTATGGTTTGTTGAGGCATGTGTTAATATGGGTAGTACTCGTCGAAATATTGGAGTAAGAATAGAGATTCTGATATAATGTTTTCTATCTGCTCCTGTCCCTTGAGCTTCTAAGACAAGACTTGTTATTATAGAAGCTAGGTAGAGCACTAAACAGAAAGTCATGAAACATGGAGGGATAGGGGTTCAGGGAATTGTCCGTACACTCTGTAGTTCTGGAACCACTGTAGCTAAATTTATACTTATTAGATTCTTGCCAGTTTTTGTCCTTTATGAAAAACGTAATTTAATATTCAAAGTACAAAATTGTGTTCTTTTGTCATGGAAAAACGATTCAGAACAATGTAGCTTAGGGTAAGGTGCAATATATTTTTCGTTACACATTTGTCAAATTTCTAAATGTAGTGAGTGATTTCTATATGCAACCTTAAAATTTTTAAAAGTCAAATTTAGGTCTTCTACCACAAATTTAATCCGCTTAATATAAATTAAAACTGAATAAATTTTCGATACATAAATCAATCAATCTTCACCAAAATATATTAGCTACACTTTTATGTAACCACAATCCTTCAATCCCCAGTCTTCAGGGTATTGACAAATGGCAAAAATGTGAGGCACGTATGATGCTCAAATGTTGCGACATTTTCATCTGCAATGATTCTGGCATCGCATTCTGCATTCTCCCTGAGGATTGGATTCTCAAAAGGCAGCCAACATTGTAAGGAAATCTATTTTCAATCTATCTTTTAGTATGAAGGCTCTTTGGCTGTGTTTACGAATCCGTCCTACATAGCAAAAAAAATATTTTTAGTGCTAAAAAAGGGATTCAGAATTTTCGTCGTTTACTAGATGAGTCAGTAAAAAATAGTTTAGGTATTGACAGGCATTACAATAAATAAATACTTTTGATGATAAATGATGGATTAAAAAATCTCAATATTAGCTTAAAAACTAGTAAAAAAATAAATCTAATAACATTTACGACATGAAATAATCTGCTACAGATCATTTATATTATTTTATTGTAGTTCTCAACCCCTGACAGCAGTTAAATTATTCTAAACTTTAAACCAGTCAATTTGACTAGACTCTATTTGGCACAAAATTGGCAAAAGGAATATACTAACGGTAACTACTACTGGCATTGCCAAGTCCATACGTCGCAGTGAATGTCCGAACACAGACAATTATTATAATTTACCGGCCGGTCTCGGGTCAACCGATTGACCTTCTCGTAGGCGTCTACAAAGTGCTACACACACGCTACAGTAATTCGTAGGCGCTACGAGATTTGTAGAGCTATTGCAAGTTTAGGTTCTCAGGGATTCTGTGAATTGTTTTGATGATATTTGTTAAGTCAAGGGTACAATTATCACAAAAGGTGAATTTTCTTACGCTTATGACTAGATAAAGGCTTAAAAAAAATCACAAAAGTAGGCTCTAGCATCAAATATGTAGCTGAATCTTTAAGATACTTTATTTAAATTAATATAAGATATTTATATCTTATCCCGTTAATTAACTGTAAACCAAACACTTGCCTGAGAAAGTTTTATATCCAAAACAAAAGACTATCCACAAATTTATCGACAGGTAAGACATAGAATCACCATTTAGATTTTCACGGCAACATTACATAAAGACTCGTTGCCAGTAAGCGGGCTTGAATAAAACCTCAATTTGAAGCGGTATTACCATAAAGGTCTATAGCACTCACCCGCACTTGAAACTCCTTGGTTTATTATCGACTATCTTGATATGTTTCCTTACTCGTACGCTTATAGTAAACTCAATGTTTTAAGAATTTTGTCTGTTTTCATTTTGTGCATCCATTTTTCTAAGGAGAGCTTTAGACAGGTTTGTTTTATTACTTTAAAATTCTTAAATTAGCGAAACATAGCAAAGAGCAAACTTTAAGCTATTACGTTTTAGATTTTTTTGGCTTAGTATAAAAAATAGTAATATTACTATTAACAACAGGAAATCCAGTGACCAGTAAAATCATTTTTATCACAATGGAATAAAGTTGATTTTCCATTGTTTCACTGTAACAAATATAGAACAAAACTAAATAAATAGCAGTCGGCAAAATAAATATTTGTTTCGTGTAATCATTTATTTTAAAGCACTGTTTGCGCTTTAGTTTATTCTGGACTAGTGCCAATATTGATATTATGGGCATAATGTACTTTAAATATAAATAAATAGCATTGAACCGAGGAAAGTAATTGAATAATTTGGTGATGACAAATATTTTTGTTGTTCTTTTCGTATGGTAGATGCATGATGACAAGCTGACAAATTTTTACCTTCGGGTAATTTTCAGGTGAGTTGGTTTCCTCACGATCTTCCCCTATATAGGAGACTAGCTGTTGCCCGCGACTTCGTCCACGTGGTTAAGTTATTTCCACATTTCCCATTGTATCTTCGCTCCTATTAGTCGCAGCGTGATGTTATAGCCTATAGCCTTCCTTGATAAATGGTCTATTCAACACAAAAATATTTTTTCAATTCGAACCAGTAGTTCCTGAGATTAGCGCGTTCAAACAAACAAACAAGCAAACAAACTCTTCAGCTTTATATATTAGTATAGATATTTACTTAGTAGTACATGACATGGCTGCTGGCTAGTATTTGGTAGTCGATCGATACCTATTTGAAACCTGTTAGTGAAAAGGCCTTCAGTGTGTTTAATATTCAAATGCAAAATCTATACTGAATATAAAAAAAATACAATATAGGAAGGGACTTCAAACTTGATTTTTTATTATTTGCTGCTGTAGCAATAAAAAATACATCATCTGAGAAAATTTTAATTATCTTACCATCATGGACAGACAGCCAAGCCTTACCAATAGGTTTACGTTTTTATCCTATATCTATGCAACCCTAAAAAAAAAATCGTTCCGAAAACATCACCTCGATTTTCCAAACTCTACTTTCCTAAGATACATACTCACAGTGACACCGCTTTTCAAAATATGTCGCGACCTGTTCGCTCCTCCACTTACTTGTCCATGTTTGTCAAACATGTTTGTTCGCGCCTTAATTCCTGACAAGGAACGCGTTTGACATTGCTTTCACGAGTTCGACACGTCGCGCGTCGATTGATACGTCACTTACGAAGAGTCGGCCATTTGAACCGTTGTAAGTTATTTCTTACAATTCCCTATGGGTAGATATGCGTGAAATTTAAGGGTAGGAATAGAATTTGTTTTTGCTATTAGTGTTCCGATGGAATTGATAGGAAGCAATGAAGGGTGGGTCATATGGGGTGTTACTCTGTGTGCAAATTTTGAAATTTTTAGTTCTAATTAATGCTTATTTAGGCTTGAGATCTTTTTTTGTCTTGTGGTTGAGCGTGTTTGTTTAAGCACTACACTGGTTACACTATACAGGGAAAGTGCGAGTAATGTTTTGATGAAAACTGGAGCTATTTAGGCACTTATATTATTTTTCTTTTAAGTCGCGTCAGCAGGTTGCTTCTGTGGTATCTTTTACGCCTTTAAATTAGAATGGAATTTTCCTTAAAGTTTTCTTGTGACACAAATCATATATGTACTTCATTTCCGGTTCAGTTTTATTGACGACAATTCAACTCTGTTACTTTGTTCACAAAATTTGCCATCGAGATCCACTGCTGGACATAGGCCTCCCCCAATTTGCGCCACAAAACCCAGCCATCCACCTTCCGCATTAAATCCAAGCCAAGTACATTTTCTTAGGTCATCGGTCCACTGGGCTGGGCTATACAAATGCTAGTTTAATTTACATAAAATATTTTAGGAATTCTTCAAAAAAACTGAAGCCAACTTAAGCGGTTGACTTCCTAATGCCGATCGTTACCAAGAAGCCGTAACACTTCTCTCTTTTACATTTCCCTTGAGGGATCAAAAATTCTCGCAAAAAAAGAAAAACTCGTTTTACAAAAGACCGACGTTTAGTCTTTGTCAAAAAAACGACTTTATTACCCGACTGAGTCAAGAGAAGGATGATAACAAATAAAATTTGCAAAATATTTTATTTGCTTACGGAGAAAACTCAGGCATTTTTTTTCATTTAAGACTTATGTACATCTCAGCAGTGACTGTCAAAGATTGTATATTCATTCCTTTCACCAATATCTTCGAATCTACATACGTGCGTATTACCAGCTTACATAAATCCCACTCCTAGGCGCATGAAGATTGGAGTATTCAATACTGAATAAATATTGGGAATGAAAATTTCCTTCCGAATTTTCCTTCACCGATTGTCAGTAGTATTAAAATTATTAAGAACTTTAAAAAGTTAGATCAGTGTTAAATTCAAACATGCATGTCAAGCACACAATACACTAAAATTCTAAATTAAAATACTGTTAGTTTAAACAGTGTTAATATGCAACTTTCAGCCACTAACAACAAAACAGAAACTAGCTAAACATATTTTGAGCGACAAAAACAGCTTCAATGAAACTGCAACCATTACCGAATTAGCATGATATTGGCTCTAGAACGTATTCTAAGCCAACATGGCGTCTTCTATCTTATTCGAGCACACGACACGTCACAGACACAATCCGTTGAAACAACCTACATTATATTTCTTTAAAATATCAAATGCATATTCTTATTAGTTGATGCATAGATTTGTACGCACCAATTGCAGCTTCGATCCCAACGCAAGCAAAGTACTTATGTGACTTTTAAAGTTACAAGAAGAAGGAAAACATCGTGAGGAAACCTGTATTCCAAATATTAGAATCTGAAATCGCCAACCCTCAGTGAGCTAGCGTTTTGATGTCCAAAGCTTTCCTATACGGAAAGAGGCTTGTGCCTAGCAGAAGAAAGTGTGTCGGCTGGTATCAATATTAGTTGATAGAAAATTTAAAAAACTTATATAAAAACTGTGACATAATAGTGAAGGCTTAGAGATCGTTTTCGCATAATTTTCTTTATCAAGACCTGTTAATAGAAGTACGTAATAAGACGCAAAATGTAATTTAATATAATAAGTAAATGATTAAGTACTTCTGTCTATTAGGAAGACCTTATTAGGGGATATTAATAACAGCCCAACTAAAATTTGACTGTTATAGCTCGCAAGAAAAACATTTTTTTATTTTATTAAATAGATATTTTAGATTTAAACAAACTTTACAGATAGCTGAGTCGTTGAGATCACCACTGTGCGCCAAAGCCACTGTGCGCGACGTGTTGTGGGTTCGATCCCCGCGTAGGATAAACATTTGTGTAAACCGTGAATGTTTGTCCTGAGTTTGGGTGTCTTTGTGCATGTGACTTGAATGTTTGTAAGAAACCCCACGGGAAAAGCATTAAATTTCTTAGTGTGGGAGTCGTATTGAAAAAAAAGGATGAATATATAAACAAAAGACTTACTACATCCTTTCTTTGAACATTCTTGGTTATTTTATGCATTTTGCGATGAGCTCCTAATAAGTTGGTTTGATTTTAAGGGTTATAAAATTTAAAGCGCATTTTATTAAAAACATCGTTAAATAAGTTTTAAAAATTCCAGATTAAGTACCCGTTTAGTGCTTGTTAAATAAACTCAAGAGCTAACCTAATTTCTACCAAGATTCAAACTTACCATCTGAAAATTTACGATGTTTTTCTCATAATTTAAGAAGAACTTCTACATTTTTTTTTGTTTACTTTCTATGTAGAATAAAAATAATATTTTGGTACTTTTCTACAAATCTTCTTTTAAAGGGCTCGACCGACTTTTACCACACGTGTCTAAGAACACCCTTTTTTGCGTCGGGGTTTAAAAAACTTTGTTTCCGAATTCCCGTAATTTTAGCCAGTTTAATTCGACCCATAAATCTAAAACGAACCAATCTATATTTAGTGCCAAAATAAACTGGGCTAGGTTATGTAATCGAAACACAGTACCTATAGACCCAGATGTGAGTTCCCGCGAATATAACGTATCGAGAGCTCATTATTATGTTGGCAACGATCTAAGATGGACGAAGAAACTTCTCACTTCTAGTAGAATGTAAACAAGAGATTTTCCTTTCGAGATACCGGTTTGTACAAACACATAAATCATGAGATGTGTTCTCAGTTTTATACTGTTTGTACTAGGTCAATATTTTTAAGGTTTTATTGAAAATGTTTTCCGGATTATTCGAAGTGATGAAGAAAAAATAATTATGACCGTTGCTTGATCTCGTTTTTTTTTCTTTTTTTTTAATACAAATTTCAGATATCTAGTTATAAAAGTGTATGAAATAAAGGGGAGTAATAGTTATAATTTTCTGTTATCATCCTTTGGGAAAGGAAACCCAAAACTTTTCACTAAAAAAGACTTAAACTTAAACTTCACTACAAAATAATTTCACAATACTACAATCTATTTCGATTATTTTTCCACCAAAAAAAAAACAGTGTTTAACTGATTTACAACAGTAATAATTACCAAGTATTACGACTCATCATCATCAAAACTTTCAAAACAGCACCAATTCCTATCAAATTACATTTCCGAACACAGTTGCTGAAAGCCGGTATGGTAACACATACGCTATCTATTTATCGATAAGCTGCAACACGCGATCCGACCAATTATCCGCCACCAATGTTATTAACGATATTGAGCTTCAAGTATTACATGTCGACGCTATATCAATGCAGATGTACTACTCTATTTTGTATAGCTATCGATTTTCTGGTCATTTGAAGTTTGTGATGCATGCGGAATTGGGTTTGAATTGTTTAGAGGGTGATTTTTAGAGCGTGTTTTAAAATAGATGCTTTTATTTTTAAATTGAAGTTTTGTTTAAGTGGGGCAGGTAGAATTGCAACGACAAAAAAAAAAGATTAGTCAAAAACTGTGTCACACTATCTGCTTCCTCCCCAAGGAGGCTTGTCTCAATGAACATTCACCAGATTAACAAAAAAGCCTATGTTGATCTAAGAACATCACAGAAACATTTTAATCAATCATTTGAATAACACAACGTGAGTTGAGTGATCCTAATTTTATTCCTAAATAGGTCACAAAACAACGAGCACTATCTGAACGTATTAGTAGTTAGAAGTCGAATAACTGGTTATACAGCTTTGGGCTACTTCCAATCTTACCTTTTCGCTTCTCTTATTTATAAAGTTACCGCACCCTAACTAGGTACAAATGTATTCCCTGTTACATACAAGAGTATACAAGAACGTTAAAAAATTATCTAACTCAAATATTAATGAAATGCGCCTACATATCTCAAGGATATGTAAAGGTTTTCTTTCTCCAAAGGCCCAACTTTTCCAACTCTAACACCAAGTTAATCATCAAACAAAAGAAGAACACCATTAAACCTATTAATAAAATATTTCTCCCACAGAATGGTGGGGAGCACGGACCTTCTGCTGTGACTCAGACGAGTGCAACAGCGCGCACGCCGCGCGACCAATCACGATCCTCGCCGTCATAGCAGCACTGATCATCGCAGCGGTTGCGCGCTGACCGCTCCAGGCAACCGGAACAACAAAAGAGCAACCGTGTTAGGTCCTTCAAATTATATTTATGAGTCGACTTTTTTTTCTTGGAGGTATAAAATATTTTTATCTTTCATGTTGTCTGTATTCAAACATGTTTAAAAATGTAGTTTAATTTACCAAAAATACCGAAATCTGTTTTGTAGTTTTACTTTTAAAACTTTTTTTTTTTATTAAAGTCAGAGGGCCTACCAACACCGTTTTGAAGTAATATTATTTCAGTAGTGGGAAAGAGACAACGATTGACAGAATGTAGCGTGTTGTGTCGCTCCCACAGCTGATATAGCCATTACTTTAAAACGTGGTAGGCTCTCAGTTCTTAATTATGTAAAGTTAAAGGCAAAATACAATACTAGGTATGAAGATGTATTTATCAAAAAAACTTTGGAAAAAAGGTCTAAATTTTCATGTGTCCTTAACTACAATATATTATTATTAGATTGAATCATTGGCAGCTAAATCATTATCACGTTTTAATATAACGCAGTGATGGACTCATTTTTCATAAGAAATAACGTTATTAGAAGGTTTATTAGAAATCGATAGTTACTATTTTTCATGGGGTAAATTGTAATGGAAATCATTAAATTGCACTACAAATTGAGAAAATACTATATAGGATATAGGTACCTACATATTAACAAACAAATTATAAATAAAAACTAAGGTCAAATACGAAATTGGATTACGACACCACGGGTTCCGTACAAATGGGCCAAAGGGAACCAGATTTACGACAAAAAATCATCCATCAAATTTATGACTGCACCAAAACTTGCTTAACCCCCATAGGGTTCCGTTTTTAATTTTAGGTACAGAACCTTTTTAAACCCTTTGTATAACTCTTAAAAAGAAGTTTTACTACAGTTAAATTCACTGACAGAAATTCCTACACACATACATACATATCACAATTCGTTAGTAGTTACATAATACGTAAAACCAATTCGATGATGCTGATACAACAGAAATTTTGGTAAACGCACATACTACTTACAGGCTAAACCAGTCGTAGGACACACCTGTTCTCAATACAAGATAGCGAACGAACATTGGAAATGCCAAAATAGCCAAGCTTGTCCCAATATCCATGTTCAAGAAATTGAAAAATAAAAATGCTTTGAAAGATCAGACCCCGCAAATATCAAATAGATATTACAGGGACATTTATCTACTATGAGAAACCCTTTTTTTGCGTTGGGATCGGAACTATTTTGTATTAAAATGTGCTTAAATAGAACTCATTTTATATTTACAAAAAAAAAATCTGTCCATCAAAAAGTTGTTCGGTTTGCAAGTACAGATAGCCGAGTGGTATTGGTCACCACGCCAAACCCACTGTGATCAGGTTCGATGCCCGCGTCAGAAAAGTGTTTTTGTGATGCATGAATGTTTGTAAATACTTCCACACCAAAAGCATTATAATCCGTACAGCAGGAATTTATTTTTAATAATATAATAATTATTGAAGAGATCTGTTCTTGTAGTAAATGTTAGTCTGTTAAAGCATGTTTTATAACAAAACAAAGAAACGAAATAAAATCAAGACATTTGATTGGAGATTGAAGATTTTATCGATATAGGTCCCTAAGGCGTCATCGGTCCCAAATATAGAGACACAAACGATATAATGTAAAATTTGAAATCGTTTTTGTCGACTGGCTTTTGTTTTTAGTGACACCGTCTGTGTAAAAATAAAATAAAATATTTCAAAATAAAGAATGATAGAAAAATAAAAAATTATATCTTTCGACTAAATTGAAATAAGAATGTCATTCTAATCTGTCAAATTTAAATGGATCACATTAAAATTTAATTTATATCAATTTCATCAATAATTTATATCAATCAATTTCAATTGTAGAATAAGCAGTCTCCAATTGTCGTTCTATAAGTATTAAAGATGAGTATAAATAAATGTATGGAATTGACATGTCATTTCGTTAAGTTCTGTCAGAACCATACATTTGATTAAATCTATCAACGTTGACGTTTTTAATGATTTCAAGAGGATCATGTGTAATTTCAATCTTTAATAACAGGACAATAACGCTGGGCCCCGATTTTGATATTTACAATGACCGATGAATGAATGGCTATTGGATTAAATTTGAAATTATTCATAGTTTCCTAAACATTTTGCCAACACAATGACTGGAAGTTAAATGTGTTGACCTTGAGTGTAGCGTCAAATACTAAATTTCTAATTATTGTGTAGGAAAAATGCGTAAGATAATACGAAAAGTGTAATTTTAAGCCAATTTTCATTCATTCATCGGTCATTAGCAGAATTTTGACCCTGGTTGTAATTAACGCTACTATAACACCGTTTAAATGATTTACATTGCAATTTACTCCATGTACGATATCCATCACTGCGTTTTTATACGAATTTTGTTCTTTATAGTCCAGTCGAGCAGTAATGTAATTTGTTTTGTTCTTTATTGCTAATTTTATTGTGGTAGGGGTGCGTTTATTTATGTTATTTGCATCAGTGGTAAAGTTGATCTAATCAGTAAAGAATATTTTGTTTTTGTGAAATTAATGTTTATTGTTATGTGTATTACTGAAGTTTAAATCTGTTCTGATTGTTCAAATATGTATGCTGTGTTATCTAATTTCGATCTTTGCAAAGTTCTGTATATATTTTGATTTATTCTTTTGGGATTCGAGTTGCTATCGCATTCCTAAATAAACACCAGCACCATTGGTGATAAATATTTATATAAAAACTTTTCTTATCTGCTTACAATTCGACTGTTGTATTTATTTTACAGTTTCGTTCCAAATCCTTTGTATTACAGCCATCATTATTAATTGTTGGCCTTTTTTCTTGGAACAAAAGCTATCCGACAAACTCATTAATCACTTGGGGTGAGTTTAAAGACATGACACTACAAGTAACGCCTACGTTTTTTGACGAAATATTTAATTTTCGGTCACTGGCATTCTGTGTTTTGAAAGAGAAGAAAAAACAACAATAGGAGGATATTCAAATGAGGATATAGATAGATATTCAAAAGTGTAATCACTGATTGAATAGCTCAAATACATGGGAATGATAGTACTCTTTGACTGATGACTTTGGTGTGTCAATTCAATCTAACGGATATCCGAGTGGCGAGTGATCACCAAGCCAAACTGCTGTGCTGTGCACTTTCGATTGCTGTGTAGGACAAGCACTTGAGTAATCCACGAATACTTGTTCTGAGTCTAGGTGTCCTTGAGCATGTTTCTTGAATCTTGTGAAACCCCCCAAGAGACATTTAAATTCCATATAGATGTTTTTAAGAATGAAATTCATTTAAGGGATTTGTTCGGAATTGACGTTTTGCAAATTTAAAGTTGTATATGGGTTATGAATCAGTTAAATTGTAAGCAGAAAAGAAAAATATAGAATCATTAGTTAGTGTTAAATGTATATAGAACAATATCACCCACAATTGACGCTTTACTAAGTAAATCACGATAAAATTCTTTTCTATATCTAGATGTATCTTATTAATAGATGTACAAATATATTCACAGTAATGTTTGATATAGGATAGCGGGTTCGTTGTCTTGAATGATTTGGGTAAAAATATTTAAATTATTTTTCTGAAATATCTTTGTTAATATAAATGGAAGAGCAACTGTAGGGCTTAAGGTAAACAAAACTTTTACAGTGTTATTCAAATTTTATCGGTTTAGCTATCGCGGTTTATAAGGTAAAACTTCTTGACTGATGAACGGACAAAGAGTTACATGGAGAGACAGCGGAGTCATAATGACTGCACGGATAGCTGAGTGGTTAAGGTTACTACACCAAACTCACTGTGCGCAACATGTCGCAGGATCGATTCCCGCGTAGGACAAGCATTTGTGTGATCCATTAATGCTTGTTCTGAGTCAGGGTGTCTTTGTGCATGTGAATTGTATGTTTGTAAAACCACCCGCGACACAAGGATTAAATTACTTACTGCGGGAATCGTTAAAACATATAGTTTTTTACCGTTTGGTCGGAGAACCCTAACAACCGAACCTTATAAATCAGAAAAGATACTCTCGAAGCACGAGAGTAAGACGTTGCGTGCTAATGTAAAGATAAATACAGATTTATTACACCTAAGATGAAACAAAAATACCCCAGCCCTTGAACCGACCCACATTGAGATGCTTAGGAGGTACCTGAGGGTACGTGATCCCACTTTCGAAGCGACCTGATTTAATATTCGGCAAAGTAAACCGTGAGCCTCTTTATTTAATAGAATATCTATTTTGATAATTTCTTTGCAACTGATACTTGGAGTTTTTTTGAGTTTTATATTTTGAGGTGAAATTTGTTGAGATATTTTTACTGGAAAGACGACTGTTTGGATAGCTGTGTGGTAAAGGTCACCACCAAAACACACTATGCGAAGTGTCGAGGGTTCGATCCCCGTGTTGGACAAGCGTTTGTGTGGTACACGAATATTTGTTCTGAGAGTTCATATTTGTGAATGTGAGTTGAATGTTTGTGAAACCCTCCGCGATACAATGGAGTAATTAGTGACGGATTTGTTAAAAAATAAGACTTATTATAATTTTCAGATTTTATCCCTTGATTCCCAAAATCTCTTAATTATCAGTGTACTGTACTTGTGGATTGAGTTAAAAAAAAAAACAATAAAATGCATGTACAGAAAAAAATTGTCGAAGAAAACAATTGACGACACACACAGACGAAACAACTTGAATCGAATAGAAACTCTTTCATTCTCTTGTTCAATTATGCGGGTCAGACCGATGAACTACCTATGTGGGATACCACCAAGCGGCTTACTCAATGTGGCGCGTCTAATACGGCTTTACTTCCAATGGGTGTCACAGTGTACAAATGATTGAACCACAAGGGGATAAACTGAGGGACGGCGGTATTGTATCAGGATGTATTATGAACATCGTATATAGGAGATGTAAAATATTGTATCAGGGTGGTATAATGACTATGGTACATAGGAGATGTAAAGGGTGTTGATAGAGAGATATGGGTTAAGTGAATGTTTAAATTTGAGAATGTGTAACTAAATTTATTAAGGAAATGACTGAGTTATTTTTATTTAATTGCTAATCTATATTAGCAACAGATACATACAGTCACTCAGATTTGAAGCGCTTTATGTGTGTTAAAATATAAAAATTCTTTATTTTAGTTAAATTTCAAAAAAGGTGTAATAAGGAGAGTTGTATATGAAGTGTAATATCGATTATTGCGACGCCTATAAGTTGCCAAATAATTAAAATTAACCAATTAATTCGATCTTTAACGACGTTCAATTTAATTATGTGAAAGTACCTAATAGTTACTACAAGCTGTTACAAAATGTAACCTATTTTGCTCTTCTATTTATATGGTTACATATATTTATTAATCAAAAATATGTAATTTTAATTTTTTAGCGCCTGGGCATGATATGAATTTAGGTTATTAAATGCAAATCGAGACGGTTTAAGAAGTTCCTAAAAAACCTAGATGAAAACCCAAATTTATATTATGTCTTACAAAACAGACTATTTTAGTTATTATTTTAAAATATTATAAATACATTTTATTTAATATGGAAAACATATTTATGTGACGAAAACGTCGGCATAATCTGGGTCAAGAAAATTGACGGAATCTGTTAGGTTTAAAATATTTTCTAAAAAAAACATAATTTAATAAAAAAACTAACGCTTTATAGTAATTTTATCACGTAACATCAAGAAGCTGAAATATTCTAAATTATAATAATCTAATTTATAATTAATAATTAGAGTAAGAATAAAAATTATTTAAGTCACTTAATGATATACAAAAAAGTCACGTAATTCATTTATTATTAAAATAAATGGCTGTATGACGGTACCTTTGCCCCTTTTTTGATTAAGATGATTTATAAAAGAATATTTTTTATCTCTGGTCAGAAAAGGGATGTGCTTAAGATGAAATTAAATAAACTGCTTCCGTAAAACCTTTGTGGATTTTCACGCTTACTCTCAACTCTTAAAGTCAGACTGTTATGGGTGTAAGCAAGATGGAGCGCTACAGTTTGTAGTTGCATCTCGTTTCCACAACGACTGCAGTCTTTCTCAAAGCGTTCATAGTACAGGCACTATGTCAAAGAGAGCGTGTTATGGAATTTCTTTGAAGGATAATAGAAATATTGGCTACACTTTGCTTCTGTTCTGAGAATATTTTCAAAATATGGGAAAATGGTTTTAAGCTTACATTGACAAATTGCTATAATAACATCAAAGTTTTAGCGTTGTTGTCAATAAATTCTATCTAATAGATTCTCCTAGCATATGTCTATTGGATCAACAATCCAAAAACACTTTCTAGAGCAAAGTTTCACATTGTGCATGTAACTTGAATATTTGTGACACCCCAAGCGACACAATGATTTAATTACTCAGTACGAGAGTCGTTTTTGGAGAAAGCAAAAAAATATAGTCTTTAATCAATCTTAACTCCTGTTCAAAATATAATTGTAGACGCGTGAATTCTATTTTTTGATTGTATATTTATGGGCCAGTGTTTAATGCAATGCGACATATCCAATGTTTAAACAGTAAATGTTCACCAAAGGCCTCCTCACAAGGACCACTAATTACCTGCAATACGCACAAGCGCCTATAAGCTTGATTAACGCGATTTAAAGCCTATATAAGCCTGTATACGGTTGAGTTTCGGTTATAATCGGCAGTGAAATAGGATATACGCAGTTTGAATGTATGGATAGAAAGATTTTCCCTGATTGATATGTTAAGAGTTTTATAGTCTTGTGGAATTATTAAAGTACGTTTTCAAGTTAACTGCAGATATTTATTATTTATAATCGTTTGTCTTACCAAATAATATACCTACAACTTATTGTACTACTTCACATTTTGAACGACATAATTTTTCCTTTGATTTAAATTTGGAAAAGTAAGTACGGCTTCGTGTAGCCAATATTATACAGGGTGTTTTGGTCGTTTTGAAAAATATGTTTTGACAGATACGAAAATGGCATTGGAAATCGAAAAAGCCTCTACAAGCCGATATAATACACCCTGTATATCCTTATAATACGCTTTTAACACTAGCACTCTAAATATTTATCAATGTATGTTACTTATTGTTCTAGTTTTAAGAATAATGAGCTGTTTTAATTTAATTTTTAGCTAAATAAAGACCAATTTATCATTCATTGAAGGGTTCGTTTGTTTTCTCATATTTGATATTGTTTCTCTTTAACAGTTTTTTTGACGGATCAAAAATAACTTCTAATATTTTTGGAGCAACATGCGGAAGGAGGTATGACATAATTTTATTTTCAGGAAACTGTTCAATTTGAGGATCAAGATAACAGAATCAACATTAAATTAAACATTAGCTTATTACACTCAATTCGATCTCAAAAATAAATTAAACTGGAATTATGTTTAAGAGAATAGTTCTCAATCTCAAATCTTCGACAAAAAAATTTCGACCAAAGAATTTTCCACCCAAGTTATGACTTCAGGAAAGTAGTTAACGAAGACTTTCTACCCCACTAACTCCCCTTACTACTGCCCTACATCCCTTAAACGGAACTTCTGTAATTAACTCAGCCCAATCACATTTGTCTAAGCCACGAACTGTTACATAACATAAATCTTTTGTGTTCCCTATTCGCCTTTATTTATTCGGTTAGCAATATTTCTCTACGTTTCGTCTATTGAACTACGGATAATCAAATATATACGTAATCGAATAATGTTTGACGATTGGGTCTTGTAGACATATTATTATTGAAACGTCGAATAAACATCACTCACTAGATTAGTGATTTTAGGGGCATGGCATGGAGGTAGCCAAGTTTTTGTTTAATGTGTTAATAACATATGGAACTATTAATTTGTGCTTTAATTTAATATCTGATATCACTTAGGTTGAATTGATAAATATGCGAATAAAAATGTACTTAATCGTTGATAATGATTGTAAGATCCACGAATGCTAATAAATCTGGGTATTTGTTTATGTGACTTGAATGAAGGTGAAAATCAGGGTCAGGTTATAAATTCCTTAGTGCGAGAGTCGTTTTATAAACAAAGAAAGAACCTACCTTATTTGTATGTATATAATTCGTATATTTGATCACTAAAAAACTTATCAATCAAATTGGACTTGGCGGTCACATATTTTCTCGTCAAAGCATCAGCTGTTTCCTCCAATAGATTAGGGCTTAGTATCCGAAGTCTAGCTTAGAAAATAATATACTGGCAGACAAAACTACAAAGACGTGACATAAATATATATTCCAGAAAAACAATAAAAGTGTAATCTGCGAAGAACGGCCAGTTTTATTGTTTTCGTCTTGATTTATTCGAATATCTTGAATAAGTTCTTTTTTGCTTTTCTTTTGACGTCAAATTTCTTTTAAGGTTGTGATTCTATTATTTTGGTACATTATAATATTTCTAGAGTAAATTTGTCGTAATCCTCATTTCCAGAGTGATGTCGATATAATCTCCTAATATAATTAAAAAGTGACTTCAGAAATTTTCAGCAAATACACACTAAACTTCAGCAATTACTATTTGCTAACTAGCATACTTGTGTTGTACTAATTCTATTCCTTCAGGTGATAACATATCTACACATCGCAGCAAAAAGAAAAATTATACATACTCTGCACATCACACAGAAGAATCCGCAGAAGAATTGTCAGTACGTTGCCGACATTAGAATCAGTACGCTTTGTCGTCACTTGCGCGCGAGTTCACAAAACGACCTGATTCTTCAGTCGGCGCGTGCGCATACTACGCTACCACAGAAGAATTTTGTAGAAGATTTTTTAAAGAAGAATTGTGTTTCCTTCTTTATGTGAACTGTTCATGTCAGTGTGTTGTAGGTACAATAAATATATTTTAGTCATGTTTGTTTTCTATTTACAGAACTTTTACTCAAGATACCTAATAATATATATGTAGGTATTTATCATCTAGATATTTAAAGCTGTTCAAACGTAAGGATGTTTTATTTTAAATTATTGAAAACCTGATTTCTTTACAGACTACTTGGGTGTTTATAAATATTTTCACCAACATAAGATCAGACGTATAGACAACGAAGCCTTTTATTTGGTTACATTTTCATAATTTGGTAACCATAAACATATGATTGGTACACGTACATTAAATTGTAAACTCCGCTATAAAAAAGTCAGTATCTTAAAAGTCATATTTTAAATGCAACTTCACCAAAAATTCAAAACAAATAGTGATGTACTAAAAATGTGCACAAAACTGCTACAAAATACGTTACCCTTAAACTCTTTTAATAACCCTAAAATAACCGAGCGAAAATGCTTCACAAATAAACGTACCCAATTAAATAACGTACACGACCGGGTGCCGCAGAAACTCGAAAACTATTACCAAGCGATCTGTTTCCAACAGAAAATCTCAGTTATATTCCATAGCTTAGCGAAGTGCCCTTTTAATGGTTAAACCATGCGTTTTGTGTACTCATGTTCCGGAATTTTAAATTGAAATGGGTTTTCAATTCGATTTGTGATCCCCTCGAGCTACGGTAAATTTGAATAATCAGTAACGTTGATAGAAAACTCTGTTTGTATTACATTATTTTTGGGAATGACACATCGTATATTCACATCGATTTGTAACAGTATTTTTAATCCCCGACTCAAAAAAGGGGTGACGTATGATGTTTGTCGTGTCTGTTTGCAGTTCTGTGGCGTTTTGGCTACGAACGGATTGAGTGATTTCAAATTAGTTTTGTATTAAATATGGATTATTGCAAGTGTTCTGACACATGTTTGATAGAACCATTTTAAAGTTGGTGATTGAAAGTGTTTAGTCTCGGGGGTTTTTTTAAATTTAATATATTTGCATTACCTATATAGAAAGCTAGAATAAAAAAACATACTTACATGAACATTAACGGATTTAATTTTATATTTTAAGCCCCGAAATGCAAAATACAAAATGTTTATTTTGAGTGAATGGTTTATATTCTAGTTTTCATTCGCTATTGCGGTCGTTTCGCTCATTAACTTCCTGAGTGAACGGGTCGCAAGCTAAATTAACGTTCAATTTGCAACGGAGCGCAATGTTGGCACTCTTGCACGCTTCTTAAAACCCTGAGGGGGCAAATATATGGAAATTAGGTTTACAATTTATGTTGTTTTCGGTATTAAATTGTGTATTTTTAATGTGAATGTATTGTAACTGAGGAACTCGTACCTAGGTTACAACTGCACAATTTGATCCATCACAGGTTAAGCTAAGCTTGCTTCGGTCGGTCTTTGGATAGGTGTCCAAGTATGTCATGTGTTCCTCCGCGTTTAAATTCTGGGTCCCGGCTGTTATGTATATATATTTGTCAGTCGTTACGGGTAGTTAGCAGCTCGAAAATCCGACAACCAGTCTTTAGGGGCTAAGATGAGCAGTTGATTTTTGTAAAACACTGTTACTTAGCATCATCGGGTTAGAGAAGGACCCGACCCCAAAATAGTTGAAAACACGCAAATATTGCACAAGAATGCTTAAAAATGATACATACTCAGAAAGTAAGTATTTACAGACCAGCAAATTTATTTCTTATAGTAACATAAATATAATTCGAATTATGCTTTGAAAGGATTCATTTGCTTTAGTTAGGCAGCTATTTCTTTTGTTTACTGGTTAAAATAATTGCTTATTTATTCATCAATCTACATAATTAGGCTGCAGAGGTATACAATTAACTGGGTAAGACATATGCGTATACCGCAAAAAATCCAGATACGAGGAAATAGGTACAGAACTTAGTATTTCTTTTAAAAGTTGTAACAGCTGATTAAAAAAGACCTGGCTTTTGGGTTAAAGATGAGACAATAATAATAAATAAATGCGGACAACATCACATACATTGTCTGAACCCAAAGTAAGTTGCTAAAGCACTTGTGTTATGGAATTCAGATACAACGAAGGTACCACAAACACCCAGACCCGAGACAATGTACAAATGTGAATTTTTACATTGACCCGACCGGGGATCGAACCCGAGACCTCAGAGCTAGCGACACCTTGAAACCGGTGCGTACGCCACTCGACCACGGACCAGGTAGTGGGTGGCTTAGTTTAGGCTTAGTGTGCAACGTCCTAGAAAAAAATCACAGTAGAGCCAATAAGAGAGACTAAAAAACAAGTCCTGTAGCAACGGTGCTCATTTAATTAGTATGTTTAATAAAATACCCAGACATCCCAAATAAACTGAAGAAATTAAAACTGAATTTTCAAAATGAGGTTAAACACTCAAAATAAGACAGGCACAACCAATATTGCCTTAAACCGGTACTTCATTACGTACCTCAAAAAAGCAGTATGCTATGAGCAAAACGTAAGGCTAGTTTGTGATATCACAAAAAATATTTTGGAAATTTTGTTTCTGCAAGATACATAATACCACCGTAGGACATCTTTTAAATATAAAGGAAGGCCCTTTCAGACTAAAGAAACTCAGGCAACCTTAACTCTTGAATACCTAATTGCTACATCTTAAATTGCCCGGAAATGTATTCTACAAGGAATTAAGGATGCACGAAAGTATGGTAATGTTGGTATTAGCCCTCTTTACGGGGACATTATTCAAATGACCCCCACTTTGAATTGTGTTGCTCTGTGTGAGATAATTACCGTTTTAGCAGTAGCGTGAATATGCTTTTGAAAGCTGTTCAAGTGTATAGTGTAGCATCTATGGCTACAATTATACGACATTTCTAATCTTTACATTAAAAGCTACTTGAACATATAATTTGGCCCCATTTCTCTGGTGGTTGCATTTTATTTTGAAACTAGCTGTTGCCCACGACTTTGTCCCCGTGGGTAGAAGATATAAGTTATGATTTATATCTGCCTACCTGCCCTGTTTTTTTCACATTTTCCATTGTATCTTCGCTCCTATTAGTCGTAGCGTGATGGTTTATAGCCTAAAGCCTTCCTCGATGAATGGTCTATTCAACACAAAAAGAATTTTTCAATTTGGACCAGTCGTTCCTGAGATTAGCGCGTTCAAACAAACAAACAAACAAACAAACTCTTCAGCTTTATATATTAGTATAGATTAGTATAGAAGTATAGATTAATGAAGAAAGGTATTTTTTTAACACGTTAATCGAATTATTTGAACGAGACTGGTTAACTTCCACGAAAGCAACTGTATTCTATTTATCGAGACATTGTAGTTTTAGAAAACAAGATAATTAAATTTCGACCCTTCTACATGTTATATCTCCTAGCAATTTCAACCGCAAAGTTAGAAAATACCTAAAAGCAAGCAAAAATTCCGAAATTGTAATAAAAAACGAACAGAAAAACTTGGTCAATATATTTTGAACAAGTTTTTTTGCTCGTATTTTAATCCTGCTTACTTGATGAATTGCAAGACTGCGGTTTTATTTTGATCAGGCAATTGATCAAACCTGTCACCTCTGAAGCAAGCCAATTAAGAAAAGGGCAGGGACCAAGTTCACCCTTGTCCATACAACGAGTTGTGTCAACAGGAAACTTATTTGCACAGATTTGGACCCTTCGGGGCGACCGCTTGAAAAGCTCACTCCGAAACCCAAAAGTGTTCCCAAAAAGTTTTTACTGAACCTCCTAATTATTAAAGGTTATACTTTCATAGGGAGAAACAATATTCGGTAACGTTGACTTTTCAAAAACATTAATTGCAATATGATTTTCAAACTTCAAACTTCAAACTTCAAATATTTATTGCGATCATGAGTGGATACAGATGTTATAAAACTTAAAGGTACATACATGATACCCTGTTAGGGCGCAGCAATACAATTACAGTACTTATAGAATTACTTACTCACTAAATCTTACACACTATTCTATTTATCTTATATATAAGTATATTATACACATCACACACTTATACATGTACTAGCTGTTGCCCGCGACTTCGTCCGCGTGGTTGGAACATTTTCCACATTTTCCTTTATATCTTCGCTCCTATTAGTCGCAGCGTGATGGTCTATAGCCTAAAACCTTCCTCGATGATTTTCTTATCAAGAATGCGGGTATTATTGGTGTAGTGGGTATTATTTTTGGATAAGCACATTACACTTTACACACATTGCAATACATTTTGGGATCAATTTTATTTTATTCTTTGTCTGTCCGTATAACCAAAATAATTTGTGTGATTTGCTTTTCTTTAGCCGTTAGCTAAGCCACACTTGACCGGGTTTTCAATAACAGTTATTAACATTTTTTCTTAAAGTAACTATTTCTGATAGCTAGCGAATGGGAAATACGGACAGGCAAATGATCATGTCGGAGATTACGAAAGTTTTAGTATTTTATTCATAAATTTGTTATGTTTATACACACTTTTCTCAATAATCTTTCAGCCAAGGTCAAAAATCCTTAGTCAACACTACATCCGAACGAAGTATATGAACTGTAAAAAGGATTCCTCATGATTTCATTATTCTCCTCGGCTTGCACAAAGATCTCTGCGTGGCGAGATTGTGCGCTCAAAACGTATTCCCAAATAAATGTTACAAAGCGAAATCACTACAGGATTTTCTGGGTTCACGCGACAATCGAGCGTGTAAAATGAAACGTAATCTGTAACACATAAGGTCTTCATTGTAATGAAGTCTGCAGTCACGTAGAAAATAGAGCTATTTGTCACTAAATAAGAATGGGCTATATGTCAGTTGTGAGACTTTTTGGGACAAGTATATCGGTGGGTTCCAACTACTCTTTTAAAATGTGCTTTTACGTGTACATTCATTTGAAAAATAATGGCGAGTTTTGAGAAAAGATTTTCCCTTATTTATTTTAATAGTTTATGTTTATACAAAGTTGATTGGTATCAACATGCAGGTTCGATTCGAAGCAGGCAAAGTACCGATGTAACTATTTCAAAGTTATATCTAGTTCTTAATTAAGACACCTTGGTTATTGGAATCTAAAATGGACAACCCAAAGTGTGCTAGCGTGGTGGTCAATATTCAAACCTTCCCTATGTAAGAGAATAGTACCCAGCAGTGGGCTGTACATATGCTTGGACGACCAACCTTCATGGTAACCTCTCTTATCTCGTTGAGGGCAAAGAGACGGCGTAACAAACTCAACCGCAGCACACTCCATCACAACACACACACATCTTGTGTTTTGCACAACATGATATCATCTGGCCTCCTTATCGTTTTCGATAACGACGTCCCTTGACAATTCACTTCCTAGCGTGAGCCCTCATGTGACTGGTTAGACCGAGTTTAGATCTAAAGACTCGGTCGCAGGCGCTGCAGTAAAGTTGACCCGCAGAATTGAAAGTATAGGTGTACGACGGGTAAGGCCTCCCTTTCTGGACTTGGCGGTTTTCGTCTATTAATAGTAATGTAAGTATGAGTTGCTGTGCAAGATAAAGAAATACTAGATGTCGATGAACCACTACGATATTCAATGAAACTATTAACTACTAAGACAAATGTCAAGAAATCGACCAGCCAGCGTAAGATGACCCGTTCACGAAAATATAAAAGTCGCTTGTCATTTTTTTTTTAGTACAAACTACGGAGATGACGTCAGATAGAAAGATATAGAAGAAGAGGACTAAGTGCTCCGCAAAGTAAAAATTGGGATAAGGGCAGAGGAATGACTGCACGAATAGCCGAGTGGTTGTGGTCACCAAGCCAAGCCCACAAAGTGCGTCGTGTTGCTGGTTCGATCCTCGCCTAGGACAAGCTTTCTTTTGTATGATGCACAATTGCTTGTTCCGAGTCTGGGCGTCTTTTTGTGAATGACTTGAATGTCTGCGAAACCCCGAGACACAAGGATTAAATTCCTTTAAATGTGGGAGTCATAAAAAAAATGATGATTATTTGTTCCTTTTGCCACAAAATCTATAAAAATAGGAAAATGTATTTAAAACTCATTGATAAAAGTTTAATCAATTATTTTTTCAATGAAAATTCTGATTGCGTGACTTTTCTAATTTTCATTTCAGTTAACTATAGTTCACAAACACAAAACATCGAACAATAATAAGTAGTGTTTGGATAAACTAAAAAAAAGGCTTTTTTCAAATAAATAATAGTCTTGTTAATAATTAAAAGCGTGTTATACTTATGAAAGTCATCTGTCAATGAACCTGTAAAATTTCTTATTAACAACAAGAGAATCAGTTTCAGAAATGTAAAGCTTAGATCAAAAATTATTTGTGGTCAAAACTTTACCGCTTTTAGACATAACTGATTTTATTGTTTGCTTACTAAAAAAGAAAATAAATATATTTTATGATCACTTTATGGACTAGTCAAAAATCGTGAAAATTTCGTCTAAGATTGATTATTACAACTGAAGTTCAGCTGTGTACTTATTGAAGGAAGATTGCAGCAAGAAATGAAAATCAATAACAGAGTAAAGTCATAATGTTTCGTTCGTTTAGAAGATTAAGTCATTTTCTGATACTAAATTTGAGTGTTTTTGCCGGTAAGTAAGTCCTAGTTACATTTTATACTTTTTGATTTATCCACAGCTAGCTGTTGCCCGCGGCTCCGTCCGCGTGGACTACAGTACAGTGGACGACCATAGAAACTTTAACCCCTCCATTACCCCCTGTGCAAACCTTCTCAGTTAAAAAGTAAACTATGTCCTTACTGAGGGTGTTGTATACCTGAAAAACAGTTTACGCAAAAGGGTATGGGGAGAGTCCGACTAGCTAACTTACACGGTCTTACTATAAAACATGGCGATTGGCCTCCTGCAGAGATATGCTAAATAATAACCGGTCAAGTGCTAGTCACACTTGAGGATCCGAGGATACCGTATAGGCTAAAGAAAAACAAAATTGCAAAGGTATCATGACAATCTTGACTGTAGAAACCTTTTTCAAATTCCGTTCTTTTCCATTGGGGCAACAGGAATATATCATCTGTGAAAATTTCAATAGCTTAGCTATTACGGCTTAAGAGATACAACCGCGTAACAGCCGGACGGATATACAAGACAGCTTTATAGTGTTTTGTTTTCACCATTTTATAATCCGATTTTTAATTTGAGGCAGTAAAATGACAATTGCAACTGTCATTTATACAAAAAAGGGTGACCCGCTACAATAGTGATGTTTGGAAATCTTACTACGACGATGACATTTAGTCATGCTTTATTTTATTATGTATCAAGAATTACTATTTCTATTAATTGAGCTTTTATAATTGTAAGTTGATATTAAATTTGTTTTTCATCCAACCACTGCATAATGTTAGAATTCATCCAGTTTGGAGTTGGATGCGCTTGACTTTTCTTGCATGGTAAGGTGTTTCATCTTATACCAGCAACGCATTTGGCTTTAATTTTATAAATATAAATTAATATTATTATTTTTTTACATTTAAACACACAGTCACCGTGCATGTCTTTTGATTAATTGTCGTAAATATATTTTTTTTCATACAGAGCTAATTTGATATCTGAATAAAAAAATGTAAGCTCGACTAACTTTTGATTGTAATAAGTCGATTCTAACACATCACTATTTATTTTTAATTAAAAACCTGCCACACTGGAAATGTCATTTTTCTGCCTCGAATTAAAAATCGGACTATAGTAAGTAATTCTAAAAAGTAGTTGATATTAATAACAACCTTTTTGCAACCAGTATATCCATATGATTTGGCAAATGGACTACACGTCGCTGAAGCAAACCGGCGGCAAGATATGCCTGGTCCGTTACAAGGAGGTGATCCCAATCAACCAATGCAACAAGGAGAAGGTCAGCAAATGCCAGATGACCAAGTTCCGCCCGGACCTGAGGAAGGCGGCCCCCCCCCTAACAGGCCAGGCCTAGCAGATCAAGCTGATATGGCAGCTAACCGGTATATATTTGGCTGCCTAAAACAATGGAATCATACTTCATAAGTTTTAATGGAGTCAATCAAGAACTCTCTTTTGGACCCAAAGCTATGGGGCAATTACAACAAATACATAGGAGTGACCGCTTTATCATATAAATATATGTTTAAAAGTACATTATATCTGACAGGCAAAGAGTGTGTACTATTTTGTGAGACACTATACAATTTCATAAGCATAACATTTAACTTTTATAATTCAATAAATAAATAAATAATAATTATACATCATTCCAAATTAAATATAAATAATCTTATTCAAAAAGGGATTACTTGAATATATATATTACAATATTAACATTTATTGGATCAGGTTCTCAACGAAAACGACTAAGGTGAATCAGTACGAACGGACGCCACCATACCGGAACGAGACAAATGAACAATGCGATCTACTTGCAAACTACTGTTTAAGAGCTTACAAGTAAGAGATTTGAGCCATTCTTACAGTTCCACGGATTCATTATTATTGATTTAATAACAGTTTACACAGCTTGGCTCACGACCTCGAAGCGTCAGGAGATGGTAAAGTCGCGTGGTTTATTGTACCGGGATCGATTCCCGCGTAGGGCAAGTTTCTGTGCGAAACACGAATATTTTTCCCGAGTCTGGGTGTCTTTGTGCATGTAACTTGCATGTTTGTAAAACCTCCCGCGACGGAAGGATTAAATTACTTAATGTGAGAGAGGTTTTTTTAATAATGTTTTTTTATTATGATCCTGTATGAAACCTTTTTTGTTCCAATGACTGTTAAGCTAAGAAAGATAAGTTTTAAGATAAGTTTTTTCGTCCTTAAGGGCTACTTTAACATTATGTAGGAACGCCAGAATCAGTATTTTCAATGAAATCAAATATCCGTCTTTGCTACTGGAAAATTTTCAGATATAAACATCCATTTTCTTCTCATGGTCTGGGGCCGCGACATTATGTGATAAATAGAGATGACCACTAAAAGTTTTAATTCATCAGAAGGATAAGATTGCTTGACCCAGTTGTAACTGGTACACACCTGGTTGTTATTTATAGGTTTTAATTACTTTGACGACCTCCGTTGTCGAGTGGCGTATGCACCGGTTTCAAGGTGTCGCTAGCTCTGAGGTCCCGGGTTCGATCCCCGATCGGGTCAATGTAAAAAATGTCATTTCTACATTGTCTCGGGTCTGGGTGTTTGTGGTACCTTCGTTGTATCTGAATTCCATTACACAAGTGCTTTAGCAACTTACTTTGGGTTCAGAACAATGTATGTGATGTTGTCCGCATTTATTTATTTATTTATTATATTGACGTCCACTTTTATTTTTTGCAGAACTGGAAGAATATGTGCAAAAACAATTTATCAAAAATTTAACACGTTCAAGAATTACTGCTTGCTGACTTATGTAAATTGTGTCGAAAAATATGAAAGTATGTACTTTGGATATTATGTACCTTGGATATCATTAGACCCTATGATACTAGGTCATTGCAGAAAAATGCTTTTTCAAACTAGATGAACATAGGTAGTAAGTTAATCAACATTTGTAAAGCGTTTTGATCTTGAAAGCGTATACGGACAGGTTGAGTAACTTATATATTAGACTGCCACGTCAAAGGTCGTAAGATCAAATCCCAGTGAGCAGGGATGTCTTTTTGAATTTATCTGCGTATTACAAAATACCTACTTAATGAAACATGAAGGAGAATATCATAAACATTAAGCAGAAATCCACGTCAGGTTGTATATAAACCATCCGAAAAGAAGAAGGGGATTTAAGGCCAAACCTACCCTAATAGACCCTATACTCAGTGGTCATGCACCATACGATATTAAGAAGAACCTTGACATAAGAGATTTGAGCATTTGGCTTTCTCTTACTTTTAATAGTACAGCATAGCCTAAAAGGAATTTTATTATAAGGCTTTTGAACGGAAGCCTCGAAGATGAATAATTTTCTCTGTTTTTTTCCACATTTTCTATTGTATCTTCGCTCCTATTAGTCGCAGCGTGATAGCATATAGCCTAAAACCTTCCTAGATGAATGGTCTATTCAACACAAAAATATTTTTTCAAACAAACAAACTCTTCAGCTTTATATATTAGTATAGATATTATTTTTAAATACATACAACCGACTTCAAATAAAAACTACCGAGTCAAACTTGGTGAAATTGCTAATTCTATTCAGCTTTTTCACGATAAATAATAATTCAGATGAATTGAGAACCTACTCGTTTTTAAAGTCGGTAGAAAAAAAGTTGGAATTCCTCGTTTTTTTTTTTTAGTGTGGCAATTGGTACATATGGGACAATGCATCGTCCCGAAACCTATTACTGAATATATTCGTAAGTTTATATAACCTAACTACGTAAAATTATTAGTACTCCATTTTGTTAAGATACTGGCCTGTTGGTCTAATGGTTAGTGGCCCTGACTGCTACACCGGAGGTCGTGGGTTCGATTCCCACCCAGGACAAATGTTTGTGTGATGAGAACAATCATTTATTCTGTGACTGGGTGTAATTTATCTATAACATTTATATATTTAGATATATATAAGTATGTTTATCAGTTGTCTAGTACTCATAATACAAGCTTTGCTTAGTTTGAGACTAGATGGCACTGTGAGAAAGTTGTGGAATATTATTATTATATACTTAAAAAATGTTTAAATGCTGGTCACGATCGCCGGCTGCCAAATGAGTTTTGGGCTAAAGCCACCACAGTGGATGGTAAACAACAGAAAGAAACCTTGGCTGAGGAGGTGAATGGACGACATCGATTCCTTTTCGCGAACTTGGACCGATACAATTGCAAGGAGGGAGGGGAGGCCTTTACCTACTGTGCATTGGAAAACCGAGTGGTTGAGTAGAACAAGCATTTGTTTGAGTCACGCACTACGCAGCGAGTCCTGACTTTGGGTATCTTTGTGCATAAGAATTGAATGTTTGTGTAAGCCAAAAAAAAATAATTATGAATTGCCATAACTGTCTTTTTTTCCAGATATGCAATACGAAGACGACTTTTTTTTGGATGATGATTACATCGAAGAAGCTGAATTATTTTAAATAAAGATTGATAAGTCAACTGGACTTTTTCAAGATTTATTTTATTTTATTTATTATGTTGGTTTTGATTCACTCCCGGTTTCCCGTTGAGTTGATGTTTTTTTTAGTTTAATGTTATGTTTATGATACGTATAATGCAATATTATGACTTGATGATAGAGTTGATGGGATGCCGGTGGCCATAGGATAAAGAGGAGGCCATCTAAAACACCACCGAGTAGATTATCCTTTTGAGTCCAAAGCAAAAATAATTCTAAGTGCTTGTTTTTTTATTCTAGCTTGTAGGTATAACGCGTTGTTATTTTAGCTTTTAAGTAAAGTTTATTGCAGAGATTCACAATTTTTGTTATTAAGTCTAGTATGTAACCAACAAATACATACTAGACTTAATAAGTATACTAGACAAGGTGTTTGTATTATCCCAGAACAACTGTTTAAACATACTGGATAAATCTCATCATCATCGTCCTAGCCTTTTACCAATTACGTTTTACGCTTCCAGTCTAACCGAATGCAGCTAAGAATCAGTGCTTTACAAGGATCGACTGCCTAAATGACCTCCTCAACCCAGTTAGCTGGGCAACGCGATACCCCTTGGTTAGACTGGTTGTCAAACTTTCTAGCTTCTGTTTCCCCGAAACGGTTGTCAAAGATGTGTAAATAACAGCCGGGACCCACTATTTAACATGCCTTCCGAAACACGGGGGAACTTGTCATGGCATAGGTGTCACCCATCCGCGGACCGACCGTACCAAGCTTAGCTTAACCTCTGATCGATCGACATGTGCAGTTGTTGTTTAGCCACGAGTTCTTCTACATACTGGACAAACACGTGAGGAAAAACGTGCCGGTAGTAAAGTCAAGCCAAGTTCAATAAATATACTGATTAAACTTCATTCAATTGCAGGTATTAATAAAAAAAAAACTCTTGTTCGATATAATTATATGTATAGTTTTTTGTCTAATACTAAGAACGTTTTCATAAAAGAAGTTTGTTTTCATATTATTATGCCATTTGTTTAGGTTGTTTTAGTTTTCTTTTTCATAATTATATAAAATGTATATGTGTGTGCCATATAAAAATATTAAAATGAAATTTCAAGGATTTGTTAGTTATAATGCGAGTATATACTTTTAAATGATACAGGATTGGCAAGTGACAGTAGTATTGTAAAAAAATAAATTAATCATAATCAAAACTTTTTATTGGTTTTCAAGATTTTTTTTTAGATAGGTTTTCAATTTTAAACTCAAATGAAAGATAGACGAAAAATCATGACAACGAGAAGACAGTTGCATTCTTAATCCAAACGCGATCAAATATTACCAAAACAGAATGGACTTATCACTTAATTATGTGATGTCTTTTGTAATGTTACAATTGTTTTTACCTTTTTGTAAGTATGTATTTTAATTAGCTATCTGTCTGTTAAATTTAAGAATTTGGAGGATAATTTTATCGAGACGGGTGGTGAAATTACTGTCCCATAATAACTTAACGCCTAACTTTTACCAGCCATTTAGCTTGGCTTGACTGTTTTCACAACTGGGCAAAGCCCTCCCCCAAATACTTTCATAATTCTCTCTTCTGGGCCACATGGAACCAGCTCGCGAGGTAAGTGTTAAGATAGTCTCGCCACCGATTCCTAGGCCTCCCATGGCGACGTCGTCCATCTGCATGGCAAAGTGTGGTGACTTAGGCCCAGCGGTCATTGTCCTTAGGCTGACGTGACCCTCCCAATCCCAGTCTCGGATTATGAAATAAAATAGTATCAAGCTTAAGATGTGACTTAATGAAATACATTATATACATCGTCGGATTAACCATTTCACCTGGAATGGGTTCCGTACCATTTACGTGCGACAAAACATTTTTTCTGGTCTTTATATGCTTGAACAAAAAAAATTGTAAATTATGACTCGTGTTAACACAACCCTCTCTGGTTGTGTTCCACAAACCTTCTAGTTGCATAAACTAAGTCACCCAGACTCAGGACAAGCATTCGAGGATCACACAAACGCCTCCACATCTTCACTGCTGGACATAGGCCTTCCCACCTTCGGTTGCTCGCCTCCAGCTCCATCTATGTTCATATATCTGACTCATATATACTCTTTTTTCCAGTATTATTTCAATGCGACGTCGGAAATGCAAAGCCGAGACGTATGATATCGCGCAGTTATCGAAGGCAAGAAGGACAACAAATACCTGATGAGGACTTAAAGGATTTCCAGAATGCTACTGGGCCAGTCGGTCCAGATTCCAACAGGGTTAATCAGGCTGCAAACAGGTATAACAAAAAAATGCGTGCGTACAAAGTACACATGTCAGAAGTGAAACTTCTTTGGCGAACTAATTTATAAATCTTGTTTATATTTATACAAATCTAAAACTTTAGATTTCCGAGACTTAGAGGAAGGGAAAAAGGAAGAAAGGTTAGGAATTTAATTGCCATTGAAATATAAAAAATGCTACGTAATTTTTGTCAATATTAGAAATTATTAATTAAAGAGCTATGGCAGCTTTCTAATCATTTTTAGGAACTAAAATAAGCGACCCTAAATGAAGTATATCTCGTTTTAAAGAGCATATGTTGCTGATTCACAAAAAAAACAGCGCATTTATAGGTTAGGCTAGGTTTATGATTTATTAAGCCAGAAATTTTATTAAAATATTTTTACGAAAAATTAAAAAATGGTTTCAATGCCATCTAGCGGTTCAGTAATGTACTTCCAACCCTGAGTACTGTAATACCGTTTCACTGTTTTACCGACGGTCACGTCAATATCCAATCCAATTGATTATGTCTACCTTCATACTAGCGTTTATCCAGCGTGTACGCAACGTATGCGCCGCGTTATTGCGGTGTTATGTACAATCCTGGTCGCATTCGACTCTCCTGGCCTGAAATGACAAGTCTTTCAACTTTGTATTTTTTTGTTACAATTAACCAAATACGGGTTTCGCAATTCGAAAATAAAAATAAAAATAATTTGAATCATTTTTCGAATTTGGCAAGTGGAAATGTCACATGTTATTTATAAATATTAAAACTACCTAACCTTCAAACCAATTAGCATAAAAAATTGTAAATAAAAAAAATTATAACAGATATATTACTTACTTTTAATAATTGCTTGGTATAGGACAACACCAAGCAATTTATCACAAAAGTGAATTTACATATTTTGTTAATAAAATTCACTCACTGTTTATACACTGTATAAGGGCTTATAATATTGTAAATAGATAAAAAATCTGCGTTTACTGCAAATGACGCTATGCATATTTAGAAATGCCATCTAAAGTTCTACTAATTAACTAGTAAACGAATACACAACCAATATGCGTGTATATACACAACCGATATATTTCTCGATATGCCGTATTCTCTCTCTCATTCAATCTTTCTCACTATAGCTCTCTCCCATCTCTCACTCCATAGCACGGTGCGTGATACAACGTTCGCTCTGTCTCTCTTTTTCTCTCAGATTTTCTCACTTGCTCGTTCGCCCTGGCTTACACTCTCTCAATCGGTCTCGATCGGTCTCTCTCTCTTTTTCGACACTTCCGCATACCGGCGTGACGTTACATCTGTAAAAAAATTGCCCTCATGCGAATAAAGAAGTTTCAATTCAAAAATAGTATGGTGCTATATATAAGCATGGGAAGTTAATAGTTACTATGGTATCTTCAGCCATATGGCGAGTCCATAAAATGCATTTAAACCTACAGAAATAGCATTTCTAGTTGTGGCCGTTGGCTTGTGTGGTGTGTAATATACCATAAGGCTGAAAAAAATGAAATAATTGAAGACTGTCTTTTTTAATTACAGACTCTCTACACATGCAACAAAAGCGAAGAAAGAGAAAATTCGAACTACTCCAAGTGGGGTCACTTTGATACCATTCTGTGATCATATACCAACAAAATGTTTGCATGTTCAAGAGTAATTATAATTACATACTTACTAAAATTCACGAGGAGCTCGTGGTTAAGCTATAACCGCATAAGCGAATCGATCACCGGTTAAGCTACGCTTGACGCGGTTGGTCCGTAGATGGGTGACCATCTTTGTCATAATGAGTTCCTCCGTGTTTCGGAAGGCACGTTAATTTGTAGGTCTCGGCTGTTATTCCTACATCTTTGACAGTCGTTACAGGTAGTCAGAAGCTTGAAAAGTCTGACAACCAGTCTAACCAAGGGGTATCGTGTTGCCCAGGTAACTGGGTTGAGGAGGTCAGATAGGATAGGCAGTCGCTCTTTGTAAAACACTGGTACTTAGCTGAATCCGGTTAGGCTGGAAGCCTAAAACCTATTAAATACCCCGATACGGTTTCATTCGAAATAAATCATAGTTGTGATTGTGATCACTCCCGATTCAACAAAGAAGAAACAAAACCAAAATCGGTTTACCTATTACAGAACTACAATATACCACAAACGTCAAATATTTTGCAATAAAGAATTGAGAATTGAATTGAGAATACCCATTCGTCAGAGGTTTGAACATTAAAATAAGATCATAATTAACAAATTCTGTAAAAAAGTTATTTATTTCCAGGACAGGAAAATTGTGTGCCAGAACTGTAAATTACAAATATGAAACTATGGAAAACTACTGCATTTTAGAATACATCAACTGCATGGAAGGATATGACAGTATGTTATTCTGTTTTTAAGATAAGGATTTAAGACTCTTTACAAGGCATTCTTACAAGTAAGGCTAGAAGCCAGAATTACAATGAAGATAACGCGACAATTAAACACTGTATTTACTTTGCGTAACTGGATCTTTATGGTATTCATATTATAGCGGTACCAGAAATACATCACCTGTGAATTTCAGCGGTCTAGCTATCTCGTTTCTTGAGATTCAGCCTGGTGACAGCCAGACAGATAGCGAAACCTTAATAGGCTTCTATTTCTGTTCTTTAGTTAAGGAAGTGTGGTTAAGAGAAGTTTAATTCTAACCTCTTTCTTAAATGAGTATTGAGTTATTTGTAGCCATCTGTTACGTGAACTTGTCTCCTACGGCTACCGCGTGTTTAGTTTTGTTGGGAAGGAGATGTTTGCAAGATGTTTCTTAAAAAACAACAATACCTTCTTTCTATTAACACCTGACAATAGAAACCGCTTAAAATAGAAATGACTGTGAAAGGAGCTAGAATCAAACTATCAGTTGTTATCTTCTTCTTCTCCTTCTCCGGAAACAGCTAGTTTAATCTATATTTTGAAAAAAATGAAACCCACAATGCAAGTATAATTTTTATATTATTGTTACAGTATGGCAAGTTGTGCACATGGGGGAATGTTTTGATATCCATGTAGTTGACGACTATTTAGGTGAGTATAACATTTACAATTAACAACTACGTATAAAAAATGAAAGAAATTTGAGCTTAGCAAACACAATTTTTTGTATTTTACAACACCCATTTGTACCCTACAAATTTATGACCGGAACTATCTAAATCACTAAAATCTAAATAGTCTTAACATTCAATACGCTTTTTCTTGTTTAGTTGAAACCTTGTGTGTCGCTATTTATTCTTTCCTTTAGACAAGTGACGTCAAAAAGCCAGTATTTTCATTTTATTTCTTTGTTGCATAGTATTTTAAATTAATAACTATTAAAGACACAATAGCTAAATTATTTTAATAAAATCAACACGTATTAAAATATAGCTTAATATGATAAAGCCTATTTTTCTTTCAGATTATCCCTATCACGATGACTTCTTTTTGGATCAATATTACATTTTAAACGATCACTAAAAATGTTTTCATGTATTTACATCGTGAATTCTGGAACACGATTAACCTCATAAAAGTAATGTTTTTTTTTGTAATGAATATTTCTTTTTTGATGTACGAAATAAAATTTGTGAGATGTGACCAAACAACTGTTAAATCTAATTAAACGCTACAGTTCCTTGTGAACCGCAGTGGTTAGATGGTAGAAATATAGAAGTTGCCATTTTGGTTTACAATGTATATTATAATAATATCTGTTCTTTAAGTAGATTAGTAAATCTTGTTTATTTGTTTGTATAATGTATTCATAATATTATCTCTTGTACTTAAAGTAGACTAGTAAATCTTATTCTTGGATAAAGTGTTTGATATTGTACATCATACTGATTAGCTTTAAAATATAGTTTCGGCAATAGTAATTTAAATTATGATTACAGTAAAAAGTGCCTAAAAACAATAAAAAGTACAAATGTGTAATTACAGTGACATAATGTTTGATAGTTAAATTAATAAGGCCAGGTGTCCCTCAAGGTAGCATTTTGGGTAACATATCCATACGGATAAGTTTTTGTATTCGTTTAAGGTTATTTGCCAGTTTTTGCCAGAGAAATTATCTGAATTCATATACATTCGGTCCATAGAATCTCATGGGTGATAATGGATATTTGTTTCTCGTACGATTTCACAAGTATTACTTGACTCTCTCGGATCATAATTGCGTTTGATTAATTATAATCAATTATTGGGTGACTATCTTTGTCAGAGGAGCTCGTGGCTAAGCTATAACCGCATAAGTGAATCAATCACAGGTTAAGCTATGCTAGACGCGGTTGGTCCGTAGATGGGTGACCATCTTTGTCATAACGAGTTCCTCCGTGTTTCGGAAGGCACGTTAAATTGTGGGTCCCGGCTGATAGTCCTACATCTTTGACAGTCGTTACAGGTAGTCAGAAGCTTGAAAAATTCTGACAACCAGTCTAACCAAGGGGTATCGTGTTGCCCAGGTAACTGGGTTGAGGAGGTCAGATAGGCAGTTGCTCCTTGTAAAACACTGGTACTTAGCTGAAACCGGTTAGACTGGTAGCCGACCCCATCATAGTTGGGAAAAGGCTAGGCCAATGAATGTATTTCTTCTCTTGTCTCCCGCTTGCTATGGAGCGAAGTGAACATTTTTTTTACTCCTCCCTTTTTACTATTTCTGACTAATTTCGTTGCGGATTCCAAGGCAGTTAAGTTTTCCTCTTGGGACACAATAATCTTAAATGTTTCGGTAGTTTTCCTTGGTTTAATTGTAGATCCTGGCTTACAGAAGTTGCAATGACGGGCCTGTGTGGCGGGCTAGTCCCAGATAAAAGAAATCATTCAATAACAATTATCGACAAATGAAACAATAAATAACTACAGTTCCTATAACTAAAATAAAGACCCATAAGTGTAATACAAGGTTTTAATGCTAAGAGAGTCATAGTGTAATTAAATTTTAAATCAATCAACTCCGTAATAAAATTTTATGTTGAAACTGGAGAATACCGATGAATTGTTGTTTTATAACTATAGCTATTCTGGCTGTGCATTCGTTAAATTATTTCTTTCTTGTATTGTGGGATTTTATGAATAAAATTTATTTAAAAATGACTTGTGTTATAGCGTTTGGTTTCGATTTACCCGTATTTTAAGTTCGAAATGTATTTAGTTTTAAAGAATGTTTGTAACGTAATAATTTTGCTGTTGATTGTACCTTCATGTAAGTACCTTCCTTAATATCATCATAAAGAAAAATAAAATTTAATATTATTTAACCATCAGTTTTTGGATATCAACATGAACATTATGAGTGAATATAGTTCTTTCACAGTGATATATAATATCGAAGTCCATGGTGTTCTTCACAAGGCGCCGCAATGGGCTATCACCACTAGAAATACCCAATCGACTTCGAAACCTACAGAACCGATTCGACGACAGGGCGAGGATGAGCAAAATATACCAGACAACTTTAAACCACCAGAAGGACAAATAGGGCCTCAGGGCGGAGATCCACAGCAACAGGCAAATAGGTGAACAAATAACCTAAAGACCATAAAGCCAAGACATACTCGTATATGCTTTACATTGCATTCAAATATAAAACGAATAGAAATCTTTAAATGTGAACCGATGACATATCTTATCGACAAGTAGTATGACTTTCATCTGTCAATTCAATCAACATTGGAGTGATTTCACGTTCGCACTCCTAGAAACATAACTTGTCTACACGTCACGTTGAACTCAATCTTTTTTACTTTGAACGAACGTTTTGCGCTTTTATCACAACAAGTCAGACCTTCAATGTTGTTTGCGTGACTATTTTTTCGGCTTCCCCTTAGTCTTCTCTCGTTTTTATTTTCCTTTAAAAGCCTGCTCAAGAGTTAATATTTCCACTTTGGATGCATTGGAATTTTGATGCTTAGTACAAACAACTTTGTCCACGACCATGGTTTCCAAAGATTACGAGTCAGTGTTTGAAAAAAGTTTAAAGTTAAACTTTTTTCTATGGTTAAAGTTAAAATATGCGTTGAGATGTTCAAATATTTTATGAGCTTTTTACAGATTTACACAGAAAGAAACGACCGTGTATGTACGAAGACGTACCACTCAAGAACATCTTTCGTTAGAAGAATATTGTGATTACATATTACACTTCTGTTTGAGAGCCTACCAGTAAGTATTCTTGTCATAGAAGCGTTTACATGCTTTGAACATTGATAACGTGCAAATTGACTCTGATCGTAAAAAAAAAACAGTTTTCTTTTTGTTCATTTTATTTTTTTAAATGTCAGCTTTTTCATTTGTATTGTGAACAATTAAAATATAATTATGTAAGACCTTGCATACACCCAAGAGATGGCAAGCAAACATTTCTTATTTCAAGTGATTAATGTTCTAGGAGTTCTTTAATGTTCCAGGACTGGCAAAATATGCGCAAAATCAGTTTACTTCAACTATTTTTCATTCAAAAGCTATTGCATGTTGGATTGGGCTAACTGTATATTGAGGTATGCGAGTAAGTATTTCAAAAAATTGCCTCTTCTTAAATAGAGGCATGTATATTATGCAGTTTCTTTTAGTGCAGAACATTGTGTCACGCAGTTATTTAAGTTCTAGAGAACGAAAATAAAAAATGGGAGTAAGACTTCGATCGTTTGAACAACGAGTATTAAATAACATGTTCATGTTTATATTTTAAATATACGGTTTTCATTTCACTTATACAGGTAGGTCGTTTTACTTTTTAGTTTGTCCATTGGTTGTTGTCCTTTCCTGAGGCTGTGAAATGGAGCTGTCGAAATTTAGAACTTCAGTTGGGTTCAAAACTAGTTGGGTAATCCCGATAAATACGCGTGAATAAACCGTCGCATCATCTCATAGTTGTATGGTTTTTAGAAATAAATCTCACAGCTCACGGTTACAGTAGGCTCGTAAGAATGTGGGCCTGACGTTTTGTATTGCAGGCCCGTGCGCGCCAACACGCCGTTATCAATCGGTCAGTGGCGTAGCGGGAGTCATTCACACCTTGGCGCCCAATGTAGGCATCTAAAAAATACTTTAATTTGTCACGATGTTAAGTTACACCTGTTTGTTTACAATGATACTGATGATGACTTTTTGATAATTTGCCGCCTTTTCTTAATATTGCCGCCTCCTGATAGTGACGCCCGGGGCGGATCGCCCCTCCGCCCCCAGCTACGCCACTGCAATCGGTTTAGACATTATTATCATTAAAATAAAATTGCTTTGCTTTATTTTCAGTGTGGCAAATCATTCACATGGGGGAATGTGCCTATTTGCCGCCTCGAGATGAAGTCGTATGTAAGTGTCAAAGATTTATTTTAAAACTAACCAAAATATATGGATAGATGTAATTATTTAACTAATAACGCGCCAGCTTCTATATTTTATCCCAATAAATACACATCGGTTAACCGTTTTAAATTAAAGATTAAGAATCCAATTCAAAAATTTATATTATAAATATAATCAAATGGATTGCCATGTTTTTTTTCTATTGTTTGGTATAATTTAAAGTATTGTTTTCGTTTCAGACTATGATTATAATGAGGACCACTTGATGGACCAATATTTCGTCCCTGAGAGGGAATAATAAAATTGTTTTTAAACCAATTTTAGAACTTTCCCTCTAACTTCTAATTAGTCAAGATACTGTTTATTTTAAATAGGAACCAAATATAGTTAAATTAAAATAAAATGGAAAAATCATTCGTCCATAATTTTATGACAGTTGACCAAACAGCCATCAATGTTGTCTGGGATGGACTGTTGTTATTCAAATCCGCGCCTAAAGGGTAAAACCCGAACCCTATTATTAAGGTCCAACCTTTTATCCGTCTGTCATCAGGCTTATGAAATTAATAGCTGAATTGATTTCACCACGCTAAATCCACTGATTGCTGAACCACGTCTCGCGGGTTCAATCCCCGCGTGTCACAAGCGTTTGCGTAATTCAAGAATGCTTGTCCTTAATCTGGGTGTCGTTGAAATCTCTCATGACACAAGAATTGAAATCTTTAGCGCGTGAGTAAAAAAAATGCGTTGCGCTTGTTCATGAAAACTACTGGTTCTATTTTGGCGAAAGCTAGTATATTATTATCCAATAGCAGGCATAAAATGGCCGAAAATCAGACGTTACCTTATTGGTAAATCGCATGGTGTTACAAACTCTGCTGAAATGTAGGACTGACTACGAATCAGTCTCTATTGAGTACGAAAATTCCTACACTCGACTTTGGAAAATAGTCCCTATTTATATAAGCACCTAAAAATCTTGAACAGTATAAAGATTTTTTATGCTCTTTCTGAATTATGAGAATCCCTTTTGTTTCTTGCGGTCTTAATATTCACAACGTCACGACTTCGAGAGCTCTTAATTAAATTATTGTCAAATCCATTTTTCATTCAGTTTGAGACTGCATTTTCTACTAAAGCTGGACGGAATAAACTAATTCCGTCTCTTACTTCTGAAACGAAGGGCTTCTGGTTTTAGCTTTTTTCACATTAAATAAAACTATTGAACTAAACAGTTTTTGTTATTAGTTTCAAGGAGGTCAAAATCATTGGTAACTCAATCACCAATGTTTGATTAAAAACTTAGGAATACATTATTCTGGAGGATATTGCCATTTTGGACGAGACATTGAGCAGACCGCACTATCTCATGTCTTTTCTCTTATCAGTCGTCCTTTAAAAGGTGATAACAGGCATCTTGTTCCGAAACAATGGTCTTCTCAGTCCAAGCGACTGCGCACCCATTAGTACCGGCTCTTGAATTTTGGAACGTCTTTAGATGAAGTGATTGATTGAAAAAGAGTAATTAATTGTTACTAGCAACACGATACGTCACCCTCTACCAGAAAATTTAACTTATTCCTTTATTATACAATCCCGGAATCGTTAACCTTGCAAAGATAGGATGAAAATATTATTCAACAAATTATTTAGCCCACATTTCGCCAAGCTATGTTTAAGTCAGCTTCCAGATTTTCAAGATATAACTTCATACGGAAACTCATGAAGGGACAAACTATTTGAGTATATGACATAGGTAGCACAAAATTCCACAGTACGAGTGAGGTAAGAATTAATAGAAAAACTTGTACGTATCAGGATTCTAGACGAAAGTATTAACAACTAATCTTAATTGCTGTATGTGTTAGAGAAAGGGGTTAGGAGCTCGTGGCTAAGCTATAACCGCATAAGTGATTCGATCGCAGGTTAAGCTATGCTTGACGCGGTTGGTCCGTAGATGGGTGACCATCTTTGTCATAACGAGTTCCTCCGTGTTTCGGAAAGCACGTTTAATTGTGGGTCCCGACTGTTATTCCTACATCTTTGACAGTTGTTACAGGTAGTCAGAAGCTTGACAAAGTCTGACAGCCAGTGTAACCAAGGGGTGTCGTGTTGCCCAGGTAACTGGGTTAAGGAGGTCAGATAGGCAGTCGCTCCTTGTAAAACACTGGTACTTAGCTGAAACCAGCTGGACTGGTAGCCGACCCCAACATAGTTGGGAAAAGGCTGGGCCAATGATGATGTGTTAGAAAGGGGAATCAAACAACGTGGCGCCGAAAAGTGTAATGTAACGAATCAGTTTTCCGTTTTATTACTTTTAAGCTGTCAAATACTTGAGAAGTAAATTAAAAAAAACACCCACGCTCGGTAATCACGCGACTACAACTAGACAGCAGTTCAAAGATTGCTTGTTAATGTTAAGTAAAATATATCCACGTCAGAAAAAAATACTTTTTATACTCATTATTGGATGCCACCAGCAAAGCGTCGCGACAATTTCTTAGTGCGAACAAAAGGGCCGTTTTACATAATGTTAGTGTAAATATTATTTAAGGTATTCCGAATTATGGACCACAAGTCATTTTTCATCTTATGTTTAAGGATTTTAGGTTTCAACTTGCTTGATAAAAATTCAGGAAATTCTATGATTAATGTGTAAATTTTTATGAATTCTTATAAAGTTCGTGTTTTGATGCTTCCAAGGTTTACTTACTGAGACTTTATTTATGGTAGCGTAACCTTTTAATTTCGAAAAGTTTGGTGTGTACTCAAAATTCACTTTTGTTATAATTCACCTTTCTACAATAAAAGAATCATTAAAATCCATTCATAATTGGCGGAGAAATCGAGTAACATACATACAAAAAAAAAACATACGGGTCGAATTGAGGACCTCCTCCTTTTTGAAGTCGGTTAAAAAATACTAACAAAACAACCTTAAAAATTGTTAATTTTAAGTCTCTATTAAATTAATAAAGAGATTAATCATTTCATTTGTCTACGAAAGCCAAAGATTTCAAGATGGCAAACTTTGGCAAGTATAAGTTTACCGCGACGTTATCAAACTTGGCTCAAAACAACTAATCCAAATGCACACAAGCAACAAACTTCAAAACTATATAATATTGAATATTCAATAAATTAAATCTGTTTGGTTCTCACTTAGATTGAGAGTTTCAAATTTAAACGGATTGCTCGAAACAACTGTCGATACAATACGATTGAATCGAGTAAATATATCGATACTATTTAAACATGTCGATTCGATTGCCTTAGGAGATTTGGAATCTGTAATGAGAGTGCATTTGTTACGTCGTGGGATTTCCTTGGTGAGCGGTAATATACCTACCTGTAAGTACGTCTCGTCCGTCTAGTACGAATTTACGAAATACAGATAGAGCTACTCAATTGTGCGCGCGGCGCTATGTGTGCGTGCGATTGACAGCGAGTGTTTATTATGGAAGCTTTTATTCGTGTGGTAGTGACACACAAATCAAAGCTACATATGTTGACACGACGTCACAGTGTTTTAACAAGGGCTGCCCACAGATGACGCCGCACCCAAATATATTATGAGTTGAATTGACTATAAAAACCTGGCCATTTTTCGTTATACACGTTTTTTAATGCGTTTTTTAATAATAAAAGGAAGAGTTTTATATTATGTTTGATAAGTATGCGTGTATGACATATGTAGCTCTTAAAGATACTCTAGTCCAATATACCGAAAGAACATATTTTCAATTGCGACCAACTATCAACAATGTAAAACAATCATAAAAGGTAAGATAAAATCAGCCTTATCTATTCTCACACCCAACTACTCACAGTTTATCGATGACGCGTTTAAATTGTTCGCGTTACAACGAAGGCTCGTTTGAACGAGGCGAGTAACAGCTTACGAGTTTCAATACACCGCTGAGAGGCAGAATGCTGGTATCAAACGTAGGATATCATCGTCAGCAAGGTATAGCAACTAAATGCACGGATAACCGAGTGGTTGACGACACCACGCCAAACCTACAGTGTGCGTCATGTTGCGAGTTCGATCCCCGCGCAGGACAAGCATTTGTGTAATCCTTGTTCTGAATCTGAGTGTCTTTGTGCTTGTCATTTGTATCGCAAGTTTCAATATAATACTTATGAAGGGTCAAAAGTGGTTTTAAATGGTTCATGTAATATACACACGGTGCTGCTCGCCATCTGTTGCTTGAACTTGGGTCGAATATTTGTAAACGCCCCACCCTGCGACGAAAGGAGAACATTCGTTACTACGGGAGTCATCAATAAAAAAACGAAAGCATGTCATTTCTCGCCTCGTCTAAATGGGCCTTAACAGTCTTTCCCTATATGGCTCGATGAACGTATTTCTAGATGACGTCACACGAGGACAGCGCGGCGGCAGATGTGATATGCACGCGATCGAGTCGCGTCCGGTCGCTTGTAGCAAGTAGAGTGCGAAAACTTTGTGAAGAATAATACTTTTAAAAACCAAAATTTACATATAAAAGTTGGGACAAAATGTCAGCAATTTCTTGTTAAAAAGAATCAACAGAATCGGTATATGTAATACTAAGTTCTGTAGCCAAAAACATAAAAACATACAGACGAATTGAAAACCTCCTTATTTTTTGAAGTTGGTTGAACATCGTCTACATCTTGATAGTTTAAGCAATTATGTTTTTGTAGAAAATTCTTTATAGCAAAATTTGCTCTTTTACAATTGTATTTATGCATACCAAATAATGGTACCACCCGCATAACAAGAGCACAGTGTACTGTTAAAGCAAACATTTGGAAAGGGGCCGGGCACGAATTTAAAATAAAAAGAAATCATTTCTCGCTAGTTTTAATAATAGGTTACTTACATGAGTATTTAATTAGACTCAATTTTGTATAGGTAACATGAAAATCTTAGGTATCGCGTAGTAACAAGTCCTAAACAATATTAAGAATGCTTTTTGGACGCTTGGCAAGATTTTCCCTTGAGGTTAAATCAGACGATATAAAAACACCATTTCGATTAAAAAAGTATTTTTCAAATCATTAGGATTTAAAAATAACTTTTTGCTTGCTTACTTGCTGTTGCCCGCGACTTCGTCCCCGTGGGTAGAAGATATAAGTTATGATTTATACCTGCCCTGTTTTTTTCACATTTTCCATTGTATCTTCGCTCCTATTAGTGGAAGCGTGATGGTTTATAGCCTAAAGCCTTCCTCGATGAATGGTTTATTCAACACACAAAAATCTTTCAATTTGGACCAGTAGTTTCTGAGATTAGCGCTTTCAATCAATCAAACAAACAAACAAACTCTTGAGCTTTATATATTAGTATGGATAACGAGGAAAAGAGAGAAAAACGCCTATGAAAAGCACCTTAAAGAGAACAATAATTCCAATTTTAAGATACACAAACACTATTCAATTCTATTCAGAATATCTATGCAAGTAAAACTTGTAACAGTTCTGGAAATGAGATTGTCATAACTGTGGATGTCTTGCAAGTGCTGTGAGTGTTGACGTATAAAACGGAGCAAGTCGCGTTTATACGTACGAGAGATGCGACTAGTCGCGAGCTAGTAGGGTGTCTATAATTCTAATTTGTTTAAGTACAAACTAGCTATACGACTTCGTTAGCGAGGAAAAGTAACCTTACTGGGATTTTTTTTCTTCTTTCTTGGCATTTTTTTTTGGCTTCTCTTAATGAGCTGTGCACATTTTTGGTTTCGGTATCGAGCGGTCGCTTAGAGGCCAGACAAAAGCCTGCTTTGAAAAAAAGTGCAAAGAACAGATTTTAGTTTTCTACGATTTTTTATATGTATGGACGATTAGAGATAGATAATTAAAATTCATATAGACTTTTATGTAGCTTGGAAGTTTCTCCAGACCGAAAAGAATAAATAAAAGTTTTTGCCACCACAACCACAAGCTATAACATTTTTAATCGAGACTAACCAGCGATTGATACTCTAATGGATTGGTATTGGTATAGTTTTTAAAGCATGACTCACGATCTTCGGAGACACGTGATATTAAATCGTGACATGGACATACTTAATGAAAAATAACTGTAGTCAAATTGTCAAAAATGGTTTAATAAAAAATGTCCTCATAAATCTGAATTTGTAGTTACCTCAGCAATCACAGAACGCCCCTACCACGGTCCATTGGGCACTTTTAAGTGGATTTCAACGTTCTTTGCACAAATACCCACATAGAGAAAACTGCGAGTCGCATTTAGAGTTAAACAAATAGTTTTATTTTGAGGATTAAGCTTTGGTTTAAGACCTTCTTAGTCTTGCAGTTTTCGTGCTGAGTATTTTACGACAAGAAATTAAAATTATTATAAGCACGTAAAAGTTTATGTGAATTTTCATTTTGTAAGATAAAAAGAAATGAGCTTTCTTTATCTATACTCTATACTTAATATATAAAGCTGAAGAGTTTGTTTGTTTGTTTGTTTGAACGCGCTAATCTCCGGAACTACTGGTCCAAATTGAAAAATTATTTTTGTGTTGAATAGACCATTTATCGAGGAAGGCTTTCGGCTATAAACCATCATGCTGCGACTAATAGGAGCGAAGATAGGTAAAATGGAAAATGTGAAAAAACAGGGCAGGTATAAATCATAACTTATAACTTCTACCCACGGGAACGAAGTCGCGGGCAACAGCTAGTATTAGAATAAAGTTGTGAGAGTAAGGAATTCTGATAGTTTATTATCCCACGGGTGGGCAAAGCCATGTTCCCATATAATGGTCGGTATTTACAACGAAGTGCAGTTGCAATGCTACATAGCAATCATAGCAATTATTATATCATTTTAACACTATTTACACACTGACGAATATTATAACTGACTTAGGTCCCAATATTTGACAAACATTATGAATACAATTATGATCAACCTATTTAGTAATAATCAACTAAAGAGAATTTAACGAAGAAAACACAACTTACACACCTACTAGCATAAACTTAGGCAAATCCTAATATTTCACAGACACTTACTGAAGTCCACATTTCCAGAGTTACAAAAGGTTCAAATAAATCCTAAGGTCGTTGGGAAGAAAACAGACAAATCAGGGACCTTCACAAATATTTAGGCGCCCTCGAGAACTGTAGTATGCCACCTTCAGGTTCTATTTGACTGCCTATCCGGAAAATGGAAATCCGAATCTTTTGGGGTAGCGTAAGTCATAAGCGGCAGCGGGTTTTTTTTTGTGAAATAGAAGTGTTCTTTTTCTTCAAAGTGATTACATTAAAGAAAAATATCGATCAGAGTTATTTTGAACACGGAAGTCGACCATGTTGTGGCATCTCAACTAAAATTTACCAAAGTTTAGTTCTGGCCTTATTCATTTTTATTTTGGTGGACAATGCCATGCAATAAGCGTGAGTTAATTATAAAACTTTAGGAGCCTTAGCCAAATCTATAGTTTAATTCAAATAAACGCTATTATCTTAATTATTTTGAATTTTAAAGATATATCACGAAAACGTCTAATTGTGATGACAATTTATACTTACAGAACATCAAACGGTATTTCCAAGATTATTCCCGCAATTTGCATTTGACAAACAATTCCTTAATAATACATAAACACTTAATAACACATAATCCCGCTGATCTTAAGACTTAAGTCAACCTCAACAGCGGTAAAATGTGAATTATACGAATGATAATCCCTTGTGAATATTCATAAATTATAACCCTACGGGCGTCGCGTCAACCTATTCCTGTTAACACGTTAATGCTTGTACAGGCAAAAAGTGCTTTTTAATTTTGTACGTGCAAATAAAGTTTTTTATCGCGTTGAAGTATGGCTTAAGGGATCAAGTGAATATTTTATGTAGCTGTTGGCAGGTTAGCGAGCTGGCTTTTTTGGTGTATTTATGGTAGTGTTTTTTCGAGATTGTGTTTTGTTTAAGTTGTTATTTGTAGCTTGTGGTGGTCTTTTTTTGTGAATGAGCTGTTGTTATAAATTATCGTTGACGAAGTTTCATCGCATGAGAATATGAAACTTCATCTGGACGTGAATAAGATTCCTTGCTGTCCAGTGGTACGTTGGAGCAGTAAAAGAGTGGTTGAAGAAATTAGACTTGACATCCCTACACAGCCTAGATGATGTTATTTTGCGTTGTAATAGAAAGCAAATAGAATAAATTATGAAAAAAAAATTTTTTTCAACTATAGAATATCTTTACATTGCATAGACCACCATTCAAATTTTCGAACGAGGAGTTCGCTCTTCGAATAAAGGATAATACACACTTGAAACTTTCAGGAGCCCATTATCACCAACTATCGGAAACTAAAAGAGCCTATCGTGAGAGTATACATAAGTATGATGCTTATCACTAAGCACTCTTACGCACTAGTGTTTATAAATGCTGCGTATCTTGAGTCTTTTAGCAGTAAAGAATTTAATGTTTGTTTTTACAAATATACAAATCACATGCGCAAAGACAAGCCAGACTCAGACCAACCATTCGTGGATCACACATATGCTTGTGCTACGCGGGGACTGAATCCGTGACATGTCACGCCCAGTGGGTTTGTTGTGGTGACTTCAACTACTCGGCTATCCGTGCAGTCAAATTTTTTAAATTTTATTCAACAAGTACAGACACAATGATAGACGGATAAAACACGGAGCCATAGCTACTAGATACAGTAATAACCACCTACATACGTCCCATTGATGGGTACAGTCCTCATATAAGGAATGTTTTGAGCATTGATTTCGGCACTTTGTCTCGTTTTGACCACGTGCATACACAATACGGACTATACGGTTCGATTTTTACCCCAAAAAAGCTGCCAGAAAAAAACGTCGTAGCTATCGGCCTAGTGCGTTGCTGGCAAAGGCAGTAAGAGCCTTTATCAATGTAAGGAAAATCGTTTTGAACCCTGCTTATGATAAGCAAAGAGGTTGAGACTTAATCTGCTTGCTCCCTTTCAGTTCGCGATCGAATTCTGTTTGCGTATTAAGAGGGAAAGAGGCCTTTGTAGTGCAGGACGATTATGGCAAAAAAATAATAATAAAGAAAGTCTTGTTGAATTTTGTGTCCTTTAATTGTAATTTATTAAATCAAAAAGTTTTTTGTTGTCCAAAGTAAGTCTTCGAAATTTTACAAATACACCCAAAAAAGTATTCAAATATTTATAAGATACATAATTCGTTTGATGATCTCCGCCTAAAAAGCAGATTGACAAATGCTTGTCCTGATCCTACGGCTATTGAATCTTAGACACTTCGCGCCCAGTGGGATTGGCGTGGTGACCTAAAGTATACCATTCGGTTCTCCATGCATTTTATAGCAAAACATAATCACACCAACCACAACAGTTCCAAAGAAGATTATTCAGTTTGCAAAGCAATACACGCAATTAGTATTAATTGATCGAGATAGATGCAAATTCTATTCTAGACAGTTTCGTTAGACTGATAGATGCAATTGCAAATGCCAATTAAGCTATTTGTCACGATTCGATTTCCTTGCAAAGCCTTGTCTACCTAGCTATTTGGTGTAGGTGATTTGAATACTGATAAGAGGGAAAGTGAAATGAAAAAAGGAGGTTTCAATAAAAAGTTTCATGCTTCCTAATTCAATAGTATTGATTGATTTGTATCCCAATTCAGCTTATCGAAAATCCAGGTCCACTGAGGGAACATTATTATAGAGGCCTATCTTCTGCATCTAGTCCAAGCCAGATAGCTACCTTCCTTAAGTACTTATCTTGAAGTATAACTGTTCAAATTTAAAGTAACTGTGATTTATTATATAGTGTCAATAGATATTGATATTATTTTTTCAATCTTCTTCTTTTTTTTCTTTCTAATGCCAAATATGTATGAATACTAGCCAATTAAAAAAAAACGGAACAATAATTAAATAATTTCTTTAAAATTTCGGACATATTCTTCATCGCTAATTATGAATTTTCATTACGAAAAATGTATGTTCATTCCTTTTTGCAACGTTATTCCAATTATTAATTACTATAATAGTTTGTCTAAGTTAATAATAATTATTAACTAAGACAAGCTGACCAGTCAAGCTTTTTAAATATATTTCACTGTAATCTTTCAAACCTCAAACAACTATGACCTAATTATGCAGTTCTTTTACCAACTGCTGTTGTTGTGTTTTCACTCCAATGGCACATCTGCTTATACGAATTGGCCATTCATTTTTCTTTTTAAACACAAGTCTAATGCACTACGAATTTCTTTTAAATAAAACTTTAATGGTATCACTAAGTACTGATTCAAACTGGCCAATGAAATACTTTTTTGAATTGTTTTCTCAACTATCTTTACATTGGAATTGCATCTGTTTGCAGAATCGGTTTTATTGGAATACTAAACAAACGGTTCTCTTTGTGCCACGATTTGAATAAATTGTTTTGTTTTATAGTTCATTGGTATCGGCATTTTGCAGTTACAGCGTTTTTTCGTTTTTTTTTTTTAAGTATTTAGTGTTATACACGGTGATTTTTAGTCGTCTTACAAAAGCCGCCCAGTTCATGTATCCGACGTAAAATACCCCTAGCCGCGATTGTTATTTTTTTTTATCATCAACTAAGATAATAAGTACGAAGTAAAATTAAACAGGAGAAATCTGAAATATACTCTTAAAAATGATAAAAACGCCGCCGCCCGCGTCCTCACCATTGTTACAAGGCTCTGAACGCGTTCGCAACAGAGCTGTTTCTAAAAAACTACAAATTTCATCATAATATTGAATAAAAATTGCATTTTAAATTTATTCAAATCTCATAAATACCTATATTTTTATCATGAACGTGTTCTAGTCATTGGATACATGAACTGGGCTGCTTTTGTAAGACTTCAAAAAAATCATGGTGTATAAAAAGAGAGTTATGCTTATTTAGAATCGCACTTTGAATTATTTAAAAAAAAACTGTAATATCCCAGTAGTAAGTAATATGTCTGCAAAGTTAAAGGTCACAGGTTCGCATCTTTTCTTAAGTTGAGTGCGTTTGAAAAATTAATATTCCATGTTTAGGAACTCGGAGAGCAGGTTAAACGCCTAATATCTCGGGTCATACTCGTATGAGAGTAAGAGAACAGAATGGTTCTGCGTTTCACACTCTTGCGGACTATAGCCGTAGTGGTCGAAATCCGTCAAGGAAATAATTACTACTTAAAAGGTGTTTTCCTTTATTAATAAGCTTACTATTATTATAAATAAACCTTTTTGGAATCAACTTCATATAATCTTGATCTAGATCCAAAAAAAATTCGCATACAAAACATTATTTCAAGAATTTCCTCTTGAAGCTTATACGGTTGCAGGTATAACCTTTATTTACAAATCTTATAAGTCTCCATAAATTCTTTAACAATATATCAAAAAATTTAAGATATTTTCTATCATATTAACAGTTTCTGGAGATCGTATATTAAAACTGATCTGGCTCTTAGCCAGTTTGGCAAGAACCTTATGGGTGAATTTCCCGGACCCAAAAATTGCGTGGCATCGATGAAATCGGTACTAAAAAGCATTGTTATAATGTTCTAACATTTTTTTTTAGGTAGATGACATAAAAATCTATCTGTAGCACTAAATATTTTATTAATATAATTAATAGGTTTTCCAAAAAAAAAAGTTAAACCACATAATCTTTCATCGCCGTGTTTGTCCACGACTCACCTTGATGTATTAAAGTCATCATTGATCAAAAATGTATCGTTATTTATATTAAAACTTAGTTTTATTTGGTTCGTGAATAGTTAGAGTATTGACTCGGAATACATTTATTCAAATATTTACACAATACAACGTATGGTTAATAAAAAACCATTTGTCCCAGAACTACCTTTCATCGCCATGTCCTAAACATATTTGAGAATATTGCATATTCTAACGTTTTGCGTCGCTCCCGTTTTGCGTTAAACGTTGCATATAAGTAACGTCGAAAGGCTAGACAAGGAACGACGTGTGTACGTGCCTGCGTTTTCGAGCTATAATTAAAAGTATTCAATTTTTTTGGTACTGGACATTTTTTCTTTCATCGCCGTGGATAGGTCTAACTTCTATTTCAATAAGTTTTTAATCTCGATTGAGCATTCAATACAATGCCATTTATATTTAGCTTATTTGTAAAGTGTTCATTACTGTGAATTATTACCAGTTTTTTAGTAAATTGAATTATACCCCTTGATTTTCATCGCCGTGCTCTCATTTCCGTGGTTTCCGTGGACAAAATTTGCTATGGCAATGAAAAAAAATACACGGGAATGAAAAAAATATCATCGCCGTGCCTTGTAAAACAGTTTCCTTTCATTGCCGTGGCCACGTGTTTCATTTCCGTGACTTATGTTTGTTTCGCCACTAGACAGGAATGTATCTATTTATAGTTATATTATAAAAATAATATCATGTGTGACTGGATTTTTACACATTATATTCTATTATTATTGCGTATAAATTAATAGTATTTATTTTTGTTTCAATGATTAACTTTATCATTTAAATATTCTTGTACACTATAATAACATTTCATTGCCATGGACGCCTGTTTCATTGCCGTGCATGCATGTTTCATCGCCGTGGCACGGAATTTTCAATCTTGTATATCTCGTTAGTTTTTTAAGCTATCTGCTAGATATTAAGCAAAACTGCATATCTGATCGAAAACTTGAGAAAACACTATTTTTTATTGTTCTAAAGTTGAAGAATAAAAAATCCACGGAAATGAAGATTTTTTTGGACCTGTTGAAATTCACCCTTATATAAAGTTAAAAATCGGAAGCCGACTTGCCTTAAGCAATGAAATTGTGAGTTATTGGCTGTTGAGTGCCTGAAAAATACTTTTTTTATACATTTTATATCTCAGCTTATCTGATGAAATTTGCTAGCGATAGTTTCTGGGAGATTTTTTGTCTAAAACGGTTCCAGCTTTAAGTAATTTAATGCTTGTATCGCAGGGGGTTTCACAAACATTCAAGTCCCTTGCACAAAATCGCCCAGACTTAGGGCAAGCATTCGAGGATCACACAAATGTTTGTCCTGTTATCGAATTAATCGAACCTGCGACACGTCGCGCTCAGTGTTATTCGTGGAGACCTCAAACACTCGACTATTGAATGATTTAGGATGACTATTTTATTAGATAACGTCGATCGCAAGAGACAAAACAAAAAATCAGGTGAAAAATATAAGCAATGCTAGCAATAGTTCAAAGAATTATTCAATGACGTTATCAGCAAACACATAATTTCACAGAGTGACCAAAAAAAATTAATTAAAGTAGAAACCGTATGTAATACAACCAACCAAATCTTAACAAAAAAAAAGCATCCGTATCGCAACGACCGTTAAGGTTGAAATTTAAAACTCCATTCACAATGCTTGATAGAGCCACTGACTCCTTAACTTACTATGAGTACTAAAATCTCTTAACATATGGCGATTACCATTGTGAAAGCAAGACACCATCACACCAGTACGCGCGGTGTATTGCTCTGGCTCGCTACCACAACACTACCAGTGTCTGTACTTAGATATCATGGTACAGGGGGCGTACTAAACTCTTCACACAACGTCTGTGTATGACGCTAAGTGACAGCGGGCCTGTTTAGTCGTTCATTTACTATAGAAGCTCTTTGGCTTACTCAGTTTTTAGGGTTTCGTACCCTAAGGACTAACACGGAACAATATTACTGAGGTACCGCTGTCTGAACGTCTGGTCAGGTCAGGCCATCAGGCTATATCGCATAAACTATTATAGCAAGATAGATCGAGGTTCAGCGATGGTGTTTTGGTAATAAATTTGTTGAGTGATAACAATTTTCTGGGTACCAAGCCTTAAATTGATTTGTAACCAAAATATTTGTTTTGTTTAGCCTATTTGTTCGACGCCCTCAATCTCGTGAATGCGACTCGGACTTGACCTATAGAACAATAGAACTTGTTATTGGAAAGAGAATAGTTGAGTTAAGTTAAGTAGGTATTTGTTATTTTTTTAATAGGTTGGCTTTGAATATTTTTAGACATATATTTCAGTATTTGTTTTGAAAAATAAGGGAAGCAACGGTTTCATCAACATTTTTTATTTTAGTCTCCCTTTTTCTTTTTAAAACTTATGGAAATCGGAAATAATTATTCTAATTTGGTGTTTATTTATTTTTTATAGCAATTTAGACATAGTAACACAGTTGAGAATGTCTCAAACTAGTGACAAGTAGAATAAAACAAAAGATACAAATGCTTCTAAATCGAAACACAAAACCTCAGTTAATATAGTTTTACTTACATTGAAATAACACTAAAATTTTCATGAATTGTTTTTCCTTTACGTTGGTAATACGAAAATGCGTTGTCAAACTTTACTCTGTTTAATCTAAGGTAAATAGTTTCAAACTTGAAGTATGAGATTTCAGCATAGTTCGTTTGTTTTCGTCAAACATGAAAGTAATACTCGTCCATTCTAAAGTTGGAGCCATATATCTACTGTTTTCAAACGACTTCAAAAAAGAGGGGGTTTTTTATCTTTGTTAGCTCAGTACTTCGGACTGGAAGAACCGATTCTGTTGATCAGTTTTTCTCCTTCCAACTGTAGGGGTCTTCAGCTGGGGTGCTTGTTCCCCGTTTCTTCTCTCACAGCAATAGCACTTAGGAAGCGGTGACGGGTGGGCAAAACTGGGTGCTGTCCAATGTAATCTGACCTACAAAAAGGGTTACTTTAGTAGCCTTATCTGAATTAATGACTTTTGATTTGATATACTTTTTATTTGAAGTCTGTTGTGTTTTAGATTGCTTATTATTTTCTATAAATTAGCTCATAGCTTTTTTTTTGGATCTTTCAAGCAATTCCAAACGATAAAATGTCTCAATTTTGACTGGATAATATTGAAAAACTTTATGAAGGTTCGTACGGATGCCAGAACTTTTTATAAATTAAGGTAAGTATTATAAATATTTTCTAATAAATTAATCCTTCTTAAATATACAGTGGTATATGTAATAAGTGTGAGGTATACATAACATATAAACATATCTACCACTTCTTGATTATTGAGCATCAAAAGGCCATTCGTTTTAAGTAACCTCTACAGCTATCTGAAGCACGCATCCGAGTGTCTACTGTAGCTTTGAATGGTCACGTTCAAATGCTTATTGTTGTCATTCGAAAATGAATGTCGATCTCTTGAAAAACTACAAAAACTTTAGCCTTGATTAGTGACAATTCAAGAATACAATAAAATATTCCTTATTGCACACCAAACAATTAAATGGAAGATAATATTTACATACTAACTTTGGATGTAGGTACTTCATACAGAAGAAGCAACATTTTGTGCAGCCTTAATTTGTACGAAAACGAAACATTTATTGAGTAAGTCTTATCGATGATCAAATTGCTCATGTAATATGTAAGCTTAGAGTAACATACCATTGATAGTGTAGAAGTAATGGAATACCAATACATCCTATGGTAATAGTAATGCAGTTTTGATGGTGAGATAGAGGACATGAAAAACTTATTTAGAAGCTCTAAATAAACGTGTAAAAGTACTTCAAAGGCTTTACAATGTATGTACAAATTTCCAAAATAATGTATTTAACAAATTTCTGTCTTCAAAATCAATGATAAAACAAACAACAAATTATCACGAAACCCTGTACGTAGATACGTAATCTGAATGTGCCCGCATAAGTTCGTAGCGTATCGTGGGATACGTAGCACATTCGTAGCGTATCGTAGCGTATCGTGTCGTATCACTAGAGTTTACTTGTCGACGCTCTATTGAATGTTTGTTCATTCAATGGCCCTTTATACGGCGTAGCAAACTGCTAGAGACTCGGAGCGCAGCGTTGGTAATATGTACCAACAGAGATGTTTGTTGAATTGCATCGTTGTGAAGCTAATTTAAATGCATTGCAGTTACTTATGTCAGTAATAATGAACATTACATATATCTTTTTGGAAGTTTTGAATTTCTAAACGGAATATTTGTATTGGGTTTTAATAGTGTGTGCGTGTGTGACGTTTCAACGAGGCGCGGCAGCGTGTGTGACGTAGTTTTTGCTGACGAATTCTATATTAAGCCAAGGCAAATATGAAAGCTGAAAATGGGCACTTTGAACAAGAAAGAAAGAGAAGAAATTATAGTTTTTTGATCACCGTTCCAATTTAATCGTGTTAATAATAACATACCAATATTTAGATAAAAAATCAGCGTCAAACTCTAATAACTTGATAAACGAGAAAAAAAATTAACAAGATTAAGAAATCATTAAACCATTACACATTAAGTATTTTTCTTGGTCACATTCACTATGAACTAAAGTTTTTGTCTCGAATATTTCTGGAAACCAGTAAGACATCTGTGACGTAACCGTGATATTAAAACAACAGCGCGCAGTATCATAGTTGTATGGTTAGTATGTGGTGACAGTAGACCGGTTGTGGGCAGAAGTATTACTGAAATTCAAGAAGATATTAGACATAACATACCTCTTAAAGTAATATAATCGCAATTGTGGAACGGCGACAGCTGTCTTCATGTTGTAGAATGTTGTCTCTCTTCCATAATTTATTGCAAGTGGCTTCGAATTCTGATAATAAAAAAAAACACAAAGAATTTAATAAAAAACTTCGTTCTGTGTTGAACGCTGTACCGCTTACATAATGGCAACAGTCTGCTTTCAATACAAATAGTGTAGTAGTGCAGTAGTGTAGTACAAAGTGTGTAGTGTAGAGTAAAACCCACATTGTTGCATATGGTCAAAACTCATCGAGTCAAGTGCAGTTACATCCCTACTAATATTATAAATGCGAATGTAACTCTGTCTGTCTGTCTGTCTGTTACGCTTTCACGTCTAATCCACTAAACTGATTTTAATGAAATTTGGTACAGAGATAGAGATGACCTCGAGAAAGAACATAGGATAGTTTTTATCCCGGACTTTTGAAGAGTTCTCTTTTTTAAACGCGACATAACCGACCTCGACGCGGGCGAAGCCACGGGCGAAAAGCTAGTAATTTATATTTTGAACCCATTAAAGAGCCTTAAAAATTAATGTCATACAAACCGACAAAAGATGACTAAAAACTCTTTTCATTCATTCCTCTTTCCTTCCTCCTATCTTACAAGATTTTCAACATCCACGTATTGCTAATGACGTTAATAAATTTGACTACGGCGTTTCGCTTGCACGTTCCTGGCTTAGTGCCAAATTGTGGACCTACGAATATACCACCGCTACTTAAAGTAAGAGTATCGCTGTCGGGGAAACGAGATAACGCTCTACATTGCATATAGTGGCATCTCTATCTTTAATTTTCGGCAGTATTACTTGGAGAGCTCGTGGTACGGATTTTAGCCTCTATGCCATGCGTTAGCACCTTGACACCGCATTGTAGACCTGCCTTGAATTGTCTTATCATTACGAGAAGACCAATCTGTTGTTGTTTAGATGTTTTGGGGTTGTTGTATTTTAGGTGATGAGCAATCTTCTTTTCTGAACGCTCATAATATATTCTATTTTGCTTGAAGTTTACAAATATAACTGAAGTGCGATAGAAGTTTGTGTTCAAATACGACATAGATTTTTTTTTTCGTTATATTAGCCATAAAAAAAAATATGTACACCATCTGTAAAAAAATCAACTGTCGAGCATTTATTCAGTTCATTAAATACACGCTGGTGACCGACGGATGTACGTAAAAGCATTTACATTGCTGAAATAAATTTAAAGATCATGTTTTTATTTTCCTGTTTATAAAGTCGATATTGCGCTGGAGAAATTATGGAGAGGCCTATGTCCAACAGTGGACTGCTATAGGCTGAGATGATGATGATGATGATGAAAGTCGACATTTAAGTTCACTATGATGAATTGATACCTTCATTTCATGCATTGCATTCGAAATAAAAAATACTCACTATATAACCATCTGTATATTACTGACTTACAACCTAATTTTATAGTCTTTTACATTCTAGACAAAATAACATCACCATAAAAAAGTTATCAACCCGAAATACTTTAAAAAATATCTCAAATTTTATTAACATGATAAAAACATAAATATTTATTATCTTTACAGTTTGATGGTTGAGCCAAATCGCTGAATAATGTACCTACGTATAATATAGTTATTTTTATGCCGCCTATAAAAATGGGAAAGGCCCAAAATCTGCTACGTGACAAGATCAAAGGAATTTAAAAGTGGATTTTGAGTACTATTGACATTAATTCTTTAATGTCTTTGTAATCATCATTTATGTACTGAGTAATGTTTTTTTGGTACAGACTTTTTTAAGCTTACAATATACTTCAAAGTAGATATAATCTACGTCACTCAACGTATTACGTTATAGTATATGCTCGTATAGGTCTGTATGTACTTATTGTAGGTGGATCTTCACATAGCTTGGTCATTTTATTCATCTATTCGATAGAATCGCTCGTTACGTGCCGTATGGCATACCGCTAATAACCAATCAAGTCGGAATCGTGACATGGTTTATTATGAAAATATATTATGACGGTAAGAAACAGAAACCTGCGAAAATTGCCGCTGTCTAGTGACACTGCATGAGATGCAGACTGGTGGCATTCGTTCTTTCATTTTTCGAGGTTTAATTTTTACTCTTTAAAAAATTAGGTACGATACTCTTAATAAATGATAAATCTTTAAAACTAGAAAAATAGTAATGTACCTATAATTATAATTGTATCTAATGTTAATACTAATGTCTGTATCCTTAAAATAAGTTTAATTGTTTGTGTTTCTTAAATGATAAGTCCTCTCCACCCACATTTATAATTATTATCTTTTGCTGTGCCTGACAGGGTCCACGATTGTTACCGATCAAAAAATGTTTACCACCTAAGCCTACATTGTGAAATGCAATAAAGAATTGAGTATTAATAACTGACCAAAAGAGATCAAGACTAAACAAAAACCTCGTGTAAAGCCTCGTTTTACTTCCACAACAGCAACTGTCTGACTCCAAGACATAATAGTTCCCCTGCTCTCTCCAAGGCTATAGCTACAATAACATCGTAAAACGAAATCCCCAAGTCACCTTTGTGATTCTAAATCACAATAAAGCAGTCAAGCGCATGATATGAAATCATAGGATCACCATACATTATTCAAGTGCTTTCGAAATGTTCAGAATTTTCACATCTATACTAATATATAAAGTTGAAGAGTTTGTTTGTTTGTTTGTTTGAGCGCGCTAATCTCAGGAACTACTGGGTCAAATTAAAAAAATGAAAAATTCTTTTTGTGTTGTTTAGACCATTCACCGAGAAAAGTTTTAGTTTATATACCTATCATCACGCTGCGACTAATAGGAGCCAAGATACAATGGAAAATGTGGAAAAAAACAGGGACAATTATTCATCTTCGAGGGCTTCCGTTCAAAAATTCCTAACTTATATCTTCTAACCACGCGGACGAAGTCGCGGGCAAAAGCTAATGTAATATATCGTGTATGCAGCATTGTCTGAATTCAGTCTGTTAGTCACGTTACGTAGCATTATTTATAAAGGCTAACTACGAGTATGTTGCCTGGCTCTCGGCCTATCACGTACGGTATGCGCCAGGTTTTGGAGTAAGTCAGGTATTTTGGGATTTGTCTGTTTTGGGAAAGTTTGGTGGGAAATTTAAAGGAAGTTGTATCGTTTTTTCGTGTCAATATGGTTGATGGGAATGCAATTCTCTAAAAAAAATGGTTATTGAAACCAATTTTATAAAAACAATTATTAACAAGGTTATCACCAATTAATCAAAAGTCCTATTTGGAGGTAATTTTTTTCTCCCTATCTTGGATTAACTTCAATATATGTACGTATCTTTTTTGTACATATCTGCAAACTTTTCTTCAAAAATTTTAAGCATGTCATGTTTGCGAGGCAATCAGATATGACATGAAACAATTGAAACAAGCACAAATTGGTGGTACTTTTAGTCATTATGTAATTCTAGACTAGTTCTATAATTACATCAACACCACAATTTAGTTCAGCATTTACCAAATCTAAAATACAAAATTCAAATTCGAAGCCAACAATAGTCAAACATTTCATTAATTAAGTCCGGTTTGAAACCGCACAAGATAAATAGTTTCAACGGTATCGCGCAATGTAAGCCGCCCTAATCATTTAACTAAAGTCTCGTTTAGATGAGGCGAGAAATATCAAGCAAGTTGCGATACATTGCCGGCAATGAGGTATAATATTTGATACAAGAGCTGTGCGGCACCGCAATGTATGGCAAATCGCTCTATATTAGTCGTTACGTTTAAATGAGCCATAATACCCGCTGCAGTTTTGACGTCGACAAATTGTTCGATCGCGGTTTTCGAATGTCGGTCGACTCGATATGCACCAATCAGAGTGACGTTCATTTACATTGTTTTGTTTTCGTTGCAGTTTGGAAATGGAACGGTTTTCGTGTTTTGTCTTTTTTCTGTTTGACAGCCACTGTGTGGTTTAGGTTTGTTATGAGCGGCCATGATAATGAAGTACCAAGATTTTATTCTTTTGTTTTGTAATAAGTTAAAGTTTGTAATTTTAAAAAACACACATATAAAAGGAGTATAGTAAACCTAGGAGGTTAATATTAGGTATAGTTATTGTAGTTGGTTTAATATTGGCTACAGTTGGTATAATATAGTCTGCATTTTTTTTTAATACTTATTTTACGGCACAAACTTTTTGAATATCATTTATAAGAAGACTCAAATTAGCCGTGATGTTTTCAATGGGGTTAAAATTTGAAAAAAGTGTTTTCTCATTATTTTCGCTACAATACTATACTAGAGTTTATAAAAAAAACTAAACAATAACTTTTAAGGAATGGCCTGTTGGTCTAGTGGTTAGTGACCCTGACTGCTATATCGGAGGTCGTGGGTTCGATTCCCACCCAGAACAAATGTTTGTGTGATGAGCACGATCATTTGTTCTGTGTCTGGGTGTAATTTATCTATATTATGTATGTATTTAGAAATATATAAGTAAGTTTATCAGTTGTCTGGTTACCATAACACAAGCTCTGCTTAGCTTGGGATCAGATAACCGTGTGTGAGTTGTCCAAAGATTTATATATTATATTTATAATCTGAACGACGTAACTTGCTGTAATCATTATTACAGATACTTCATTATCACACCTTAAAAACCACTCAGACAAAGTCGCTTGCAACAGTTAGTAAGAATATATTTCTCCTTAGTCTTTTCCAGTATTTCACAACATTGATTTTGGACTACAACACGCTCTGTTCAGTACTTCAGGCTCGTTAATATTTGATCTACTACGTACGTGATTTACGTTGAATACAAGGAAGGGCGAATATTCGCGTTACTGACAATTCATTTGAATTAAAATGCATTCATACTTATATCATTTGATACATACAGTCTATCTGTTATGCGTTTAACAGCTAATTGCTCTACCAATACTGATGAATTGATACGTGTATACCAAAAACTGTAATGAAAGCCATGTGCTAATATTTTATTTTCCACCTACAAAGCCGCAGGTAAAAGTTTCTATTGCCCTCATTAAATCTAATTAAAAATAAGAAAAGTCGGAACCATTTTTTTTTTGTTTTTGATGTATTTCTTTTAACAAACCTACAAAGATTATTATTCTATTTAGATTAGATTATTACTCATGATCCAGCCGCGTCTGCCCATGTCGGGCTACCCCGATAAATACGCGTGAGCAAACCGTTAAATCATTTAATAATGAATCATTCTCACGACAGTTACTATCAAAACCTACAAAGACTTCTAAGTAGAGTATAAAGTGTGTAGCTCGACATGCAAGCGTATTCGAGACCGTGTTTAAATAAAGTACTACGGAAATAAATCCCAATGTTTTAGGCACCAACACAAGTCTAATATAGTTAATGGTGTTGAATAAGAAGAGTCAAAAGAAACAGCAATAACAGGAGTGTGCACGCAACTCAACCAGCCGCTTCCATTTGACAAATTACAATTTATATCCCCTGCCCAGTAGGGCAACTCAAAGGTTTTTTATCGCATTTCCAGCAATAGTTTTTCTTTTGCCATTTCAAATTGAATGGAAGAGTAGTGTGCGTTGGGGTGTTAAATATACGGTTAATGTTTTTTTACGAATTTCTTTGCATAATACATTTTTTTTAAACATCCAGATTTTGATGCAGACAATATACTTATTTTTTTAATTTAATTGTTCTATTTATCCACCAATTACCACGCACAGCCCAACCTTTTACTACATTATTGTCCTATTAAGCCTAATTTGGTGTGTCGATACCAAATCTAGTAAATTACGTTTGCTATCTGGTCAGTCAACCGCAATACCATAGTAGATGGGACAACTTCTATACCACATACGCCCGCTATAAAGCTTGTATGTTTGAATACAGGGTAACAGCAATTTATAGAATTATTATGTGTTAATAATGTTCTGACCGATACCGGTCACGGCGCGCGGTGGCTGGTGTCTATACTAGTCGGCTGCGCGGGACTACTACTATAGTTTACACTGATGCACTTTCTATTTCCTTACTCTCATTACCCGATGGGAGGACAACCAAATTCAATATTTTTACGTTCCTTCTGAAACATGGAAGATCTGATTTTTTTTTAAACGCACACACCTTTCGAAAAGTTAGTGCGTTCCTTTTAATACTTGAGATTTTGTTCTTGGCGGTCCTGTAGTCTTTCTATATAGCCATCAAAATATTTCTTACAATATAACACACCGATAAAATACAACGGTACACTAGCCTAACTGGATCCCTACTGATAGAGCCTTGACAACAAAAAAAACATTGTATCTCATAATTATGAATAATCCTCACAAAGGCTTCTCTAAAAATGATAGAAGACTAGGCAACGTACCTCCTAAACTGCGCGAAAAACAATTTGATTTTTAGTTAATGTTCATGTATTTACTTAAATCCCCTTATTTAAACGGCCTCATTACTACTTCGTAGAGAAACACAAACCGGTTTAAATCCTGCCTCAGTTAAAGCTAATAGTGAAGTTGACCACTTTTGTTTATTTATATAAAACTTTGTGCATTTATTACTAAACATGATGCATGCCTTAACTGTTTGTAGTGATAATAAGGCTTTAGTTTCAGAGTTGCTGATGTCTTTGTCTTTGTGTTTTCATAATGACTGTCATGAGGCGGATTAATTATTATTTATTTAATCATTCTTAGCTCATTACGTTTACTTTCTTAACAAGAAGTCTGATTTCCACAAAATAAATGCGATAACATTCTAACCCAGCTAAAAAAAATCGGAACGTTTAATATTTTTTCCTTCCTAACATTTTCGCGCCGTGCAACACTTTGGGATTTTTGTACAAGTTTTGACACATGTTTCTGAGGATTAATGGGTTTATAATATGTCGCCCTGACATTTTGGATTTTTCCTTGTTCGTTGAGTTTATTCTAAAATTGAAGTGAGAAAATTGATGAGTGTAACCGGATAAAACACAATATCATATAAAAATAGAAAACCTCGTCAATATTTCAGGAATGTTGATATACTCTTGAAGATGACGAGTACTTGTGAGAGAAATCCGAAAATTGTTTAAATTACTTATAATGCGTAACAGAATTTCTAAAATACTTATAGCATTCTTCATGTTGAATGTAAAACTGGTCAAATTTATCAAAAAGTGCAAATAGTATTCCCGACTTATTTATAAAAAAAATATTCTTAGAAAATTTGTGACCGTAACAACTTTACCGCTTTTCCTCCAATTTAATTTTATTCCTTTAAATTTTTTGACAACGTTATAAACATTGTCAGTTCATAGATGGACAGATAGACAGTCAGCAGAACACTACCATTGCTCCATTTTAACCCTTAAGGCACAGTAGAACAAAAAACGAACACCTTTTTCCATTATGAATGAAAAAGTACCACAGATATAAAAACTCCTTGGTTTTCCAGCAACGTATCAAGGAACAAGCTCAATAACATTAGTTATTGACAGCCTCCTTTCCCATCATCTCGGTCTTCAGCACTCGAGGCACGTCCATGGTAATCATATAAAGACCTTTCGTCGGCCATGTTTCTTTTTAGATCGTCGATGTGTTGTTCAATGTGATATATCTTTAATTTTGTTTCTGGAAATTGTGGGGAATTAGGTCTTCCGTTTACAGGCAGTAGATAATAGTGTCAATAATTATGTGTAGGGGAAAAAAATATGGTGCAAAATAAACAAATATTTTACATTTAATTAATAAATTAAATTGAACGTATATACTTACAAATAAAAAGGATAAATAATATATTATGAATAAAAAATATGAGTTGCAGTTCTGTATCTAAATATTTTATACTAATTTGACGTAATTAATTATTATAAAAACAATTTACTTTTTATTTAACTTGAGTAAATAGTTTTTCATTTAATAACGCTTTCGTCACGTAATCGACTAGTTTCGGACCCAAACGGAGTCCTTAATCTTGAACTAGCGCAGCGGGCGGGCCGTCTATAATTGATGTATGAATCATCCTTACAAAATTAACTGTTGGTTGGTGTTATAAAACTAATTGTAACTTATTATATACATGTCATAAATAAAAACAACTACAATCCTGAAAACCGCATCCAAATTGCTTCAGCCAAACACGAGATAATCGCGGACAAACATACATACAAACAATCGAACTGAGAACCTCCTTTTTTTGAAGTCGCTTGAATAGCTATATATACATTGTATACCTAACACACGCTTATGGGTAACACATCAATGTTTGATAAAGGGCATGTATTTTTTTCTGAAAGTATTTTTTTCATCTTAAATACACAAATACTTTTGAACCGAAGTGACGTGAAGCAACATTCATATTTAACAAACATGGATTTGATATTTTCTGTTTTCGCTATAGTGATGGGCCATATACCTAATTTTAAAATCGATGCTTCCTATAATGGCGATAACAAACCATGAAATGATTTAAAACCCGAACCGATTCATTCATTGAGAAATAATATTGTTTCAGTTTTGTTATCCATTTTCGTTTTACGTACATTACGGTATAAAATATTTCAGAGAAGAGCCACAGAACTGCTTGTTTTCGGTTTTACTGGGGTTTTAATCACTTTGACGCCATACAGTTCTTACGTGAACTCTACTTTTACTGTTAAGTGTACACTGTATTTTAGTTTACCCCTATTGCTGACCGCTCAGTGGCCTAAATTTAATTAATTTTTACCTCGGACTTTTGCCTTGGCTGTAGGACTAGCCAAGCCATTAGGCTATTGCTGATTATTAATAGTCGAAGTATACACAAACATTGAAATCCTTTAAGCTTTTATGACCTCTTTCCCACAGCAAAATAAAATCGAAACCACAAAACCAATCGAGTGGTCACAATAGAGAATCGATTAAATTGTAAAATTGCACATCCCTATTCGACTCTAATACGTACACGAGAATTGTTATTCCATGTTACTCGCCCGCAGCGGAGTCGTCAGTTGTTTTGTTATAAATTCGAAACAAAAATGGACGGTGTTCCAAATTCAAATATTTAAAAATACATATTGAAATATTACGTTGGCAGTTGTTTTTATACCATAGTGCTTTTTCATTTCCATTCGAATTTCAGCATTATGTTCTTGATTTAATTATTTCTGGATTAAATAAAGTGTAATCGAAATTTAATTTATTGAACAAAATTGTGACATGAAAAACTTACTTTGTAATTTTATTTAATTGACTATGTACACACAAAATGTTAGAAAAACAGAACAAAATATAATGTGCAAGGGTGGTTATCTCTCTAAAGAGAACAACTACCAAGACAACTATTCAAGATTTGTAAAAAAGCACAAAAATATTTTAATTTTAGTTTTGCAGTGGTACAAAAACACGATATTCCAACACACTTTTTGATCCCAAGTCCTCCATCACAGTTATAATAATCTCAAATTCTCAACATGCAGTCCCAGTGAAATCTGGCACTTATTAAAATCATTTTTCTTGCCTCCCAAATCATCCAGCACTTTATTCAATTTTGGAGCATCATTTTCCATTCTATTCCAAGATATAATTATTCAAAATGTCGACGAGAAAGACACCATCAATCAAGGGCCAACTGAAAAACTAATTTCACCAATGAGGTATTTTTCTTTAAGATAACAAAATGGAAAAACGTTAACTAGTAAATAAGAAGACTTTTGACACGAATTGTTTTTACTTTGGACACTAAATTAATTTAAATACTAAACGATAATCAATTTAAGTCATCATCAACGGCCTAACCTTTCCCGGCTATGTTGGGGTCAGCTTCCAGTCTAACCAGATTCAGCTAAGTACCAGTGTTTTAGGAGCGACTACCTATCTGACCTCCTCACCCCAGTTATCTTTTATGTCATCCTTATAAAAAGGTCTTATATGTTTGTCATCTTTATACACAAAATAGGAACAGATACCTCAGTTTCTTTGATTTTTAGTATTCAGCATAAATCGGCACATTCCTGTTCGATGCGCGCCTCAGAGGGATGTCAACAAGCTCTGTAAAGCTCATAAGGGCTGATGCCTGCCGGGCAAGAAGGATTGTCCGGTCGGGCTACCGCGACCCCGATACACAAAGGTAAAGGAATGAACATGGTTGAGTTTAGTCAGTAGAAGTCTGATACTCTGTTCCAACCAACCCAAAAATGATGTGTCATTTGATGATTTCCAATACGAAAAAAAGGTTGCCATATGATTTCATTGTTTTTCACTTACAAAAAAATTATAACGATATTAAGTCCCTTGCTAAAAAAAATAGTCTTACTTCCAATCTACCCTACAAACGATAAAGCTTAAAAAATAACTATCTAGAAATCTCCCAGTACCCAACGCGGGCATTCCACAAATATCGTTTCTAGAACTTTTAATAGTCTGTCATCCGAACTAGTTGGATTGTAAGTAGAGTTAAACTTTCCAGCCCATCGCACAAACTGTTTCTGTCATAATCAATCTAGGTTACAAAATACATAAATAATGTGTTACTTAGTATACAGCCTTAGTGCCTACTTAATTATTTTTAAAGCTGAATTGGTCATCTAAAGCATTTACCTGGGATATATTTTTTTAATTCTATCAGTAATACTCATATTTTAAATATTAAATGGTATCAATTTAAAAATTTGCAATTCAATATTAAAATTTTGACGTCACACCTAAAGTCAATTTTCAAAAAAAAACCCACTTACAAATTACTCTCACTCACACATGTCAATTTTCCCATTTATGATCAGCGAATCTGACCCAGAAACGGCATTATCGAATTTTATAGCTTACCATAAGCACCGGATTCGCTTTATTATTTTTTTGCAAGGAACATAAAGTAACAGGTGGAAAATCGTAACTTTGGTTTATTTTCAGTTTAATCCCTACATCGAACGAAACAGGCGTCGTAAATCGTCTTCCCCTTAAGTGAGGGGCCAGATGTTTTTGTGATAAGTCGAGATTCTTTTCTTCTTGTATTTTTGAATTTCTTGGTGAATTATTTGGTGTAGTACTTTTTAGGTTTGTTGTTTAAAAGCAGGTGCTTTTATTTTTATTATTAGAACATGCTATTCGCTATGCTGGGCAAAGGCCTTCAAGAATTAAAAAGAAGTATAATGTGGCAATAGTAGTTGGATTTTGCTTTTAAACCCGTTAATAAATAAAATAAAACGGCACAAAAAATCATGCTTTTCCTGATACACAACTAATTTCAAATGAAAAATCTATAACAAACTTACTGTAATTGGATATCAATTAAATATTATAAACAACAACATCTGTCTTCAATCAATCAACAAAAGTACAAAATCAAATTAATTCAAAACCTATTCCTCAAAAATACACAAATCATCGCACTTGATAATGAACTCAATACTAAACAACATAAAGTGGAATTTAATTTACTCAGCGAATAATTTTTAATCACTCTATCTAATAATGTTTGTAATAAACAATGTTCACGGTTCTTCTAAATGGGAATTAACTTCACAAATTGTTTTATAATGAGATAAACGGACTTGACAGCTTGTTTGCCAGAAGGAAGTTGCCGCGAACAACACTCATTAAAGTTTGCGTCTGCCATCTTTTGGGCTCTGTATCTATAGGGTGAAAACTGAACCCTATTCCTACGTCTCGGCTATCGGCTATCAGTCCGTATGTTTGTCATCAAGCTATATTTTATGAATCGTGATAGTTAGAGAGTCGTTTTAACTCATCGCTTCATTACAATAACATATTCGTATGCAATGTTCGTATACTAATTTTTTGCAAATTTGTTGTCGTCTAGCCTATTTTTAAGAATCCCTCAGGACCAAGAGTCGCAGGTCTTATTCGCACTTGACTGATTTTTATGTTATAACTATGAAATAGTAACTGACTGTTAACACAATGTACTTTATAAAGAACCATTTTCCGCTGATCTTGGATCATTGACCTGTGTTTTTTTTTTTCAGTATCTCTCCGTGCCTTTCTTCCGGTATGTTCCGCGATTTAGAAAAAACTTTAATTTTTTTCACAGGTGTAGATCCTAAAATACTTGATTCATAAATTTATATATTAATGAGAATATACTGAGAAAGGAAGTTTTATTCCGCACCTCAATTTAGGCAAAGTTTGATAAAATTTAGGGAATCTCAGATGACACTAAAAGCAGTTTAAATTATTGTCCTGATTCCAAAAAAGTATGGGGCTACTCTAATCAACCATCACCTTCACTACATAATATCTAAAGAGCGAGATAGAAATACTACCGTACAGCAAGTAAGAGAGAGAGACAAACATATTTGTTATTTCGCTCATAAAAAGTGTAATAAAAATAAAATATTATCGCTACACTCAGTGTCAAGTCTGTAGCCTGTATAATGTATGTCTCAGATTTGTAAATATACGAGGCTTATGACCGTAAAACATATTTTACGAGCTGATATCTGACATACAAACTTTTAGTATCCTTCTTAAGGTCACAATTTGTATTGGGAAGCAATAATGGAGTGTGATTTCTCTGTATTTTGGAGAAGTTTGAAAAGACATGTACCTGTTTGTAATTGTTGAATAAGCTGGCGCTCAGTGGGTGTAAACCGTAATACCGTAGTAGTAACCGTCAAATACGGTCATTCTTGTGGATTGTTTTCGCCTTGAAAAGGCAAACATGTGTCCATTGGGTTTTTTATTTATGCAGAAGTAAAACGACAGGAAACGAAGCAAGTTTTGTACTGTTATTAAGAAGTCTTCGAAAGCAATCATTTTGAATATTTTACTATTTTAGTTTATTACAGTGGGCTCATTTTTTTAATATAGTAATTAGAACCACTACTTTTAAATTCCCGTATTGTGAATAAAATCAATGGGTATTTTGAATGATAGCTCTGAGTAAAATACCGCCGTAACTTCTTATACTTGTTAAATGCTATGTGGTGTTCAATCATTAATATACCATCTCTCCATTCATTTTGTTTTTTTAATTATCGGTATTTTTAAAACAATTAGTCAAGTATGAACAATCAGCCGATGCTAAGTAAAATACCGACCTGAATCCAAAATTACAGGCAAAGACGGGTTAAAAGCACGTACAACTTGGAAATAGGCTTGAAATAGGTATCGGCTGAAAGAGCCATAACACAAATAACTTTCAGAAAACTCATTTTGTAGAGTCTTTGAGATTTGGAGTCCTTTCAAGTGAACACTTCCTCAAATGCTTGTTTTACTCGTAATACAATTTATTATAAATTAGTTCAGCTATAGTGAAGCAGTTACTACAAAATTGGCACTTCTATCGAATTTATGTATGTATGTATGTATTTCGTATCATTACTTCGCTATTATTATTATTTCTTGCTTTAGCGGAAAAAGTAGGACTGAGAATTTTAACTGTTCGGCTACCACGGTTACTGAGACACAGCCTCGCAACAGACTTGGTAACAGTCCTTTTTACCTTAGAGCATGAAACCCTAAAAATGCACTACATTTTATCAGTCTACATAAAATCCCTCGGGCGGCCTCTACACTCTAAAGACCAAGTAAATGCTTAATGAATCATAAACGTCTTTTATACCAAAGACATTCAACGAACAATTTTTTTATGAAACAAAAGATTTCAATTATGAGCAGTTCTTACCAGTCATCTTCTTGTTCACAAACTCAGTGCTATTAAGCTGTCACAAGCAGTGAAAGAAACAACTCTTTTTAATTAACTTTCTTTGATTCATTTTTGTCTTGTTCTTTCATTGAGCATGATAACTATTGTAACGGTTATGTTAAATTAGTTTTCTTCATTTCTGTTCAGCGGTTGTATTTTATGCAATAATATTACTGATAAAATCTACAATCTGTTGTATGACCTGATCTTTTCGAATTCATGTACGCATTACAAACACCTTGCGGTGCAGTGCAGCCCTGCATAAGGTGCTGGTGTCCAAGCTTCTAAGTAGAAAGTCGAAACTCCGTATCTACAAAACAGTAAAAAGACCAATACTGATGTACGGGTGTGAAGCTTGGACACTCACACTCAAGGAGGAGAACAAGCTTTTGGTCACTGAAAGGAAAGTTTTGCGCAAGATTTTGGGTCCAACCAAAAGACAGGTTGGCAGCTGGCGAGCTCGGAAGAATGCCGAAATTGAAGAGCTTGTGGCCGAGCCGAATATCATTGGCATCACCAAAGCGCACCGATTACGATGGCTCGGACACGTAGAACGCATGGGGGAGGATCGAGCAGCTAAAAGAGCGTACCTGGGTCAACCAACAGGCATCAGAAATGTTGGTCGCCCCAGGTACCGCTGGCGGGATATGGTGGAAGCGGACCTACGTGAAATCCATGCCAACAATTGGCAGGATACAGCGCAGGACCGCACAGAATGGAGAGTTCTCGTTTCGGAGGGCAAGACTCACTTCGGGTCGCTGAGCCGAGAAAGTTAAGTTAGTTATTACAAAGCACTACCTTAAAACACACATCACTATCACTACCTAAAACATCATAATCAGCATTTCATCATATTCATCATCATCAGCACTTCTCTTTCTACTGCTGGACATTACCCTTTCCTCCTCCAATATCAATCGTAACCAATACACTTGACAATTTTTTTAGGGTGTATAAAAACTCAAACAATTCAGGCCACGTCAGATTCCTACGGGTGTTTTAAAACTCTCACATCAGGGTTTGCATCATCCATGCGAGGATCAGACATAAAGGGATTATAAAACTATACGTTCAGATAGATTCTACTATCTAGGTCCAGTATAGGTCGGGTTCTATTTTGGTATTACGTTAAAAGAAGAAGTTCAAACAGAATATTTTTATGGAACTTCTGAATTAACATTTTTCTTTCACACGTATGTTGTTGGTCTTGTTTTCTCTAACTTGTTTGGGGGCCAACTGAAAAAGTTTCGAATGCCTACACAGTACACGCCTAGCGCTTCAGGCTCGCCTTTTACTTTGATAAAAGTATTGAAACGTTGAATCTATGCTCAGCTACCTTTAGAGGTTTTAATCCAATATTGGATAGTTCATTGACTTTTAATGTATTTAAAATCTTGTTTTATGTAAGCATGTCCATGTATTAAGAGATTTTTTTAGATTTTAACCATCGGTTTTAACGACCGACTAAATTATCTAAAATACTTTCTCCAGCTATATCAAATAATATAATACTAGCACATATACGTCTTACTGCTTTGGATGAGTCTCTACCAAAACATGTAAAGTTTGAGCTTCCATAACCACGCTGGCTCACTGTGTGTCTATGGTTTTAGATACTAAAGATTGGGATAAAGATTTCCTTATGACGTTTCCTTCACCTTTTATCAGTAGTGACGGAGATTATTTAAAACGGATCGTATAACTCTGAAAAAGTCACATCGGTATTCACTATGTTAAAATCTAAATTGCACCTCGGGTTCACAAATTCATGTTGAACAGCAAGGCCACCACGACATACAAGTACTAATTACGTTCCTTGCCGAAAACCCGACACCACCAAAGTATCACACGATAAAAATCCTATACATGAACTATAATTGTCGAACAAAATACTCTGCGATACCCAAAATAAACAACCAAACCGTAACAACGTAACAAAATTTTCCACGCGGAAGCGTTTAAAGTCAAAAAAGCTAAACAAAGCAAGCAAAATACATAAATAAGGTACGTGCACACTGTACGGTACAGGCTCGTCGAAAATTCCCCGCAAAAACTTTTATTATTTAAAGTTTGCCAACTTCGCACGTCCGCGCTACCCCCGGGTGTCGTTCGGTTAAAATACAGTCAACATTATGACACTGCAACGAAACTGCGACAAAGGACTTTATTATGCTATTAAAAAGGCTTTAACTTTTTTTTGCTTGGTTTCGTTTGAATTATGGAGATGAAAAATGGGTGGGAGGAAATTTTGATAGTCTTTATTGTAATAAAAATGTTATTTTATAACGGTTTTTGAGGCGTGAATGGTGAGTTTCCGAAATTTACTTTTATGTAGACAATTCTAAGGCTTAACTCTACAATTATTTGTGTGGTGCTTTCAGTGCCTTACACCGAGTAATTTTTGTTACTGTTTGCATATTCTGAAAAAAAAAACAGAGGTAGGTGTTCCCATACTATTTAACTTTTTGATATAATATTAAATAGTCGTTGTTGTTGCAGGATAATGATTAATTAGTCTAGTAAATTTAAATATGCACTGTCGAAACGCTCTAAGATTATAAGTATATTGAAGAAATCTGAATTCCCCAAACGTGGTTTGCAAGCATGGTAATCAATGATTCATTCTTTCCTATAAAGGCCTTGTCCTTGATATTTACAGTTTAATATTTTAATTTTAATTATAGTGAACAAAAGTGGTTAGTGACCTTGGCAGCTTAATTGTTAAAATGAATGATGCGTTTTGCCAGAAGCCCCTTTTTTTTAAACTTGTTTGTGCCATAAATCTATTGTACTACATATTTTTACTCATTGCAAAATGCTTCCAAGCGCTCAGAAGCTTTTGCAGTGGAAAAGAATAAACTCAAAAGCAAGTACGATACTTTCCTAGTCAGACTTTTCTAGATCAGTCTTGGATATTCCGATACATACGGATATACTTCAACCTAGCATCAAATTAGGCTGATACCCATTCAATATTCACGATCGTTGGTCAGAAGACAGACCACGTATCTTCTTAAATATTACATTTCAGTTAAAGGAACATCACTGACTTACCAAAGTTCCTTTAAATAATTAAACTGACTCATAGGGGTGGTATAGGCGAGGTCTGTGGTCGTCAACTTCTGCACGCTCGACCACACGAGAAAGTAATCATGCTATGGGAAAATCAACCTTAATGGGCTAAAGTTAAGGTAGTGAAATTAAAGCTTAGAAGTATTAACAATTAAAGGGAAACGAGCTGAACCTATTTGGAAACATTTAAGTTATGATTGATTGTTGAAATCGCTCTATGAAAAACGGTCTGCGCAGTATTATTATTATTAAAATTATTTATTAAATCAGATGGCCTGTTATCCAACTAAATACTGAGCACAGCACTCTTGGTCTCCCTTAAATTGCAGCAGCAGCCTTTTTCCCACGTTTTAACACACTCACTTTTCTTGTTCATTTGTTTGTCAACACAATTTTAAGGCACTTCCCTATAAGCTAGCAGGCTGAAATTTTAGGGTAGCTTCAAACCCGGTGACAAAGCAATTTAAAACTATAAAAACGGCTACACCGATTTAGAAAAAGAAAATGGTATGACATTTAAAAACGCGGGTCTATTAATATTTATGTCATCGGTGTATCGAACCATCGGACTTGTAATTATTGTTTTGTTATACTTTATATACTCGTATGTTTTTACAATTTTAACAACGATTTCTTTATAGATATTTTTTTTATCGCATATCCCTCGTCACAGACGGAGCCTCTGAAATTTTTGACATCGTAATAAAAATACAAGAATTATTGGAGGGTTACACGATTTAGGTACCGGAATAGTTGAAATACTTTCACGTGGAAGTTTTACATCAGAGTAACATGTCGTAAATACCTGTTCATGAAGCCCTAGGGAGGGTCTACGAGGGATCAGGGCGCTTCATTTGCGAAAGGTCGGAAGTACCCTTACAGGTATCTGTACCTTGGACATTATTGACCCTGTTCACATGACAGAACATGCTTAAAATTTTGGGCTCCTAAAATCTTTCGGTTAGGGTTCTGAGATTTATAAAAATGAAGAAAACAATAGTCCTTGGGTAGGAAATGTCTAGTAGTGTATAATTTGTAGGGAACTGTACTGTCTGACATAATTTGAAAAAGTGGCGACCGAGACCGATTGAATAAATGGAGAGTCTTTGCCCAAGAGCATCAGGGTAGTGTCGAGTTTAAACCAAATATATTCGGAAATCTCCAAACAAAAATTTGATTGACCTAAATTCAATATTTTTCAAAAGTTAACCGAAAACAATTGGGCAGGTTCGCAAAACAATAAACTGCATGTATTATTAAGAGAAAAACTTCAATTCTGTAATGTAAAAGTATGTTTTGATAAACTTATGCAAACTTTTGCGTTAGGGAAAATGGTTTCCCAATTAACTAGCTTTGCCGGAGTTTTGGCAAATCATCGCATTACGAAACAATAGGAAAGTTTTTTATTAAATAAAAATCTTTCTTGTTTTTGTAAGGCATGGATAACAAATGATCCGAATATGAATGGTAAATAAATGTTTATAACTTTATAATATTACTGTAAAAACAGTTACTTGGGGCGAAATCTTTTTTTTGTTCATTAAGTAAGTCTGTCGCGTTTTATATCGTAAACTTCGAAACAAACGCTTGTCCGAGTCCAGGAGTCTTCGTCCATGTGAATCCACCCGCTTTACAACAATAAAGTTTGTTAGTAAATAAAAAATAAAAATAGTCGAAGTGGCAACATAGTAATGAGGTTATAAAAAATATGGTTGATATTCATCGTACGGCAACACATTTCACAGTCTTAGGTTTTAGTTCAATAGGATCATCATTGGCCTAGCGTTTTCCCAACTATGTTGGGGTCGGCTACCAGTCCAACCGGTTTCAGCTAAGTACCAGTGTTTTACAAGGAGCGACTGCCTATCTGACCTCCTTAACCCAGTTACCTGGGCAACACTATACCCCTTGGTTAGACTGGCTGTCACACTTTTTCAAGCTTCTGACTACCTGTAACGACTGTCAGAGATGTAGGAATAACAGCTGGGACCCACAATTTAACGTGCCTTCCGAAACACGGAGGAACTTGTTATGACAAAGATGGTCACCCATCTACGGTGCAACCGCGTCAAGCATAGCTTAACCTGTGATCGAATCACTTATGCGGTTATAGCTTAGCCACGAGCTCCTCCTCCGTCTTTTAGTTCAACAGGATATTTCACAAAATTACATATGTATTTAGTGCGTCAGACAGATTTCTACGCCGTTATAGATACTTTTTTATTATGTTATCCTGAAAACAAAAAATGAATGGAATACAGGGATTTATGTCAATGTATTCCATTCATTTTTTTGTGTTCATATCACTTGAGAGTACCTACTTAGATTTTTTAGTCTAGTATTATCTTCCAAAAACTTTATTTTTCTATATCAATTAAATTTCTATAAACGCCTTCTATTAGCCCATTATTTGTCAAAACGATCCACATAAGAACACAAACTAACATAACATTACCTCAGTAAGAATACACAATAATCTACATTCTGTGGTAAGAGGTACAACACTACAAAAGGGTAATATGTCTGACTGACAGAATGTTAGCAAGATCACTCAGATCACGCGATAATGTCGGTGTTTGATACCGGTTCACTCATAAATGTACAAGTTGACATCTAAGGGATAATCTGTTACAGCTGTGTGTTGGGTTATTTCGGGATGTAGGTTAGCATTTTGTTGTATGTTGCTAATTGGGTGGTTGGTTGGTAAGGAGAAATTTCGGTAGGTTGTGCTTAAAAATAATTATGTTAGTAGATTGTAGGTTGTCTTTTTGGTGTTAGCTGAGTATTTTAAGGGTTGTGATCAACTGTGATTAAATAATCGAGGCTGTTTATTTATTTTTATTTTTAAAGTAAAATTATAAAATTGCAAGAAGTATCTTAACAGTTCAATGATTGTCAGCCAAATTGTTCAGTATTTGGTTATAATTTTTCTAGCGATAATCACCTAAGTAATTATAAAAGGAACTATATGGAGCCTTGCAAATTACTTTCATTTAGATTATTTCGCTAACGAATAAAACAATTGCAATAAGAAATAACTTATCTCACGATTAAGATAAGTTGCGATAGTCAAAGGAACATACATCCAATAACATATGCATATAATTGCATCAATATAAGATTTATATATACAAAAACGTACATATCATATCCCTAACAAATTAATTGCCTTTCCACTGGTATCAAAGCCCCTCTCAATATAATAGATCAAACTTTATCTCTCGTTTATCAATTAATGGAAGTTACAAGTTACCATTTTCAATCTATTTGGATCGGCTTGACTGCAAGAGGCTCGAAACTTTCGTTAATTGAATTTCAGTACGGCTCAGATTTTATTAAATTCTGATACTCATAAATAATATTGATTATATAAGAGATTAGTTATCAAAACTTGTCGAAATACTTGTGTGTTTTGCCCTTTATTTTGGATTAGGAGATTTTTATGGACTTTTGTTTTGTTGATATCGGATTTTTGGGAATGGAACTTTTCATTTCGGACAGAAACCTCTGTGTATACTAGCACTGAAAAAAATGTCATTATTGAACTACACAGGGTGGGTTTAAGGGGTGGTTGTATTATCAATCATCAAAATTTAGGTGCTGGGCACTTGTCGGTGAAGAGATTTCCATCTTTCACTATCCTATGCCATCTCTTTGACTTCAGTAAACCTTGTTACTTCTGCCTTTTCGTTCAATTAGTTTATTTACTTTCTCTGCCTCTTCGAGTCTCTGCATGTTCTTCTATAATATTATATAAGCTGAACATACATATAACTTCTTAAAGTATGTGAATATCTTCGCATTTTTTTTGTAAACGTGAACAAGAATAAAATCTTTTAAATGACAGTTTGGCATAAAATATGAGTATGATTTAACATCAGGTTATGTCTTATTACATGTATATTAAGAGTTAAAGAGATTGCCATAATTCTCCATAGCGAAAGAAGGTTCGAATTAGGCGTAAATCATTACACTTTATAAGTTGATATAAAATGTACGTACAAAGGCCAAAACTGGGATGTAAGACAGTGATTTATATTCCGCCTTAGGCTTGAAAAAGTTACTTCGATTTTCTCCTATAATAATCTTACAAACCAAATTTTGGCTAATGGTAAATCATGAAATAGGTGCATTCGATTTTCGGACTGGTAATTGCAGCACGAAAATTTGATAAATGTTTTATACTTCTCTGTGTACTTAGTATTTCGGCGTCACAAAATGCCTTGATAATTAGAGAGAGAGAGACTTTTAAAACAATACTTTATTCTAATAAAATATCGCGGCACTGAAGAATTCGTACAAAGAGGTTGAATTAAACAAATTGTAGACAAATGTAGAATTGTAGATAAAATGTTTTCACATGGTGAAAACTTGTGCCCAGAAAGTAGACAAAAAATAATTTACGTAAAAGAGAAACTTCAAGCAATGCCTTAAACCTCAAATGATTTGAGATTTTACGTAATTTCGAAATAAATTCATCGTGAACACCGTAACTAATGACTGCAATTCCCAATGCATTACAGCCCTTCTCCGCAATCTAAAATAGGATCCATTCTATCTTTCCTAGCACCGCCAAGCTCGCCTTGTGGTCCTACTATACGTCTTAATCGTTAAATGCATCGGTTAGTAAATCTAGATCTCAAGGAATAGTTTTAAATGTAATTCATCTATCAAGATACTCTTGAAAGAAAAATACGTTTAAAAAATTCTGTCTTAAATTGATAGACAAATTAGTGTAAATTATAATTTTACTGCAAGTTTACGAAAGTTTGTGGATTTGGATGTTTGTTACTTCATAACTCGAAAACAACTGAACGGATTGCAAGGAAATATTGAACAGAGTATAAGTCTAAATGGAAAAACTCATACTTTTCGAGTCCATGCAGGCATTATCCCGTTCAAATACCGGCCGTATAGAATTATCTACACAATAATAATTGACTTGATAAATAAGTCAGCTAACCTGATTTGTAGCTTTTCTTAACTATGACTCTCGGTACATTTTCCAAAATCAGTTTCAAACCTGTTTAGTAGAAAGAGATCCTAATAATTACCCCTTTAACTTCACAAACATTTCCTGCTAACTTTATTACATCCCTACTAATATTATAAATGAGAAAGTAAGTCTGTCTACTACGCTTTCACGTCTAAACCACTGAACTGATTTTAATGAAATTTGGTACAGAGACAGAGTTGACCTTGATAAAGAACATGGGATAGTTTTTATCCTGGACTTTTGAAGAGTTCTCTTGGAAACGCGATATAACCGACCACGACGCGGGCGAAGCCGCTGGCAAAAAGCTAGTTAGATATAAAAAAGTGGATTAATCAGACTAAATAACACGTTACAACCCTAAATAAACAAACCACTCATAAAACCAGATAGATCAAGGGTAAAAAAATATCACATTACTATAAAATCCTTCATATAATACCATCTTCGGTAACCGCGATATTTCCCCCAGGAGCGAACCACACGTGCTTTGCAGCATGGCTTACATAAAAATGTTCCTAAATGTCAGTAATATCAAAAAATACGAACTGTTTGTCGGGCACGTTTTCTCATTACTACAAGGTGAAAAACCACAATATTTTCTAATAGTTTATTCTCTCGCACGTTTTTTTCTTAGCTTGCTTTTTATTTGGGTTTCATGGATTATAATTTAAGGATGTTGTTCTTTTACTTTTGCTTTGTTCATATGTATGTTTTATGGTTTCTTAGCCCATTTTTGGAGAGATCTGAGGATTTTTTGGCGATATTCTTTTTCAGGTGTGTTTTTCCACATTTTTAAAATGTATGAGATATTTCTGTTTTTTTCGGACTTCGTTATTCTTTCCTACTAGTTTGAATAATCTGATACGACTTTTGGTTTTTTCTCTTTCTTTTTTCAGAAAATCTTCATGTGGCTTCCCATTTTTTCCCGATCCTCACGTTAACTTTTCACTCCGCCCACTTTACCACTAAATAATTCCTACTCATCTACAACTCCACCTCAATCTCCAAGGACTAACACCAAAAACAAATCATAAACATTCAATATCACAAGCCTCAAACCCCATTTAATCAAAGGCCTTAATATAACCGTCCCGTGTGTTTCCAAGGGGATAAATCTTACGTTTGACAGGTTAGTCCTACGATTTATTAGCCGGTGTTATCACGGATTTGTACTGGCGCTGGGTGTCAGCCCATAACTTCATACGGTTTTTGGTGCTCAATAATGCGTACACATCAACCCTTTTTAGTTTGAGATAGGATATTGGTCTCCGATTTCAGTGATCTGTGATGGAGATATTACGGGTCTGATGAGTTTTGACCGATGAGAAATGGAAAGACCTATTGCCACAGATCGTTGTAATTCAAAAGTCATGTCTTTGATCTGAAAGGGATTGAATGTGGAGCGTAAATCAAATTTTTAGTGGCCGCCTACATTTTGTTACTTAAATTTTTAATCAAAGCTATTTCTACTATGATGTATAAATGTCTTATACAGAGTGTTTAAAAAAAGCAATCACTGTGATGTTGACTGTGTTTGAACTTGCTCAAACTTCGAAAAGGGAACAAAGCGTTTCTTTTTTTACAAAATTAACCAGCTACTCCAACCCAATCCCAATTTTCCTAAAGAAAATCTCTATTTTCAGTTACAATCCCTTACTTAACAATAACCACAGCATAATCTCGAAAGAACCTAAAACCCCTAAATCAAAAAGATTTTAAATTTAAAACCAAACAGCTTTATACAACTACTTGTGGATCCTAACACCAGCTGCAAGATTCCACATTCCATATTAAAGAAGATACTTGTGTAAAATGTGTTATTATGTTCCGGAGGATAATCACAAGATATTTATGTGAGTGCCTTTGCCAGGGGCCTACTATCTTCAGGTAAGAGATTGTCTAAGCGAGATGCCGCTCTACATCTTGTAATGCTCTCTCTCTTTTCCACAACTGCAATAATCTTGCTTTAAGAGGTTGAGGTAGAAATCCTGTCAACTTTCATTTTATAGCTACAGGGTTTAAAACCCTGTTTATAGGCAACGAGTACGTGACGATTTTATCAATTGAGGAAGAAAATAAATATGGGATTTTTCGGTGTTTGAAGTAGATACCTGCATGTAGAAAGTAGGGAAAGGGTTGTGTAAGGAAGTTTATGTCTGACCGCGGAGGTTGTATTTACCATGGTATAAGTAATATTGTAGTATGTTCTTTGGCACGCTCCCTAGCTTAGATATCATGATGCATTTTTGCTTTAGAAACGTCATTATATTTGTCTTACCTTTTTTTTCTATTTTTATAGTTTTATTTTCTATCTGAATTTGTCTGTGACACTAGTTATATCATCATAGTTATATCCAGTCTACCTAAAAACGTTATATTTTAACCTTTCCGTGCAAGTGATCTTAATATACGAGTTTTGAATGTGTGCAAAAACCTACGTGACAGTGTCATAAGCGACGTGAAAAATGAAAAGAGTCACAAAGATAGGGAATACAATGGAATCTAATTCCGGTTGAATTTCTGATGAAGGTTTTAAACTGACTGACCTGTTAGTCTAGTGGTTAGTAGCCTTGACTTATATCCCGGAGGTCGTGAGTTCGATCCCCACCCATGACAAAAGTATTTATGAGATGTGCACGATTTGTTCTATGTCTAGGTTGAGATTTATCTGTAATATGTATAGTAATATTATAAACGCGACAGTTTGTATGTACAGAAGTTTGTTCCTCTTTCACGCAAAAGCGTGAACAGGTTATAACGAAACTTCATATAAGTTTTGATGTCATTTTTGTGTTCCCATCGAATCATTTTTATTAGAAATTAAAGTATGAGCTTATAAAATTATCTCGAGATAAAAAAAAAACTTGATGAATGTTCGTGGCCTTGCTCTTAAAAGGAGCCATAAGTATGTCTCACTTATTTATTTATCACTTAAAACCTACTTAGTGTAATAGCCTGGCATATTTTGATCTAGTATAAACATTAACGAGGGTAATTTTTCAACAAGAATTTAAAATGTAGGTCGAAAATGAATTCTAAACGAAATAGAAATGAAGAATTAAACGGACCAGCTTTCAAATTGTTGAAGCATTATTCTGAATACAGTAATTTAATAAACCGGCCAAGTGCAAAACGGGCTCTCGACACTGAAGGTTCCGTACAAATAGCATAAGGAAAAACAAATCGGTTGGGTGACAAACAATTGTTTTACTTGTCGCTCGTCAATGTATGTAACTGTTACAACCATTGCTTAGCCACAATCATTATTTTTAGTGTTACATATTTCTAATTGTAGCGGCAGAAGAAGTGCATTGTCTGAAAATTTTAACTTTTTGCTAGCTATTGCGGTTCAGCAGATACAGCCTGTCGACAGAAGAACCGACGGATAGACTTCTGATTTTACCCTTTGAGTACGGAACCCTATAAAGTATAGTTGGTTCTAAAAGTGGGGTAAGAGCCAAGGCAAACTGAAAGTAATGCACTTGAAAATATTGTCCCAAGAAACGTCACCCTGTATATATCAGGTTCCTGTAAACAGTCTAGACTTGAGAGGGAATTATCTTGAACTAGACTGAAATATTAAAATATGATGTTAAAGGATAATATTGTTAGAACTCTTGGTTTTGAAGATGAAATATTATAAAGATCGTTATTTGTTTAGCTTACATCATCGAATTTGTTAAATTTATTGATATTGAAATTTTAAAATGTGTGCCCTGCATATATGTATCCAAACATTAGAAATTTTTATCGCATAAAGCCCATACAAAACTATCATTTGCTTATCCAAATTCATTTTGAGGATCTTTTCTTCGACTAAGGCTTTCTTGCAAAAAAAATACTTTCATAGGCACAATCTGTCTAAAGACATTTTATTTATTTTCTAATCAGAACTCTTTTGGTAAACTCTTCATAAAATCCAAAGAATACTGTCCACTGCACTTAAAAGTAAATCCATCCAGGACAGAGAAAACAAATCAAAACCAGTCACTGAAACTTTACCTATCCATATTTCATCTTCCATATTGAATTTGAAGGAAAAATCTCACATTTAAATCCCAAGTAATTTGCCGACTTGAAAATCGCTTTAGTTCACATTGAAATTGAACTCCAATATATTTGAAAAGATGTAGGTAGCGACTGTTCAATAACACTTAGCACTTAGTCTCAAAAAGTCAATAGTTTTCCCAATTCTTGGCAAAGAATTTTTGTCTTAACACATCTTGGACATTTGCCACACAACATTCTCGTGTTTCAAAGCTAAACAGGATGTTGTTTAATAATTTGAAGAAAATTTACAGAATGTTTGAAAGAAATAATGAAGATTGAAGTGTTTACGTTCGTGATCATTTTCCCTAAAATTAATAGCTTTACATTGCACCCGAAGGGATCGGAAGTCTGAAGTCTCTTATAAGAGGAAAAGGCCAATGGCTACCACGAAAGGCTCTTAAACTGAACAAAGCTTGTATTATAAGTCGGTACATACAACTAATAAAAATCCATATATATTTCGAAATTACACTCAGATGTCAGGATGGTCGTGCTAGGTGGGAATCGAACCCACTACTTTCAGTATAGCAGTCAGGGCGACAAACCACTAGACCAACATTCCAGTCCTATAATAAAGATAAATGACAAACACAACACTATTTACTTAACAAATAGTGACACACAGAACTAACACAACTCATTCAAGTCCGAGTAATTAATAACTTCTGCGTAATAACGTTCTCTCGACTTAAGTTAAATTCCTTAATACCGGGTCTATTCCAGTATTCCACATCAGCTGGAAGTTTCTCATACAATGCAGATCCATCAACGCTTGATAAACTAGACACAGTTTTGTACACTTCTGGCCAAGAAAATGAACCAACGATGAAAGTAATTTGTATTGGTGATAGTTTGCTAGTTACTTAGTACACAAGCTGGTTTTATTTATCAGTTCTTTGTTTAGAATGTTGTTTCTCTAATAAAAAAAAAATCATATGGGAATGACGTGTTTACTATTCGAACATAGATTATTAGAAAGACTCGTAGTTGAATTTGAAATGTAGCCCTAGACTCTACCTACATATCACCGATGAAACGAAAAATCTTATTATGCAAATCTCGACGCAAAAAGAGAGGGCTCTCATTAGCTTGACGTGTCTGTCAGTCTGTAGCATCATAGCTCTTGAACATCTCGCTTCAAAAACGGCATATATCCAACATTACAACCTCATACGATCTGCGAAGTAATTTTTTTCTTACCCCTTAAATCATTTATATAACGTACATTCCGTTTTTTCTTCAGTACCCCGGTCTAATCCCACCGCACAATTTGTCCAGCTAGACATTGCCTCAAAGCATGAATTGCCCGTTTTCATAAGCACCTGATCATAATTAAGATAAGTTTTACGTTTAGTAAGACTTCCATGCGACCTCTTTGTATTACCTCGGACTTTTGTCATCACGTCTCAGCCTTTTATTCTTTTATTAGAACCATTTTTGCTTTCACTAATGATAATTGTGTCCCTTTTGGTAGTTAGAGTCACTGAATGCGTATTTTTAATATCAGTTGCATGTGAAACTGAAAAATGAGAAAAAGAAATCCAGAATGTATATATATTCAGGAGAAGCAAAATTCAATAAAAATCGGATTAACCACAGGACTGCGCTATTCAGTTCCACATAAATAGCGAATTATAATTAATTGTAGTAGAAAATCAATAAGGTTAACTTTTTTAACTTGCCTTGAACGATCCTCTAAGACATCGTTATTGTTATTATTTCCGACTTTCTTATTTTCCTTGCCTAAATTGGTATGAACTGAATTCAATCAATAAATTCCTGCTCAAATTATAGCATAACCAAGTTCAATGAGGTTTCATATTAACGCGTAAATTTTCTCCTTACCAGCGATCATAACCTATAGTCATACAACTATAACACAAAGGAAATATTCAATACATTCCACACCGAAATTGCTTCGATGAACATCTTAGAATAATGCGTAAAGACACAACAACTAGACATACAAAACTGTTGGAGCGTAAATAGGATAGTCCAAATAGGTGCGCTATGCGAATATTAGATTGAGTGTCAGATTATACGTAAATCATAAAACAAATAACGTCATCTTTCGAAAAGAAAGATATATTATAAAGAAGGCATGTCAAAGATGTCTTGAAGTTCAAACGATGTCACATATGTATGTCACATCACATTCAATTAGAATTAATTAATAATTCAATCATTTCAGCCTATCGAGAGCCCACGGCTGGACATAGGACTCCCTCATGTAATGACATGAATGTAATAATTCCTTAGAAACGTAACAAAGTTGTCAGTTCAAAATAAAAGTTCTAACAATGTGTCTATTCCCTTTTTTAGAATTTGATTTTCTAGGTAATTTACAACGGTTTTTTTAACAAACGGAGTGAGCTAAATAAAACCGTTTAAAAAAAACTTACTGAGAAGTAAAACGAACCTCAACCTTCGTTCATGTTGACTTTGATAGGCTAGTCATAGCAGCATTTTGGATAAACATTTTCTGTTCTATATCTATTAGTGGCCAAATTTGTATGAAATAAGTAAGAAAACTTAGCGCAATAAACTTTGAGAGGTCGTTGAGGTCTAGAACCCTTGTGAATAGAGGTCCGAAATACTTTTGAAAGTACCGGACGGGCGTTAAACGGCTATTGTGGGGAAGGGGCTTGGTTAACGCATGATTTTTGTGGGAAACCTTGGTTTTATGTAAAATGAGGCAATACAAAACAAACATTATGTATTAACAAATGGCGTACCTATAGCCGATTGGTTGAGATCACCATGCCAAACCGACCCGTTGAGGGTTCAGTTCTTGTAAGACAAGCGTATGAGTGATCTACGAATGCCTGGCTAAGTTTGTGTGTTCTTACGCATGTGACTGGGATATCTGTGAAACCCTTTGCGACACAAAGATTTTTTTTTGTAATTGTATCTTTTTACAAACATCTTTCCTACCGCCGAACCACCGCCGTTTCCTATGAGATATTTTATAGGTCTCAATATACGTAGCCACGCTTCAAGATCACAGGAAGAGGTAAATAAAGAAGAAGAAGAAATAAACATAAATAAAATAATGATAATAGAAAGTTCAGAAGGAAAATATTGACTAGCCTAAGTAATACGAATAAAAAATAAGAGGTGTTTTTTATTCTGTTCATGTAAACACGCACCGAAAGTTCGTTGCCTTCGCCTTCAATCATTCTCGGTTCATTTATAAAAAGTTTGGGACGACTAAAATAAATATCGTCTCCTAACTTCGTTTTGCCATATTAGGTGGTTTTCACAGATGTGTTTGAACGCGATTAGCTTAATCTCTCCCTATAAACGTATCACATGGAGAGCAAAACTAGGATTAACTGTAGGACAGATGTTAGTGACCTTTATCCACAAAAGATTGTATTGAAATACAACATAAAATGCCAAAAGATTTTATAAATATGTTCCTTACAATAACAAAATTGCCCTCCAATATTCTTTTAAATCAGGACTCTGTTTCGGTCAGAACGTTTGACATTTCCACATCCGAAATGTATGAATGGCAATTTATACATTTTTGATGTCGATCACGAATAACAGTTCGCAGAAACGCTTTTATTAAAACCGGTGAAACCCGTCCTAAAATAAAATCCGTCTCCAATCTCGGTTTAGCCACACGGTATAAATTTAAAAACTTGTTAACATTCCGACAGGTCGCAGATTTATCGCCGAAGCTTTTTCAGTCTAGTTTAGTTTAGTACACTAAATTGATTTGCAAAAAAGAATTTAGTTTTTTAAACTAAAATTCTATACGATTTGGAAAAAAAATGAATTTTGCAGGTGGCCTGTCATTTGTGACAGACTATTTGTCGGGGAACTTTTAAGAATGAATTTTAACAATGCATTTATTTCAAACTTTTGCTCAAGTGTTTTTGACAGTCGTTTGTTTTTCAATAGATCCTCTGATCATATCTGAATCCATATTTTCTAAATTAGATAATGTACAAGCATGTGTGAGTTCGATCGTCGTTGGTTTTTCAGAAAAGCTCAAAAACCCTTATCGATAATAGAGATAATTAGAATTGGTCGATTTTTCTTATAAAAGAAAAGGTTTGTTAATAACGTACGTGTCAGCATTCCGCTGCCCAAACATTCTTGGGCCTAACGAAATATAATTGGATTTTTCTAACAATAGCCCCACAGTGCCAGGGGTCCATGGATTGCGCCTTGTAAATAACAATAGCCTTGACAGCATTATTGGGTTCAATTTATGGTTATATATATTGTTAAAAAGGTCTAAGTTGTGGAATTTTATTGATTAAATAATCATGAACAATAAAATGTTTTTCGTTTTGCTGTTATGTTAACAACGGGCTAATACGTACTCTCTAAACACATTAATTTAATAAAATGAAAATAAATCTCTGACACACGACTCTGTAAGTAAGGATACATCATCACTTTCACTTGTCTTTTTCGAAAACGCTGGCGTCGACATTTCTTATCTGATTACCCTGAAAAGAAATGTCAAAACAAAGTCCAGACAATTTTAAAATGCAATTCAAAGTATGTTTCCACATTGTTCTGCCTCTTGCTCTTCTTCTGTTTTCTATTAAACACGTTTAATCATGACCTGCACATTCAAATGCTTTGTTTTAATGGAATGATAACTTTCGGGGAAATGCATTTTCTGTGAAAACCAAAACCTATTTAATTTACTGTAACAGAACTAACCATAATTTCCGCAATAAATTCATGGATTAGTTAGAATACTAAGGGGATTAAGAGGAGGTCTCTTAAATTACGACTATTGCATAAGCGGAAAAGGGACAGCGCGCTACAAACTGTAGAGCTTCATCTCTCTCGCACAACTGCAGTAATCCCGCTTTAAGATATCGTGACTTCAAGAACAATATTACGTGTTCAGATTCTAAATAAAGCGAGCTCTAGTAATTTAAGGTTTAATAATGTAAATCGACTGTTACCGTTATTATACTAAGCACTAACGTTTTGGCACTGACCCAAGAACGTATAAATAAGTTTGGCTTAAAATGTTCCCTTGTACGAAAACAATGTGGCTGGTCCGCAATATGTTGGAGCTTCGGTTTGTGAGACTTAGGAGTGGATTTGAATGTGTTAATGTTACGTATAGGTCTGTAGATAATTGAAATTTAGACTAGGAAATAAGATTGAAGAATGGGAGAAAATATTCAAAGAGAGTCTTGAACGATGTTCTAAATAATGTTGTTATGGTTTTGACACGTTAAATAGAGGAAACTCTTTTCTTAATTCTCTTCCTGACCCGTACATATATCTGATGTAGCGTTAACTATCTGTAGCGCAAGGAAATCAAAATAACAAAACTTGAACGCATAGTAATATTTAAAAACACTGCCAAACCAGAGCTGCACTTCCTGTCTTTTTTACTACCGAACGCAGAATTTGCTTTCTTTTTTTTTTATTACCTCTGTAACAAACAAGTTTTTCAGTAAATAAATGGTAGGTAGTAATAACGAAATCTTAGTAATATATTTTTACGCGAATATCGACTTAATATTCTAAATATTTGAATGTCTTTCTAATAATATGCTATCAATAGATTATTAGAAAGACATTCAAATATTATTACGAATAGATTTTATTGATAGCATATTATTATCACAGTTGCTTACAAAATTAACCATTAATATAAGAACTTCCAAATGACTCTCATAATACCTTACTTGTAGTCCAATCGCAAGGCTTTACAGTACAAAGCGACGTCGAAATAATCCTCTTTGGAGATTTGTTTCCACAAAATATTTTCCATTTTCTTTGAGTTAGAACGAAGCCACCTTTTATGACAAAGGCACGTATGACATGGAGGTTGAGTTTTGTTTTAGTAGGAGGTATCAAATTCTCATTATAGTTTTGAATCTGAGGTCAGAAAGTGCATAGTGTCTGCAAGGTCTAATAGTACTTTTATATCTGTACCTTTAAGAGTGACAATGGCTTTCTCTTCTGTGCCATCGTTTAAGACTTCTCTTTTATCTATCTCTACTCGATTCTCTTGGCACTTCAATGCATCATTCATATAATTTAGCATAGATTCTAGTATGAGGCGACGAATCCGAAACAGATTACTATTACACAATTACACATCCTAGACACTTTCACACCAACATCTACACACATTCACATCCTCACACAACTTTTAATATTTTATTTTCAATATGTGCTTCATTTTAATTTAACTACAGGTTTGCTGCTAACGCATCCACTTAAAATTCCTATTGTACATAAACTGGTGAAGACACTGGCTCCTGAAATACAGTTCACACTAGTTCAGGGGTCAGGAAATTCTAACATTAAATGTAAACTTTTCGGCCAGTAAAGAATTTGTCTTTATTGTTTTTTATACGTCAGCCTCCACACACAAACGTAAAAGCGAGCCGCGCCGGATCCGAGCCGCGCCGGATCCCAGCCGCGCCGGATAGTTTTAGGTATATGCATGTAAAAAAATGTTTATAAATTAAGTACTCACATGTAATTTTCCTCTCTCCTACTTTGCCGTGCCCGACAGGGTCCACGATTGTTACTCTTAAGTTTATTTTGTTAAGACCAAATGTTTACATTGTGGAGTGCAAATAAAGTATTGAGTATTGAGTATTGAGATCCCTGCTACCCGGCCGGCACGTGTAGCAATGCTATGCGTTTAGACGTGTTGGCAACAAAACAAGGCTGACGTCACCGGGTGTTTAGTTTTAGTCAGTAAGAGTTTGACACTACCAGTTCCCTCCCCCGAGGGATGTCCATGACGATTGTCCCGATAAAGAAAGGTGAAACCTTGGATTAACACACTGGCTTCTTGTATCTGATTCAGTAAAAGATGGGTGATGTTTTCCAAAATATAACCTTTACCTCGTTGGGGAAAACCACGAGCTGAAGGTGATCGATTAATGAGAAAAGCCATAACGAAAATAGAAAATGCATAAATTTATTAAATAGACAACAGGAAAATTCTCTAAAACATTCCATATAAAAAACATAATATCCTTTCACAAAAACATAGCCGTTTGATCCCAACAAATGACCTCTTAGTTAGAAAACTCGATCCTTATAATCCATACTTTGATATCTCAATATTTTTATGCGAAAACTTTCACAAAAGTATTTCATTAAGACTGGTCTTATACTGAAATCTAATGTGTAATATTAACTTATATTATTATTTCCTAAGTATCTCCAACTGCCTTTACCTAGTACCATCAGCTCTTGAAGTAGAACTTGTAATTGTGGAAAAGAGACGACGCCATACGCTTGAAGTCTTCTGTCTTGCTTCCCTCATCAGCAATGATGTTAGAGTCAAAGTTGCGAACCTCGAAAGATTCAACAATATAATATTATTGCTATACACAACGTTATTTTGTCTTTCTTGTTGAGAATATTATTTTCTTATTGAATTTGGTCTTTTATGAAATTACTATAAACGTAAAAACTATATAAAAGTACTTTTAAGACAGTTATGTTGATATTAAAATAAATTATAGTTTCTGTATAACCTTCGAGACGGAATTGTGCTGCCTTTTGGGGATTATCCCTGTATTTTGCTACTTATAATCACTAGCTAAGACTTTGTTTTGCGTCTGTTTGACATGTGGAAGGCTTTTGTTTTTTCTTGCCATTGTCCAAGGCGATACTGTTCTATTGATTGATTGACTTAAATGCGTTCTCATTATGATTGGTCTATGGCGCTGAATTCTACTAGATATAGGACTCTCCTAAGACAAGACACAAGTACCGGTCTGTTTCTTTATTATTAGTTTGACTGACTTGTCGGTCTAGTTGTAAGTGGCCTTGACTGCTATACCAGAGGGTTTGATTTTCACCCAGGACAATTTTTTGTGTAATGAGGACGATCATTTATTTGCTCTGTTTTTGGGTGTTATTTGTCTATATTATAGCTACCACGGCTTATGAGATGGGTACCTGCTGCTAGACGGACAGTCATCGGTGTCTCATCGGTCTCTCCCATTGCGTTTTTGTACATATATCCCTTAAAAAGGACCCCTAGCAAGCCCAAACAAAACAAATTGCGTAAGCATCCATTTCAACAGTAACTACCTACCATCAAAGCTAAACTAAAACCTAAGGTAAAGTTAGGAGATACGAAGGTCGTACGCGAAACTGGAACTCAGCGAATGGACTGTCCGCGCCAGATGTACTGCCGTTTGCCAAATTATACTCGTTAGCTCGGTCAAGACTTGCTCCAAGTAATTAGAACTGTGGCTTGACCAGCTGTCACCGAATCAGAGCATTGCTTTTACCGTTGTATGTATTGTGGGGTAAAATTTAATAGCTGTAGTCTTTTGTTTAGCTGTGAAAGAATCCTGCTGTGAAGAATTCGATGTATATTTTGTGCTTAAGGTCGCTTGAGACTCCTCACGAGTGGATACGTGTAATACGGTAAAATAAAACGTGCTTATGCTGCTTCTAATACTTCCAATTATATGTTAAACTTTGGGTAAAAATTATTTTTTTTTGTGTGAAATCATTACATAGTCACTACATTTCTAATGCTAGTTGGGATTCTGTAAAATATACTTCCAGCTAATAATTTTGAATGCCTACAAAAATACAGCTGAATAGAATGTATTCACTTTAGCCGTCCATACGAATGAAAACAATCAAATTATAAAATACAGTGGAAAATAAATTCAACACAGTTTGAGAATTCCAAAGCTGCAAGCAACTGGAAACCTTCACCACCCTTCAAACGAAGACTGTTGCAAAAGTGAAAGCTATATGGCGCTCTACACCGAGTGCTATGCTGCCTCTTTCCCACAGCTACCATATCTTACTTTAAGACGTGCCGGCTGGCCCACAGAGACAACCAATTCAATTTATTTCTATTAAAACTTTTTAATTTTATTCCACAGACAGAACATTACAAACATTTTTATTCGAACCTCTTTACTTTTAACTGTCAAAGTTTTTAGAAGCCGCCATGATATTGGTCCCTTGTGATGCGAGCGACCGCTATGGTTCCCTGGATAGCACTCTTGTTAACGATAAACTTAAAATGTCAAACGAAATATTTATTAAGCAACATTTTATTACGTGACAGTTAGTTTTTAAATATTTTGTTTCTTCGAATTCGATATCTCATTAGGAACTTCTGCACGCGACTCGAAGTCTCAAACTAGTACATAGATAGGCTTACGACTTACTTACTTGTATATTCTTAATGACAAAAACGTATTTAAGATGGCAAAATGTATCATGAACGTCCGTTCGAGCGACGTGTCGTGTGTTCGATCTAATCACAGGACAAGCATTTGTGTAATCTACGAATACAAATGGCTGTGGGTGTCTTGGGCACTTGAATGATTGTGAAACCCAAATGCATGTAAATAAATTCGTAAGTGGGGAAAAATACGTAAAGACAGCATGGGACTTCCTTACTCTATTTATGACTGTCCAAAAAGAATTTAGTCGTAATTGATCACTCTAAGAGCACGCTACCAAAAATCCCGTAAAAAGCAATTCAGAATAGGAGCATACAATAAGAAGTACTTAAAAATTGCCCGCAAACTTACCCCACATATGTTTAAAGATGCCTCGGAATATGGTCCATCGTTAAGATATACCAAACTTGAGCCTCAAGTTAACCTAGGACTTGAATTTACTTGTCAAAGCCAGATGTGGTCCTGGCTGACTGCCAAATTACGTTGGATATGCATTCGTTATACCGAATGTGAAATTTGGAGGGATAGTTGTGGCTTATCCACACAAACCGTATGTAGGTACATGTTACTTGTGTGGAGTGAGATGTTTGTTTGCGTTTTCAAGTTACTTTTGCATATAAATAGCTCAAACTTTAAAATCAAGAATAAGTGACACGATTAATTATGTATAGATACTGGAAATATATAATATGTTTTTGGGGCAAATTTGTTTTTTAAAAACGCCTTCCGCAGCAAGGAATTAATCCTTGTGCCGCTTCTTAAACATTCAAGTCAAATACGCAAAGCACTCGTAGATTATACAATCGCGTGTCCTACTATTCTATGCAAACGTTATCACTGATATCAGTTAATTATAAAATAAAACCGATAAAAGAAGAAAGCAATAGATACCTAAATCTTCTATAACCAAACCGATCTTGTAAAAGCTAAAAATAATAAGTTTTGTCAAAAAGGACTGAGAACAAGAGCATTTTTCTTCAAATCTTCCAAAACTTAATCATCTTTAATGGTCTCTAAAGCCACAGTGTAGCCAAGTTAACTTCCAATCCATTTCTCAAGCCCAGTCAGTGCTAACGATAGCTTTCTGAACTATCGCACAACTTCTAACTACACTTGTGGTTAGAAATTACTTTGGAACACCGCCTTGTTGTCGAACTTTTAAACGAAATATCTGGTATTGTAGCTATGTAGGTTAGGTTATTTATTTTTGGAGCTATTTGACTAAAATTTCTTAAAAAAAACAGGACAGAAAAGGTATTTAATTAAGTAATGCATACAATGGTCATGGGATTACTCTACTTCGGGCATGATGAGGAACCTTCAAATGAAGATTGATGTGAATAGTAATTAAATTAAAAAAAAATACATGGCATTAATGAATTAAAAACATCTTATTCAAGAGCCTGCTGGTGGACGCGGTCTGCGTCCACCAGCAGGCTCAAACCTCTTTCTTGTATTCCCTATACAAGAAAGAGGTTTGAGCATTGATAACCAGGATAGCTCACTGCCGATTGACGATTTCAGATGCTAATATTTTAATTCGAAGTTAACCACGACTTTAATTACGCAAAAAGCGCCTTCCATCACCTTTCTGAATTAATACATGACAGGGAATACAAGGTTTAGCTTGGAATATATGACTGAACGGATAGTCGAGTGGTTGAAACCACCACGCTAAAACCGCTGTGCGCGAGGTGTCGCGGGCTCGAACAATGCGTAGAACAAGCGTTTGTTTGATCCACGAATGATTGTGAATGAATGAATGAATGAAATGAATGAATGATTTGAATGTTTATGAAACTGAAAATCCCTTGTTGTTGACTCGTTTTCAAAAGAAAAAAAAGCCTTCATAAGATGACGTTGGGGCCTCAGCTATTCCATTATATTCAGCACTCAAATCAGTTTACAAAGTCGCTTCAACATTCAAAAGCCGAGTCAAATCAGGTCAAACTGTCTAACAGGACCCAATCCCATCTAACAACTATTATTCAACCTATTTATGAGTAAGTAGTGATAGACACCTACTTCGTGACTATACTCCTTTCGGATAGCTTTAAATTTTGGGGATAAAGTTGTTTTATAAACAAAAGTTATGGTTGCCAGGCAAGAATGTCGGAAGCTTGGCTATTTGTAAATTGCAGTCATTTGTTTCATCATAAATAAGGTTTTTGGGTCTATGAAAGCACGTGATTCTGAAAGACTTTTAGAAAAGTTCTAATCAATTTAGGTCATAAAAACATTATCAGAGTTGTCAATAAAATAGATAAAAAGTAAATAAAGCAGTAGATAAAGAAGCATAAATATATATGCCAAATAATTTCAATTTAAACATCACGAAAGCAAAAATAACGGAAATGTTGTGACAAAAGTTACAAAACCTACATTCTCGAACATCTAAATTTAAAAATCGAACATTTGTCGAACCACACGAAGCTCAGTATTTTATCTGTGGCAAGTACACCACTTTTGGCATTAAACGCCAGTGTTTACAGCCTATAAAACTGTCGCACTAACTCACACGGGAGTTTTAAACTTTACCTATTCTGATACTTCATATTAATGGCTTTCATATAAATTAAAATCGTAATATACTTCGAATTAGGTAGGTAGAGATATGTACATAGTTCAACTAATCTATGTGCAATAGAGTGCAATCTTAAATAAGAGAACCTGTTTTTGCATATGACATACATATATATGTATATTGTATGTATACGGTACATACGCCAAAATCACATTTTGTACAATTTTGTCTCCGTCTGTTTGTACCGGCTAATTTCTTAAATGGTTGGACCGATTTTTACTTTTATTAACAAGTAACCGGTATAATAAGAGGTCACTAAGGCTACTTTCATTTAAGGAAGATAAAGTAATTATTGTTAAACACACGGTACAACTACTTAAAATATAATTAACCCAATATTTTTTTGCTCATTTTGTGTAGATGAAGATGTGGCCGTGTCGTTTTATTGCGGGGCTCAGAAAAGATTTTTGGAGCATCATTAAATTAGTTCTATGACATCAAATCATAGCATTGTCATGCAATATATACGCTAAATGTAAGCTTGCTATGAAAACGGAAAAGTTGATTTAATCTAACAAGACTTAGGGTATAAAATTGTATCTATGTTTGCGAAAGAAAGTATAAATAATAATAACAAATTAATTAATTAAAATTTTTTAATAATAAAACTTCTTTAGCATGTTTGACAGTGACATAACTTATAACCACTACACAAAATCGCCCTATACTTACAAAAGTTTCCCACACATCGCACCGCACGCAAAGATGAGTTGAATTGACAATGCAATGTTGCCAATGCTTTCAACTAATTACCCGTGAAAATGATTCTATTATTAAACTCTGACATTTTATTAATCTTCTTTTGAAAGCGTTCACTTCAATCAACCTTTATGTCAAGTGACAGAAAAATAAATCGTTTCAATTTCATTCAATTTTCTATTTTCGTTCCATTATGTTTCGAACAAAAGGATTAATTATTGCTAAAGCGCTTCCCCTAAAAGAGCTGATAAACAATTAATTAGTATTAATTATTAAAAGGAAAATAAGTATTGTCATGCTTTTGCTCTTAACATTTTAATATTTTAGAAGCGTAATGGTATACCGCGAAAAGGGTTTCGATGTTTTTCGTAGAAATTTAGAAGAAAAATTCTAAAGATGAGATTTAAAATGTGAGAAAAAGATTTTTAATAAGATATTTTTAGTGAGGGATAAATGAATAAAAATCCTATATCAATAAAAGTGTATGAAGCGACTTCAACAGTACCTGAACAAGAATATGATTCATCATTGGCCTAGCCTTTTCCCAACTATGTTGGGGTCGGCTGGGAACAAGAATATGATTCAAAACTTTAAACAAAACTATCGTCACGAAACCTTGAAAGGGGTATATATAAATTAAACCATACATAAACAGCTTTACACGGTAACTACTGGTTCGAGTTTAAAAATAGAGTTCATTAGGTTGAATGGTCCAATTAATTGTCTCGCACCGAAAAAACGCATGATACGTTCCAAAGCTGTTCTGCATAAGTCAATAAGAGCCTGTCAAAGAGGTGGATGTCCATAAAGATTCCACCACCTTACCAAAACAAAACTATTACAGTCGATGCGCCGTATAAGTATGAAATACAGGTACAGGTAATACACCTGACAATCGTGAAGAATTTGAACAACGGAAGTTTTCAATTGCTTTAAAATATCGAATTAGTTCATAAAGGAAATGATATCGGATTGATAAATTTTTGATTACTTGAAAGAATTTGCAACGATTTTGAGAACTGTCACGCATATCATCATACGGCGCATCTACTATAGTTATACTATCATGCTGCCAACAATTAAAGCAAGTAGACTAAGGGTCACACGAGGATCAAGGAACACACAGGGCTCAGTCAGCTGTTGATAATAAATTCTAATATTTACAAAAAACACGATCTAATTCTCAAAAATCTACGTGAGGCCATTTCGTCGTCCAAACCTCATTTCAATCCTGGCCTGAGGCCAAATAAAAAGGATCTATGACCGGACTTCGTATTACATCCGGTGTTCGAATCAATAGGCCCAAACAATTGACTTTAAATGGAACAGAACAAGAATTTTTCAAGCTTTCTAATGGACTAATCAGGATTTTACTAAAAAGGGTTTCGAATAATACATACTTTGGTACTTAAAATTATCATAATAATACGGTCAAATGCGAATTATAGTTGCGATGTAGAGGTTTCTGAACACATAAGATGGGTGACAAATAAATTTATGATCGCAACAGACGTTGCTTAACCTCGGTCTTAAACTTGATGTTGATATTAGAACAGAAATAAATCATCCGTGAAAATTTCAACCGTCTAGCTATCAGTTCATGAGATAGAGCCTGGTAACGAACGAACAGATCAACAGAAAGCGGACAGCCTCTTTTACTCGTACGCTGTCTGTCTGACTTTGAAAATGAAGAAGTTCTCAATTCAGCCGGTATTATTAAAAAAATAGTATTTCTTCGTTATGATGGTACCTTCTAAGTTATGATGGTATTTTACACTAAAATAACTACGGAGCTTATTCGCTCTAGTGCTAACCTTCCAATAAATGTTTCACGTAGGTTGAGAAGCCGACTACAGTCATTTCTGGGTTGAAACTTTTGCCTTGTTCATTTAAAAGACCTAGGGTGGTGTGGGTGTGCTATGTGTTGCAATCCTTCATGATTGCAACGCATTGTCATACACCGACATAAAAGCGTGGATGGCGTACCACGGCGGTTCAGGTTTGGTCAATAAGAGTCTGACACTACCCGTCCCCTTCCCCGATGGGCTGGGTGTACATGGAAATTCCTCCGCCTTACCAAAAAAAAGACGGTGATGTGGGCTCCTCGACTATATTTCCTTATTGGAAAAAACCGCCTGAAATCTTGCAAGTGGAAAATTTATAGGTTATGTTTACCTCTATCTAATAGATAAGTACCTACAGAAATACAGACTCAGCCACTTTTTATGTTCCCTTTTTTAGGATCAGAGAGCACGATTCCAGAGGCGTACCGTGTTTGTAGTGAAATGCATACTACAAAGCTGCAATGTTTCGAGCAAATCAAATAAAAGCAACTGCAATCCAGCCGTTTAGTTTCGGAACAAATTCAAACGTAACGCGTTCACCCAAACACCGTTTAACTGGGCTAAAATCGAAACGCAAACCAGAAAATTTTCTAACAGTTTGGAAAAAGTGAATAAAATCAGAGTACTTATGAAAAACATGACGATTCATTAATTAGCAAATAATTGAGGCATCAGACAAAACAACCCATTCCCCTAAGTAGAAACAAAAAACTCGATTTAATTTTAAATTATGTGTTTTGTTTTAAATAGTGTTTCGCCATCATCATCATCATCAGCTCGTATTCGTCCACAGCTGGACATAGGCCTCCCCAATTGCACGCCATCGGGATCTATCTTCGGCTGCTCGCATCCAGCTCCTGCCAGCCATCTTGCGCAGATAAATAATGTAAATAATGAAAAAAGAACAACTGACCTTCTTGCGCAGTTCTTTAAGTAATCCGCAAACTTATCAGTGCATACCGTCAGGGCTTCGCAGTCTAAAAATATTAAAAGTATTAAAGTTTATCTAAAAATATAGAAGAGTCTTACGTCAATCAGGGAAGGCTTTTGCCATTAAATTTACAAATCCTGAAGTGCGCTTAGCACTACAAAAGACCCTATTAGGGTGAGGGCTTGGAGAGCCGCTTGGAGCATGGATTAGCAGTAACTCAATTAGGTGAGTAACTAGATCTCGCTGCGGTGTTAAAAAGTTGCAGATTTGTGAATTGGTACAAAAGGTAGTGTTATAAAGGCGTAAAAGATGCAGGTAGCAGTAGTAGATGTCTTGCAGCAATAGCTCTTAGGAAGTGATGAAGGGTGGATGAAACTAGGTGCTGTCCAAAGCCATGCACGGATAGCCGAATATTTAATTTAATAATTTTAAGGTCAAAATACATTGGACAGCACCCTGTTAAGGCTGCTTTTGACCGCTTCCTAAGAGCTTTTGCTAGGGGAGAAAAAACGTTGAAACAAACTCTCCACAAGCTGCTTTTCATTTTACAAATTACGAAATTAAACTCCTCCGAAACGGCTCAACCGATTCTCATGAATTTTTTTATGCATATGTGTAGGTCTGAGTTCATACATCCATCTTCTTTTTATTCTCTAAAAGTTATTTGTATCACAATACTACGTTTGATAGGCCAGCTACTATTAATATGTATGTGTGTGTAGGTGCCGTGCTAGACAAACAAATATTTGCTATAAGCTATAGCAATAATATAACTTTAAGAGATGGCGATGACACAAGCTGACCGGTTCGTTACTCCACACCAGATGACGTCACTCCGGGATTGTTCACACAAGAGCCTGAAGCGAATTGTTTTGCATAATTTGATACGTTCGGGTTCTGACTTACTGTTGAGTAATTATCGCACTATTGTTCTGAAGTATATGTTGGGTGTGATTTACGAACGAAGGGTGAATGAGAACTGTATTAGGATAAGACTGTTGTAGTTAGTTTGGGTTTATTTAATTCATTCCTACCGCCACGTCTTAAATTAATTACTCTTAATGCCGTGTTGAAAAGAGATGACGCTTTAAGCTATGCATTGCGCTGTCACTCTTACTCAAGTATAATAATATTACTTCGAGTATTTGTGGTAGTCTCACGTCATTGTTAATGATGTTATAATCTACATAGTCTGATTGTTAATCTACAAAGGATTTATTTGATGGTAGAGTAAATACGGGTTAAACTGGGATTTACGTATAGGGTAAACATACTGCTTAACCGAATAACGAAATTTGTACGTAAACCATTAAATGACCTAATTTCATTTAATACAATTAATATTTGACGAAAGTTTTTTGGAAAAGTACGAGAAATGTGGAATGGACCTAAATCGTGGCGACATTGGCCATGCGGGAAGAGATATGACCTCCTTGTGCCGACCCTCTTTAAAAGCAACAATAACACAGCGAAGAGAAAACCATTCCAGAATAAGTTTGTAAATGAAACATACCTATGATCCTTTACATGATATAGCAAATAGTCGTTCGATGTAAAACGACTCCAGAAGCTAGACGAAAAGCGCCAAGCCCAAAAAGAGAGGCCTAAGCCGTCGTACACCTATACTCTCAATTCTGCGGGTCAACTTTACTGCAGCGCTTGCGACCGAGTGTTTAGATCCAAACTCGGTCTAACCAGTCACATCAGGGCTCACGCTAGGAGTTGAATTGCCAATGATCACCGTTATCGAAAACGATAAGGAGGGCTATATATATATACAGCAAATACACAAATACAATTCACAAAGAACCTTGCTTCAGTCTTGTGCGGTAGATCCCCTTAACCCTCAACACAACAGCTATTAAAAGCACTTACATAACTTAGTTCGAACAATGTTACAAACACGTAACTCCCAAACTTATCAAACCTTTACATAGTTTCAAAGTGAACTTTAAATTTAAAAGGCAATATGGCTCGCGTCGCCGTTCGGAACAAACAGAGCCGGTACAAACTGGATAAAATATGGCGGACTGCAAACATTGTGAAAAAAATGTACTAGCCGCGTTTTTTGGCAAATGTTTTAGAGTTATGGATATGCAAGTGAAGTTTTTGTGAAAGCGTTAGCGTATGGTATACCGCTGAAAATGTGGATATTGTGTGTTCAATTGTATGCGTTTTGTTTTTGAAAACTTCAAGAGTGAGATAAATTAAAATGTAGCAAACATTTTGTAGTAAATTGACGATAATGAAAACACTATAAACTGTACACGTTACCTTGCTAATAATCTAAACGGAAATTCGATAGTAAAAGTAAGTATTTTTGGGATTCCGTACCCAAACTAGAAGTACCCTATTATAAAAGCACTTGTCTATCCATCAGTCTGTCACGTCGGTTTGTCCGTCGTCAAGCTAAAGATGTATTTCTTACATCGCAATAACAATGAATACTAAAATTTGTAGTTTAGCAACTGTAACAGTCATTTTGCTGAGTGACAAATAACTCTGTGAGTAGGTTTTCACCTCCAAATATCCTTGTCTCCGAGCTATTGCAAGCGTATTTTCCTATTACTAATTTCAAATAATATATCTAATATCGCAAGCATTCAATATCATTTTACGTGTAAGTATATAGCCACCCAATCACTGTTCCAGCACATGTAAAACAAAACACTATCAATTGAATAAAGCAAAACAAATGAGAAAACTACATTAATCGAAAAACACCTTTTCTTTCTCAACAAAAAAGCTAATTCCACAAAGTCTACATCTCTTCATTACACAGCCAATTGCGGGATCACAATTAAAAATGTAAACCGTATTTCTTGAACGAATTGGAATCCTCGATTCTTTCTTTCTTTGCCGACATCGGGTACAATACCAGACTGTAAATATCCTACTGCCAGCCTCTTTCCATATAGGGACTATTTGCCGTTTCGAAATTGCAAAATTTAATTAAAATCCTCGTTCGTTCATGGCGTCCTTCACTTTACATCTATTTTTTGACACTAATTAATGTTTACTGATTAATCTGTTGTCAAGTCTTCAAAGAGACCTCAAAAAGCAATTGATGTGACTAGTTTCTGGGTTAGTAACCGTTTGAATCAAGATAAAATTTAAAAAGCCCACGACAGAAAACTTTACTTCTTAATGGCTCGACCAATTATGATCTATAGCACTCTTATGAGGTACGAGTGTTCTAAGATCACGATTAATCAATATTGCACCTTAATACACGACAAAGTAAATTGAAATCGCTCAGTCCGTTGAGGAGCTATGACTCAAGAAGCATACGGACAGAGTCGTCAAACTTAAAACTCTCTTTTTGTGTCTTGGCTTGAAAAGAAGAAGCAATGTACAATGTAGTGTAATGTAACTTTGATTCGTAGTATGAGGTTCGTTGCCGTATACGAATCCGTCCATAGAACATCCGCAGTTTCATAAAAATTGAAGGCATTGCAGAGGTCCCGTAGGTGAATACTTGAACAATATAAATCATCTTGACGAATTGAGCGGGAAATCGCGCTGGAATTTTCTCACCTTTCTTCATTTATTATTTAAGTGAAAGGGCCGCGGTCCTGATTTATGAGGGATTGAGTTTGCTGTCTTAAAATGAAATATGCATAGTTTTGTGTCGTTATCTATTAAGGTTTTTTGTGCCTGAATAATAGATATTATATAAGTAATATTTTAATGTCGTCTTCTGAGTTCTGATTTAGTCTTGTCGGTAGATGTTTTTTCCGTTGGTTGCAAAGGTGTTTATCGTTAAATGATGTAACGGTTTACTCACGCGTATTTATTGGGAGCGCCCGACTAGTTTCGGACCCAACCGGAGACCTTAATCATGAGATCATTTAAAATTTTATCGTTTAAAATATTTTAATTTTTTAATTATTTTTAGTCATACACACACAGTTTAAACTGACATCTATACTAATATATAAAGAGGAAAGATTTGATTGTTTGTTTGACACGAATAAGCTTCGAAACTACTGGACCGATTTGAAAAATTCTTTCACTGTTGAGAAGCTACATGATCCCCGCTGAACATAGGCTATAATTTATTTCGAAAAATATTAGGGTGTCGTAAGAAAATTGCAATAATGTAACCAAAGGTGTAAAATCGGAATCCTATTTCTGCGTATGCTGCTAATACCTACTATTGAAAATAGAACAAAGTGATGTACTATGGGTTTGCTTACCACGCAGACGAAGTCGCGGGCAAATGCTTGTAAGCTTATATTAATGGTTTCCAGCCAAGGTTATTTCGTAAGTGCAGTTCTGTTGTTGACAGAATCTTATGACGTAGAATTGTGATAGTTACTGAAACTTGGGCAGCGTTTTAGCCTGAAGTTTAGTCCGTTGATACTTAGATAGATAGCTAAATAGTAGGTATCTATTATTCCAATTAGTAATTATGTTAAACTACTAACTAGCTGTCCCGGCAAAAGTTGTTTTGTTATTTCATTTTTCTAGTGAATTTCTGGTATAGAAATCATATTGCATACGAAAAAAATAGGGATATAGAACAATTACCACTGAAGAGTATGAAAAGTATAGAGTAGCCGATCATCAGACCAACTAAATATCCAATCGGTCGAACTGTTTCTCAGAAGTATAGTAACTAAAAATGTGAAACTAGCGTTTTAAATAATATATATAATATTGTCAAATTACCCGTAGTAATCCCTAACTAAAACATCTAAAAACAGCTCCGACAAAAATCTAAATATCTAACATTTAACTTTTATAAAACTGTACAGAAATTTAAATCAAAAGAATTATGTCAGTCTGTAATAGAATAAGAAACACAGACACCGCAGTCCCCTGCACTAGCTCTTACGATAACAAGCACTCTAAAACTTAGAAGCAATTTCTTAACAGTCCCGCTCGCAAACGTGCAAGTAATCAAACTTACAGTTAATTAAACTTCTCACGTCCCAACATGCAGCTCTATATGACAAAAGATATACATTTCACCCATTCGTAATGGAAAATAGAGTTATCTTCAGCGCAGCGCCTGCACAAATACTGTTAGCAACATATGCACATTGTACGAATAAGCGCCTGAGTAAATTTTATGATGAGATAACTTCAACGTTCTGTGTTATTGGAAAGTTCGGAACTAGCCATTCGTAATAGGATAACGTGAAAACTCGCGGCATATGTCGTGAGTGAAATGGTGAGGAAACATCTTGAGCTTTGTCAAAACAGAATAAAGATGTAAAAACTGTAACAATATTTGTTTGTGTATGACACTGGTCACTGAAAGGGAAGGATAGATAACATTTTATTTTTACATCAATGATTACACAAATAATTATCATTTATAAAGGTACAGATGATAAAAAAAATGAACGCAGTTCAATATTAACTACAAAAGCCATTCAATTTAATTTATTTAAAAACGCACGTTGTCTACATCTTGTAAAAGTACTTGAGTTTAACGGTTTAATGCAGCGCCTGAATAAACAACGTTAGCAATGTGTACACTTATAATTTTTGCTAATACCATTTCTAAATATTGTAACTTGTAAATTAACGGAATAACCATAAAAAGTTATGTTATTAAAAGAAGTAAGTGTATTTTTTATTCGTAAACATTGTTTCAGGGCTTTTTTTCTTGAAGCGAGATCAGACTTACTACTTAGAAAATGTTTATTATACCGACTCGACTATTAAATTAACATATTCCGTCTCAGCTTTCTAATTTTCAGTTGTAAATGTCAGATAATAAATAAATTACATCAAGTTGAACTATCACGAGACAGAGAAAGCAAAGTCCAGTCGTATGCCTATTAACGAACCTCCAAGACTTTGAACAGTGTGACACCACCATCACACGAAAAAATATTGTTTTGCAGACCTGCCTCCCATAAGAAGGAGTTAAGTCTTAGTCTTTCAAAGCCTATATGTGGAACCAATTCTGAAAGGGTGAATATAGACAACTAGATGTTCAATAAAGGTGCTTTCCTCCCTTTTTGCCTGATAAGCAAATTCGAGGGAAAAAGTTTATTACAGTGGACTCGTGTGAAAAATGGCCCCGCTTTCTATGTCTACGCCTACTAGGGATAAGTATATATACGCAGGATTATAGGTAAGCACCATACGTAGATCATATTATCTCACAGTAATTCTCTCAATATTACAAATACTCGTGTCATGGTGGCCTTGCCTTGCTATGAATGGATTTCTATACATAATTTGCTATCAAGTATCAATGTGACTTTTCCAAATATGTCCTTTCTTGTTTTTATTTAATTATTCTAATATAACACTGACGAACGGAAATGGTGAAGGAAAATATCATCATGAACCCTGGATGCCTTATAGGGGCGAAATCCGTGGCTCAGCACTGGATTATCTAAAATCTGGTATTAAAAATATCTACTACACCTACTGCTAAAAAAACAAAAGGTTCTTGAAAATATATTTAGAACAGTGGTTGAATTCTATTTTTATTCCCAAAATAGATGTATATCGTGTCCGGGAAATTATATTCTTCTCTTATTTTTCTACTAGCTATTGCGCGTGACTACGTCCGTACGGTTCTGCTCCTTTTGATCATAGCGTCACAGTATATATCCGAAAGCCTTCCCTCATAAATTGGGCCATGTGACTCTTAAAAGCTTTTTTTTTAATCGAAGCCTTTGAAGGATGAATATCTAAACACTAACGTCTTCAAACAAACAAACTCTTCAGCTTTATAACATTCGTTTTTTTTTTATTATGACTGACATAGGTAGGGGCCAAAGGGTATTTGCCAAGGTCAATGTAATATGAAAGTTACGTTTTGGGGTTGAAATATTCCTTTATTTTTGTTCACTATCTAACCTGAAATATGTAACTGTCAGGTATGATGGGTACAAATAAAGTAAAAGGAGAAGTTTGCTTAGTGAGACCATTCTCGTGAGTGACGGGTTTATTTTTACTTTGTACCTAAATGTTTTATTTTGGTCCTGTTGGTACAAAAGCACGGTAGTCGGTTAACAGTTAAAAGGTTAAACTCCACATTACGACTCCGCTGTTTGTGCGTCCGTTTGTATATTTATTTTTGTATATATATATTTTATCTCGTAAACCCGAGCTATACAATTAGAGTTCTAACAACGTTTTTAATATTGTTCTCAGAATGATTCGATACATTTTTTCGATTGATATAGTTCAGATTTCTTATTTTACTAAGGACATGTCTAACCCATTCGAGACTTCTTGCAGAGAGGGAAAAAAATATAACAAACATATGTAAAAAATAAAAATATCATATATAAAAGCATCACATAATATAAAAGCATCACATAAATATATCAATTGATATCCTTATCCAAAAAATGTTTACACTATTATAAAATTGCCATATCATTAGATAAGGACTTTTATCTAAACGATAAGCCTCTCATTTTTTGTAAGAGTTGTTGGTTTAACTGGCTTGTCTATGGTGTTATCGTATCCTTCCTTTCTCTGGGATAAAGTGTTTATTTAATGTTGATAAGATCCCATGCATTAATCAGCTTTGTATATTATTATGCATGATTTGAAAATAGCTACAGCAACATAATATGTTTAATAGTTAAGTTACTTTTAATTAATAAGATTTCGATACCATATTAAGAAGAATAATAAAATAGATTGAAGTGTTAACTAAAAGAAAACAGACTCTTGCTGATCAAAATGTAGCACTCGGTAGAAATAAGCGCGTTACAGCGGTCTTTCGGTTTTCTGTTCTCAGCAACATTAAGAGTTACATAAAAGGCTTTAATAATTTTGTTGTATTGGTAGAAATAACTTTAATTAATAAATATTAAGTTTCAAACTTTTCATAATAATCTGTACTCTTAAATCATATTTTTAATCTGTGTCAGCAAAACATTGCCAGAACAAAAAATGTGACTAATGTCTGTCGCTTCAATTCCGTGTGTAAGCCACAAATATGTAAGCAACAAAGTATTGAAAATACTACAAATTTGTGTTCAGTGTTTACCTTTTATAAGTATTTTCTAGCATCTTACACTCAACAAAACACTGTAAAAATAATTTGTATGTTCCAAAATAAATCAAAATTTATCAGACTACTGGCGCTCTAAAGCGCTGCAGCGCAGAATACTTGACGTGACTTACTAAAAAAAATAAAACAGCAACACCACGCTGTCACAATTTGTCAAATATTGGTTTGGTAAAAATGACGAGCTACACAATTTTCGTTCGATAAAAAAATAATACAAAAATATACGCGAGTTTATCACAATGACTGTTTGGCGTAAACTTGAAGATGAAGAAGTGTACGCAGTTGGTGAGTTATATTTTATTCCCGCTCAATTTGTCAGGATGTTGTGTATTGGTGTCGAATGATGTTCGTGTTACCTCCCGCAGAGTCGCGATAAATATAAACATTGTATCAGACTCCTACATACAGCATATTTCTATCGTTATCCTGTTTGGGATAGCCCTCATTTCGCGAGAACTAGGATGTCCGAACGTCATCTCCGTTGTCATTGGCCACTCCCAAAGTTGTGATTAAATAAGTTGATTGATAACTAATTCTTAATGCTTAATTGGACGAACGACGTCTGTTATGTTTTTATTCGATCCTTTTTTATACAAATAATGTTCCTCTGTACAATTGAATGTGATAATGTTCTATGTTGACTGTTTTGGATTGATGGATTGACAATTTTCTTATTTATGTATCAAGGTTTCCTTATTGCAATGAGATAAAGTATCTAACTTGACATTGGTTAAGGAATTCACTCGGTTCACCAATGATTTGTTATTATTTTCCTCATGTTTAAGAGAATGTGGTGTTAGGCTAATTATTTACAACACTTCTAAGACAAATTTCACTATCCTTTTTACTAAAAAGACTTTCTACTCCCAACTGTCATTCATCATTTTAAATTTATATCAAATAATACAAATGTTAGTATAATCATGGTTGTTGCGACAAGACTTCATTATGTTGATGCATATGTTATGTCTAATTTCCGGCAATGTCCGCAAAAAAAAGATTTTTAGTTCCATCATTACTAAAGAAACAAAAAAAAGAAAAACAATTGCCATTATAATTTGGCTACGTAACATCACATTGATAAATATTTTTTTTTAAATAGGCATTCTAATATATATTTTTTCACTATACAATTTTTTCAAGTTCCTTCAAGTTTTCATCATAATATCAGCAAAATTTCAGGATTTATTGTAAATACTGAATTCTCAACAACACTTGTGTTATTGGATCGGGATGCTACAGATCTGTTTGAATAAGGAAATACAGTAGGGAAATACATTACAATAATAATTACCACCACTAACATCCTTAAATAAAGTCATTATAAAGTTATTTATGATGTTAACTGTCTTATTATATTGAAGTACTATTATATTTATGATGATTCTGTTACAAATTCATACATAGTAGACATAGGTTTTATTATTTATCAACGGAATCTGTTTATTATCTGTTACTATTTATTTTTCTCCATTCTTTAGTTTTCTCTCCTCTCTACTGGATATGTTTTTTCTATACCAGCAAACAATTGTTTAAAAAAACACAAACATGGCACATTGACTGACAACCAGTTTGGGATTTTTGCATAAGTTTATTTCCTTCTAATTACTACCTGTAAAAACTGTATTTGGCAGTAAAGATGCTTTAATAGAGTATTAGTATCATTACCAACTACTGTTTGTATTATTTAGATAGTTTGGAAGAGATCAGCTAAGTACCAGTGATTTAAAAGAAGTTACTGCAGTGTACTGCACGGCAGCACAATACCCTTTATTTACACTGTTGGTCAGATTTTCTAGGTTGAGACTGACTTTGACAACTGTCAAAGATGTATGAATAACAACCAGGACACGCAATTAATGTGTCTTTCGAAACATGGCTGAACTTGCTATGTCGTTGATGGTCACACATCCACAGTCTGACTGTATCTAGTGTAGCTTAACCTGTGATCAACTTGTGCAGTTGTAGTTCCTTTGAAATGATAGCCTAAATAACTTCAAAATACACTCAAACTAGCTTCCGAAACACAAACATCTTCAAGACGTGTCGCTATGACCTATTACTACCAATTAGTCTAATACCAATAGAGATAGTTACAGTTAATCTTCATTTTCAATCGTCACAGAGACATGATAGCGCGGGTCACTCTGTACAGTTTAAATCTATTTCTGGAGTAAGAAGCAAGAACCGTGTTATTTAGTGGCCCATATTAATTGTAGTGGACTGGATTTTCTTATCTTTTGTGTGGTAAAGAAATAAAGTACTGTGTATTGTTTTGTTTAAAGGTATATCGGTATTGGTAGGTAGGTATGTCTCAAGTGAAATTAAGATGAACCTTCCTTTTTAGTTATATCAATAATGGTGTACTCAAGTTTTTAATCAAATGGGTATTCTGATGTTCTGTATGAATGTGGTACTTGCCAATTTTATTGAAAGATTCTGCCTATGTAGTCCTTCCTATTCTTTTAATTGAACTGCTAATCTAAAAGTGTGGTAATCCAGGTTAGTTCTTTTTTACCTGACCTATTTGGATATAGTTTCACTGTATCCTTTCGAGAAGGCACAGTATACCTACTCTATTCCCAAGACTCCTTGGAAATGTCGAAAGTGACGACATATTAAGATTCCGTCATGTTTTTTAAGGTTCAGCAATCAAAAGGTAACCCTATTTTTGGAGCACCACTGTCTCTCTGTCCGTCTGTCACAGGGTTTTATCTGAGGAACCTTGTAAATAGGACTGATGATGTTTTTTTTCTACTGTCGCTATAACAACAAATATTTATGTTTTTCGTTGCTTCACTTCCACATCTCCAATCCTGTCTCGCCAGTCTACTCGCCCTTGACCTTGATAGCTATTTTACATAGCTTTTCTATTTGATACAAAACACCTGTTATATCTACTACTGTAGGTATGAGTATATACACTTGGGGGACCAAACTACTGTACGAAATCTCGACCAGTTATCTAAATGCCAAATCAATTATTCTATTGGATCTAGGAATCATCAAAATCTCACGCTCTCGATGGTGTGACCATGAGACACTCGAGTAATTTTCTCGGCCTGATTTTTTGTTTACTGTATTTTAGTTCGTAAAGTTTATGATTCTAAGTTGATAGCTAATCGTTCTTAGATTACTGCGTTATTAGAGGAAATTATTTCCATATTTGGATTTTTGTGTCGCTCTATTGTAGATGGTAAAATATTAATAGCCTTTATTATATTTGAAAGGAGGAGTGAAAAAATACGTGTAGGGGAGTTTACATACAAGTCATCGTCCTCTATAGTCTGATGGGATATTCTATTGTAACAAAAAACAATGTATTTAAACTTCGATAAGTTTCTGTAACAGCAATACTAACTTGCATTGTAGGCATTCCTAAAAATGACCATGGTCATGGTCATTTTAGAGACGGGACGTTCCTGAATAACTAATCTTCACTATCAACGTATCTATTGCAATTAAAACTAATAATAGGTAATTGATTTCAAGTTACCACTTATGATTATTAGGTAATATCCTATAAGTGCCACTTGATAAATGTTTCCGCAAAAGTCAAAACTTTGTTGAAAATTAGTTCTTATACCCATTGGAAGATGAATCAAATGATATTAACAACATAGCTAATGATTGTACTATGTCTTGAATGGAACAGTAGTCGGCAGCTTAACGCCTTTGCGGTAAAGACAATTATTTACACGGTTTGTGTATAATTTGTTCTGTATCTAATCTAGCATGAAATTTTATGGGATACTCGTAGAATCGTGTTGAAACCTTATTGGAATCAAAAATGAAGTTCCTGCTTAAAATATCGTACAAAATACGTATTTTCTTTTACTTTTGTTTTATATTTCTTTTGGAATTTGCAATGCTTGGCTATTAAACAATGTACATATAATAGGCCAAACATCCGAAATAGAGTTTTGGTATATACAATAAAAAACTTTATAACTAATGGGTACCCATTATATTCGCATACGAGTCCCTACATAGCAAACGACGCATTCAGTCCCCTTCCGTCACCTGAGGAAGTCCAATTAAGTCTGTCAAAACACCACTCTGCCAATAACGTAGTCCAATCAGCATAATAAATATGATTCAATTGATTTTCACGTGTCCATTGCCAGTTCACAAGTGAGCAACATATGTTTTTATTTAACATTTGGGGTGTTGAACTTACTTTTTTTATTTGGATCGCAAACCCGTATACGATGACGACGATGACACATTTGCTAAAGATGAAGCTAAAGTTTGCCGTTATTATGCTCAAAATAATAATCCGGTTTGAAATTCATTGGAACTAAACATGGATTTCAAGTTTTTGAGTAGGTCAGTTGTAATGACGCTGCTACAATCGAATCAAGGTAGCTCATTAGTTTACTCGGAAGTTCAGTAGTATTTTGTTTAATGATGTCATAGCGAAGGTCGTGGTAATGAAAGGAGATACTTCGCTCAGAGATTTGTTTGTTGAGCTCGTTTGCTTGAACAAATCTCATTAGCACGACTGTTCACGTCCAACACAATAATTTGAAGGCCATATGCGTTCAAATTATCAAACAATTCGGACAAAATCTTCGATAATCATTAAATAGTTATTATCTATTCATCTTTTTACCATATAAGGGGCTTCTATCAAAATTCTATCCTCGGTAAGCAAAATTACATGTCTGTAGGTAATGAATGCCGGCTTCGATACTCAATCAATTCAACTTCAATTAGCAAACTATGCTTTCCATTTGGTATATCAACCAATACCAGAATCCATAAATTACCTTCGGCTCATCAAGCATACATTAATCGTCACACAACAATGTGTTCAATGACCAGTAAAATGGAACATGTAATCGAATGCTCTCATCCGAAAATGTAGCTGGCGATACCAGGTAGGACTGGTAGATACTGGTACTGATATCACGTTACTAAGTATCGGTGTCAGGTGTATGGATCTGATGTCTGATAGATTTACAAGTCTCTTACACGCGCCCTTTTATAGATTCCCTCGTAAAGTTGATAGGTTCAGGGATGGGTAAGTGCTGCTTCAGGTTTACTGTTTTTGCGTAGATTGGAGTTTGGTATGTGATGAGATTTTAATGAGCAGTTTATAGACTTAGGTGCATTCGACAAAAAACAGTTGATGACGTCAGTCAGCTCTTCCAATTTCCGATAGATTTATATTCTTTTATTTGTTTTTTAACGGTCCGCGACTGAATCAAGCCGTGAAGTACTTTCGCTGTTCATTGACAACATTATGTCGTTACATTTATTTTGGGATCTCGATTTTGCTTTTGTCCATTTGGGATTACGAATTTGGGAAACGATTACGAATAACTGTTAAAGGATTGGAATGTACTATTTCATTTGAAATCGCTTTTAGTATGGTCTCTATATTAACAGTACTTAAATTTTTCATCCCATTTTGATTTGATATTCCTTTAAATCGTTACGTTGTACTTTGTTTTTAATGCGGTCTGTTATGGTTTAATTTTGTCTCGTATGAATCTCCCATTCCTTAAACTTTCTTATTCATATATCATCTTCGTTTAGCTGTTGTACGATTTGAACTGTAAAATAAAACACAACTACAATCAATGAACACAGTGTATCCCGTCTAAAAAGTTGCTAGCTCTATTGCTCCCCACATCAGCATTCAGACCGCGCTCAAGTTGCGTTCGAACGCGATTTTGGTGCGCTCGCGCTTGTCTTGTCTTACGTGAGTCACACGCATACCGCCCCTATTGTCCCGGATTAATTGTTTGTGTAAGTACAATGAATGTTAAACATTAACTTTTCTTCATCATATTAATATGAGCTGTGTTTCTTTTTAACGTTTCTTTGCACAGGATGCGATTCGTTAGCTGGTTATGTTACACTTACAGATGCTTGTTAATGCTTGATGTGAATTTAATGAATTTGCGACCGCCTATTAAGGATTACTCGCGGTTATTTAAGATTGTCGTGCCCATACTTTATTAATGATTTATGGAATTGCTTGTCTTTTTTTTCTATTAAATGCATCTTACCGGTAATCTTTGACCAGTTTAAAAAGAGGTTTTGGGATCAAAAATATTTATCCCACCAATATATTCATGAATGAAATTCTATCTTTAATGTATCTTCGTAACTTCGTAAGGACTATATATTTGCCAACGACTGTCCGTATTCTTTTTTATAGCTACCACGTATTGTTGTGCCAAATTGGAAAGCTGTGCCATTACGCACATACCATCTTTCTGTTTGCAGGATACGTTAGCCATAAGAGCGTCATTTATTATGTCATAGTATTTGACATTTCATTAGCATCTATTTTGCGGATAACGGTTTGTTAGCAGTTCATGTTTGGAACTCCCTAATTAGCCATTGAAATGTAATGGGCATGCTTAAATTCGCTAGTATTATCCTTATCTTACGGAAATTATCCTCAGAATATATAAAACTTCTCGTAATATTTTTGGTGTCTTTATCGCATCAAGTTTTGGTGCTGTGCTGTTTTTTTTTTTCATATTGTTGTCGCATCAAGGATTTATAAAAGTTTATTGCATCCGTCATAAGTAGGAATACGTCCGCGTCGTCAAGATGAAATTGTCGTAGTCTCGTATAAAATTGATTAAACGACCCACGAACTTCATATCATAGAGTTCTTGACCCTGATGAGTGTGTCTCAATAAGGACTGTCTTGAAATGAAGACAAATAAGAAAGCAATTCAGATGAAAATTCAAAAATGTATAGAAATGATGAAATTGATAAGCCAAGGTAGCCAACATCGCAGTCATTAAAGATTAAAAAAAACTTAGTGTCGTTCTATTACAATTTTGAATACGCCAATATGCAACTTCAGTCTTGCATTATTTTGTACATTAGTCATCATCGAAATATACGTCAAAAAAGAGTTCCCGAACCACAACCACTATCTATTTACCGCAAATGTAATACTAATAGGTAGTAACAAATAGGTCGGCAATAAAATAAGTGTCTTGAACGCCGTGAGTCAAAGGTTACCGGTTATTGGTAATTATCGCGAGGATATCTGGGTCAGTGAATCTATATGAAGCTTTTTACATACTAATTGATATCTAGCTATGATAAGAATCTACTCGGAGAGACTGACTTTCATTGTATGTACTTGCTTACCGCTTGAAGTTGTAACACCCTAGACGGTTTCGGCTTGATTTGTTTAGTCCTGGACTCCTGGGGGCAGCTAAGGGCCTAGCATCACCACTTAGAGAACCAATTGTTTCTTCCCCTTTAAGGAATATCATCCTTGTGTCACGGGGGGTTTCACTAAAATTCAGGCCACATGCACTGACTCACAACAAGCATTCGTCGATCACACAAATACTTGTACTACGCGGGGATCAAACCCACGACACCTTGCGCAGAGAGGGTTTGGCGTGGTGAACTCAACCACTAGGCTATCTATTATTGTAGTTGTAAAAAAGAGACGCCGCTATACCTCGTACAAGTGGCGTCACGCTTCTGAACCTGCAATAATATTACATTAGAGCTGGCGGTAAGCTACCAGAAATCTGAGTTTATTGACGTTTACGCTCATGGGTTTGATGTGATTCCTGGCTCAATAATACTGTGATTATTTAGTGTGTGAACTGTGTATGGAAGCTATTTTTAACTATTATTTCTGAAGGATTCCTTTATTTCTATTTGCCTTCGACTGGTCATGGTCACGTCATGGTTTTAACACCTGCATGCGCTCCTCTACTTTTCTCCCGTTCAGTGTTACAATTCCCTTTCCGAACTATTTCATATCATCAGAACTTTTACTAACTAAAACCGCGTAACCCTAAAAACCTTTTTTTTTCATTGGGAAATCATCAAACCGCTTTGAGTTGAGCGGAAGGTAGTGTCAGACTCCTACTGACTAAAACCCGCCCATGTTCCTTCCTTTGCCCTTTGTGTATAGAGGCCGCGGTAACTCTTTCGCACAGTTCCGCTGCCTCGGCAGCCATCAGCCCTAATGGGCTCTAGAAAACTTGCTCCAATTTACCTGACATTTACATTTATTAAAACCTCTTACTTCTTTATTTTCCAGCCATCTACAACTTCACAGCCAGACCAGGCTCTCTGCAGCTCTCGTTCGATGTCGGCGAACTGGTCCACATCGAGAGAGAGACAGACGAGTGGTATTGGGGCAAATGCCTCAATAGGGACGCCAGTGGTGCCTTCCCGAAGAACTACGTACACATAAGGGACTGTATTGTTGACAAGTAAGTGCTATTTACTGGCAATAAGGTATTTCGTGCTGTGATAGTCTAGTAGTAAGACTGTACCGACTGTTTAGTCAGTTTTCGAGTGAGTTCTAGAAATGAACGTCAGAACTCTCGTGAATCGGAACGCATGTAAAAATGCGAGCCCTTCGTCTGATATCTCGCCGCGGTCGTGAAAGATTACCGTTGCATAGGCTGAGCTGACGTTCCATAAGGGAACAGGCAGTGCACCTATGTTTTCTATGACACTTGTGCTCTATAACATGGCTAGGGTAATATTTTATATAGCGAGATAAAACATACGAAGAAAGACGTATCATACATATCAAAGAGAATCTCATATAAAATTGGTTTTTAGTATTTGACCGCGTAAAGCAAACCTATCTTTTAGCGACACCTTATTTACTAACAAACATGACACCAAAAAAATATGCAATCATGATCACAAACTAAACAGTAAATATGAAAGTTAATAAAATAATACAGGAGTATCTACTCCTATTTCACATAATCAGTGTAACGTAGAACAAATGACTGCCAACTGATAATATTTCAATTAAACGTCGGGACGCACACACACAAACGCGAACCTCACACGCACAACCACAAACGCAGATGTGATGTGATTCATACGTTCGGCAATGGACAACGATTATCAATCACGGCCATTGACCCCGTCAATTAGTAGTTTTTTATGTTAATTATAGTAAAACTAGAGTATGCCTGTCCATAATCGCCTACAGCTGTCCTTGATAAGGTCGATATCGATATGAATCATTTGAGTGTCGTCGGTCCGTCTAGAGGTGTTAGAAAAACGTTGTTTGTGTATGAGTGTGTGGATGAGTCATTCAAGACGGTGCAAGCGACAAATTGATAACTCATTGGGTCATTAGGTCCTTGTTGCTTATGTTCATGTTCTATTGCATAAGTTGATTCAAGAGGAAAGTTAATATTTGTACCGGCGACGTATGAAATTTAGTTGTTGTTTTTCTTTTGTTTTGAGCCTATACTGTACTTGCTCACTACAAAGGCGTCCGTTTTTTCGTTCGATATGAATAATTATGATTAGCTCAGCTTTGAATCTTCGATCGACCAATGGTCACCACTCCATGAGCGATATGCGCGTTGTGTCGCTGATTGGATACCCGAGGTTGAGTTTGGGTGTCTTGAATTTTTTTAAAACCCTGTCGACAAAAAGATTGAATTCGTTAGTGGAGACGCTTTTTTTTTAAAGAGAATAATCAATAATAAAATATCGTAATCGCTAGCTTTGTAGTTAGATAAAAACTTTCTATTAAATTATCTAAACGCATCCTTTTGCACACAAAGAGGACTGTGTCCAACATTGGCCTGGCGTATACTAGGCTGATATAATATTTCTACGTATTTGTTGCAATCAGAATTGCAGAATGTGTGACGGATAAGTAGTTGAAATATGTCGTATCATGTATATTTATACTTACTTAGTATACATACATTTTTATTACATCCTTTTTTATCGGAGTTACTTAGATTTCCTTGCACGCTTCTTCCATAGACATAATAGGTATAACACGCATTTTTAGTTCGATTTACGATCTCGGTGTCACGTCAGCTCCTGATTAAGGACTCCGGTCCGAAACCCGTCTGGATATCCCGATAATACGCCCGAGTCGACAGTTTTTTAGCAATTATTATTCCAGTGTTCTATTATATTTGATGTCAGCAAGCTCTGTGAAACTTATTAGGCCTGATGCCTGCCGGCGTAGCGGGATTGTCCGAAAGGGTTACCGTGGTGCCGATCTATGAATCGTAAAGGAAGGAACATGGGTGGTTTTAGTCAGTAGGAGTCTGACACTCCCTTCCGCTCAACTTAAAGCGAAAGGAGACATCTGATGATTTCCCATCTCAGTGTCTTATTATATTTACATAGAGATTAGATCGAAACTGTAGTATGTAGTTATGAAGAACTAAACCTAGATTATGACGTCGTAATGTATGACGGTATAGTCCCTTTAAAATGTCCTAGATTGTAATTTATATATAATACGTACTGACTCATGACTGACTAATCCATTATAAGATTCTCACTGCCAATTGAATCAGTCCAAGAAAATGAATTAGTGTTTGATGCACTTTTCTGTGAGTCAGGCTTTATTAAAATATGATCTACGCCTACATGATCTTACTACTTACTTGCATTATTATTACGGATTTTTATTTTATTTAAAGAAGCTACTCGCGAAATACGTCACAGTATCAATGAAATGTCGTGTGAAAATCGTAATTTATAAGAAAACTAATAGTTTCAATTGCCAGTCACTACAAATTCAATGATGGAAATTGTTTAATATTTGACATTATTCGTATTCTCCTAATATGCATTTTGCCAACTCTTGGGTATTCTGCCGCGCGCATTTGACACCCTTGTCAGATACAAAATACTGTAGTAACTAAACTTATTAAATTAAATTCAGGACTCGTTACTTAACTATAGTACAAAACAAAAAAATGAAAACTCAGACAAGCTTAAATACTTACTCTTTTTCAAGTCGGTTTAAATTTTAAACAAAAAAGCAATTCGGAATAAAAGGTCTGTGAATGTCAAATGTTTGCGACGATCGTTTGTCGCAAGCGTGAAGTGATTGATCACTTACCAAATGTGTGGAGATTTCTCAGTATCCCCAAAAGCGTGTAAGCTCTTGTGGCAAGTTAAATCTTTGTAAACGACAAAATGTTGAGGCTTAGTGTTTTAACAGTTTATGTAACGAGCTTCTGGAACTTTGCCCATGTTTGGGAATATAGTGAATATTTATATTGTACTAGCTGTTTTCAGCGACTCCGCCCGCTATAAATCGAAAATTATCCCTCGAGAACATACAGTCGCGATGGAAAGTATTCCAAGTTTTAATTCAAGCGAAATATCTGTGCACCTAATTTCGTTATAATCCGTATAATAGTTTTTTAAAAGCGTAATAAACACCATTCATCCAAACAATAAACACCCATTAATAGTATATCCATAGTTTCATAATTTTAGCAAAACCGTTTAATTATATTTAATAAATTTACTTATAGACTATAACAGCGTATTTCTTCTACAATACGTAGTGATTACGTAAATCTTTTTTGTTGAAGTAATTAATTGAATGACTCACTACGAATGTCTCAATGAATGTCTTCTCAATCTGAGGTGACCCTCAAACAGACTAGGGAATGACGTGTTACGACGTTTCACATCCATGTGTTATATCACATGGAAGGAATTCCCTACGACAGGCTATTTTTTAAGTAAGAAGTATTCTTCTTCCGCAATCGACATACCTTTTTTTAATACGTCACCAGCTGTAAATAAGTCTGTCCTTGTTGTGGTTGGCTAACATACACAATAAACCCAAAATTTAGGATAAGCATTCGTGGATTACACAAATGCTTGTCTTACGCAGGAATCAAAACTACGATGTGTCACGAAAAGTGAGAGTAAAGTGCGCGGCTGTCCTTTTTGTAACCCTGTGTAGCCGTTATTATATAAGCTAAGTTACACTGGCTTCTATATTTTTTTTTACTGTCATTAATTTTCTTAGCCAGTATTTCATAATACGCCCACAGGTCTAGTTGAGATTACAGTTGTTATGATTCGATTCCAACTTTAGTAATTTTGTAGAGAGCCAATGTTTTGCGATGCGAAACTTTTGGGACCTGTTCAATTATAGGTCTCCGATCTTTCTTGTTGTGTAGACTGGCTGTTATGTTAGTTATGAAGTTGATTGAACTAATATAGCGTTGTTATTTATTGTTCGGAATTGGCTATGTCATAATTCTGTCGCATTAAAGAATAGCTTAAGATAATGGTTGAGATATTGTTGTATTTAATTTTTCTGAAAAGGAAAACGAAAAGGAATATCTGAATGAATAGGAAGACCATTATCTCGCAATCACATCGCACTGTAGAACTAAGTACACGAAAGTGTTAAAAAACCTTTCATTTTTTTTCCAGATGCGGCGGCACAGTCGTCGCTTCAGCTGGCGGGAACGGCGTGGTGCACGACATAGCCGTCACTCTTAGAGAATGGTTGCAGCATTGGAAGAAATTGTATATCGTAAGTGCTTTTGTTTTGTACTCACATAACGCTATTATAAAGCTATTGAGCATGTTAATTCGTGCGGCCTTTGTGAATTGAAGAATATAAGATGACATTCTTCTTACCATTTATTACTCTTAAAAAGTTTTGGGGTTAATCAATAATGGCATTGTGATTATCTTCCTTTTGCTAGTTTAAAGGAATCTCGCCTACCTCCAATATCAGTAATATTATTATTGCAGGCGTGGAAGAGAGATGTCGCTCTACGCCCTGTATAGCGCTGTAACGCTTCCACAACCATTTTTTAACACCGCTCCCGTATCACGGAATTTAATCCTTGTGTCGCGGAAGGTTCACACACACTCATGTAATATGCACAAAGACACACAGACTCAAAACCAGCATTCGTAGATCACACAAAGGCTTATCCTTGGTACACCTCAAAACTGGATACTATATTACATAGAAATCCAACTGACACTTTATAATAATGTCCTGCTCATACTATGCCTTCATGAAGCAGAAGGAATTTAATACCTTCCCAGTTGTCCTCATTTATAACTTAATTACAAAAACATGAGCACCATCATTGTATAATTATTCGGCTAATTATGCGTGAATATTCAATGCGTGTAATTGTTTGTCAATGTTTTGTCATGCGGATAAATATGCACCTGTAACGGAATTTTATATGACATCAAATAATGTATATTCCATTAGTTATCAGTCTAAAGGAAGTTTTCACCCTCGGAATCGCCTGCGAGATTCATTTATTTCTGCCAGTAGAGGCCCATTGTGTCTCCAATACGTTTATCACTGCAGAAAGCTGTCAGTTTAATAATTTCATACCGAAAGGGTGAAAACGGAACTCGTAAGACACTGACGTTCTGATGTCTTTCCCTCCTTTCATTGCCAGGTTATTCCTCATGACCCGATTAACAACGATTGTTAAACGTCCATGACGCGTAGGACAAGCATTTGAGTGATCCACCAATGCTTTTCCTGAGTCTGGGTGTCAGAACAGCATAAATAATAACAGAATTTGTGTCTCTTAATTTCAGACAAACGATGTCCGTCTAAAGTTCATGGAAGTGAGCTTGCTTACTCTCTTAGAGCTACGAGGTCAAGCGGCGTCGGGAGCGTTGCCACTAGACCAGCTGAGACGAGTCGCCAGGACTGCAGTCTTCACTATAGATAAGGGAAACAGGTAAATTACTACTTCTACTGTAAACCTTAAGAGTTTATCTATAAGGTAAATATTTATCTAATCTAGATAGTGGGTTAGTATTGAAATAACGAAAAGATGACGAAAGATTAAAGGTATTAAGGTAAATCATTTTAACAAAAAAAAAAAACATTCAATTGATTTCAAAATGGTTGATGAAATCTTTTGGGACTAAGTAGTTTTCTAGTATTTCACGTTAAATGATAACGAATTAACAAATTAGTTTTATTCTGTCCAGAATTCAGAGGTAACAATAAAATACATTCAGGTGAATGGAGTACCCCATCTTCGAAGTCGGTTGAAAATGCATCCCTTAAAATACACTAGTTTTAGATGCTACACTCAGACTTTACTTTATATTATGTAACATATTTCAAAGAACTGTTGGATATAGATCGACCTTTGCTATTTTCTTCGGCCTAAAAGCTTTGCCTTCTTTTCAAGAGACCTGTGTCCATCAGTTTACTAACTAATTAATCTCATGTTAAACGTAAATTTAAGTGAACCTTGAATCTTCATACCGCATTATAATAATGAATGCCGTCTTTTCTATCATTAATTTATAACTTTTCTTTTTGCCCACAGAACATTAGGTATGGAGTTAGCAGTAAGAACGGCCAACGGTATGTTGGTTGATCCGTTAAAAGTGTCCACATATAGGTTAAATGCGCTACACGATGAAGCTAATACTCGTATCGAGAAAAACATGGTGAGTTGTCTAAGAAACTTTATCATACCGGAATCATCTTATATGACGTATACCCTATTATCTTTTTTTAATATAAGCACAGTATTGTAGACGTTTCGCACTAAAGCTTTTTAAAAAAAGTATTCCTGTACTATGGATTTTATTGTCTGTATCATGGGGAATGCCCATGCACAAAGACACCCACATTTAGAACAAGCGTTCTTGGCTTATATAAATACTCGTTCTACGTGTAGTTCTTCTTCTCGTTCGTAGTTTATTTTTGTGTAAGTTTCATATTTTATATTTCTTCTAGGAAACCACCCCCATAACACCCCCACCGACAACGCCCCCTGGCGCTCGTACATACACAGTCGCGGTCCGAGTTCACAACTTCGTGTGTCGCATGACGGAACCAGCAGAACTCGCGCTTGCATTACACGACGCTTCGGGAGCTAAACTCACTGAACATTTGCTACTGAAGTGGCCTACTAATCATGTTAGCCCGACACTTGTTGTGTTTACTGTGAGTATTTTGAGTTTAAGATTGTTCTAATATAACTTTGTATTGAGCTTTTAATGTAACACGGTTGCCTTTGTATAAGCGAGAGAGCGAAATACTTTTGGTCTTTTCGCTTCCTTCTATATGTGTTGTATATGCTATGATTATTTATCTCTCATGAAGTATTTTACAAGTAGGACTCATCGATATAATTGGTGTCGGAATTGTATTAAAGTATGTATTAAATGTATTAAAAAAAATGTGTTACTTTTGTTTCAGGATTTCGGCAGTGATATATTGAAGAATGAAAAATTGTATCTAGTGTGTAATATAGTCAGAATAGGATCGATGGACGCACAAAACATTGATCACAGGTAAGGAATATGGAGTTGAAGTCTATTCTATCGATCACAGAGGTAATTTTCAATTAAATAAGAAGGTTTTTGTTCTCCACGATTTTACATTAGCCTTATTTCTCCGGTAATATAATACTGTAGTATGGACAATCAATGGAATACAGGGTATTCAACTATCTAGTACCGTTAATTTTAAAACAGTATTGTATGTCTTAAAAACTTTCAAGACTTAAAAAAAAATCCCCAGTTGCCATTGTAATAAACGATAGTTATTTTTTTAATTTACTGACAGTTTGTTTTTCTTCTAAAATGAAACGATATCTAGCTTTTGAAATAAAACATATTTTATAACATTTGCACAGACGCAGTTCAGTAGCTCAATCGCTTCCGATATCGACATCGGGTCGTTCGATGCGTCGTCCGTTCGGAGTCGCGTGCGCAGACATCAAGCGATCCCTGACCACTGACAGTCCGGACAAACATATACAAGTGCCATTTTATCCGTAAGTATTCTATTCGATGGCAAAGATTGAAGTTAGCGTATAGTTAGTACTGGTCACTGCGTTGACTACTATCCGTGTGCGATATATTATGAGTGATAACCGCTTAGAGCACGAATTAGTATGAACCAAAAAAAAACCTTGTTTTCATTCGTTTGTTCATATTGCAGTTATGAAAAGGAAAACTTGGACGCATTATTGAAGAAAATAATAACAAATCGTGAGATTAAAGACACGAAGAATCCTCAAGGATTGTGGGTGTCCGTTCAATTGGTTGAAGGTGATTTAAAACAGGTAAGATTTTTGTCCAACCTTATTAACATTATTAATATGAAAGTAACTTTGGGTGTAAAAGAAAATGGTTCAAGAACTGATCCCACACTTACAATTGAAGCATTAATTGCATGTTTGTCTGTAACTCAATTCTGTCAGCAATGTCCTTGATCTTGATTTGAGATACATTTATTTCTCGTGAAAATTTCCAGTAACCCCTTAACACGAAAAACTAAAGATTTCTATATTAATGTTACTTTAGATAATTTTATAACACAGTCAATTATGATAAAATCTGTAATGGTATTGCAAAAAAGATATACATAACATTTTTATGACATTTACATTTAATCGTGTCTTAACTAAACAGACGTCCTTTCGTAACTTTTAGTTTAACATTATTTCATTAATTCACAGATTCGTGAAGAAAACCCTCACATAGTGGTCGGTAAGACAGCCGTAGCCCGAAAGATGGGTTTCCCCGAAGTCATACTGCCGGGCGACGCTCGCAACGACCTGTACGTGACTGTGTGTGGTGGTTCGTTTTCTAAGGGAGGGGGCAAGTCCTCGGAGAGGAATATAGAGCTAGTGGCGAGGGTTGTCGATAAACATGGGAAGATATTGCCAGTGAGTATGAGTAATTACATATATTGGGTCAAAGTATTGGTTAATTATATTAACAGACTAGCTGTTGCCCGCGACTTCGTCCCCGTTTTTTTCACATTTTCCATTGTATCTTAGCTTCTATTAGTCGCTGCATGATGGTTTATAGCCTAAAGCCTTCCTCGATGAATGGTCTATTCAACACAAAAAGAATTTTTCAATTTGGACCAGTAGTTCCTGAGATTGGCGCGTTCAAACAAACAAACAAACTCTTCAGCTTTATATATTAGTATAGATATGTGATGCACATAGTTTATTTATGGAAGGTAATGTAAAAAATCTAGTAGCGGGTATTCTTGCGTGGCTGAATCAAATTTTCGTTTTTACATCAAATATTACATTGCTGATTTTGTACATATCTACTTTTTGCCATTTTAAGTTTATAACTGTACGCTATAATATATTATGTTGTCTCTGTCGAAAAATACCGTGTAGTTTCATATTTCACAAAAGCTCACATCTCAATATAAATCAAGTTTGAATTCAACTTTTGTCCTTAAAGGGAGTGATATCAGTTGGCGCTGGCGTGCCTCTAACCAGTGAATACACGTCGGTAGTGTATTACCACGACGACCGGCCGCGATGGCAGGAAGTTTTCAAGGTAAATAATATGCACCTGTAAATAACAGATTATCAAGAAATACGGACGGGCCTGTTGGTCTAGTGGTTAGTGACAATGACTGCTATACCGGAGGTCGTGGGTTCGATTCCCGCCCAGGACAAATGTTGTGTGATGAGCATGATCATTTGTTCTGGTGTCTGGGTGTAATTTATCTATAATATGTATGTATTTAGAAATATTTAAGTAAGTTTATCAGTTGTCTGGTTACCATAACACAAGCTCTGCTTAGCTTGGGATCAGATAACCGTGTGTGAGTTGTCCCAGGATATATTATATTATATATATTATATACTCTAGTGGAGACTAATGATCGTACTGAAATAGAATATCGTTGACTTAGTCAAGAGATTTCTTAGTTTCGTTTGAGGAGTAAATTGGTGGTGGGTTAATGTCGGGGGTTTTTAAATAAATATTTAATATTAATTTTCAATATTTGTTGCCTAGATTTTAATTGTAAGAAGCAAATAAAAGCAGTGAGTTTATCTATCTATCTTGCCCTCAGAGTTTACTTTATTTGGTTTATAATTTATCTGTAAACGTTCTTTAAAAATAGCAGATAAAATTTCTACACATAAATGCACTAAAGTTAACTTCTTTCCACCGAACGTTTTACCGTCTACAATTACGGTGTAATTGATATCTCTTTGTTCCTTTTATGTTCCAAAAGTTGAACATGTGGTTATGACATTATTGCCCCCAGGTCTGCCTGAATATCGAAGAGTTTAAAGAAGCGCATCTAGTCTTCCTCTGTCGGCATCGATCATCTAACGAGGCTAAGGACAGAGCGGAGAGGCATTTCGCTCTCTCCTACTTAAGGTTGATGCAACGAGAGGGAACTACTACACCGGACACACAACATAATCTATGTGTTTATAAGGTGAGTCATTTTATGTGATGTGGTAATTCGTTTTTGTGATTGTTTTCTGCTAGTTTGATGCTGCTGTCAGCTTGACTTATAAGTGATATATTAAAACATGATGGATCGAACGTTTTGCTCTCGATTGAAGTTGTTCTGTACAATGAGTTACCCCTTCAACGAATATCGGTCTCGGCACGACATGGACGTTCATCTTGACTTTAGTTTTGTTAAATCCATTTTTCATGTTATCTTCCAGAAGTATATTTATTCATTTGTGTGTGTCCTTAATAAAAAATTGAAATTATTTTGTTTGTTTATCAAAAAATACAAGAACTGACAGTTTAGACTTTTACGCTATCCTCTCCAGCTGGACAAGCGCAGCACGGCGGAGTCGGAGGCGGAGGCGTGCGCGGCGTGCGTGGCGCTGCCGGCGCGGCGCGACGAGCTGCCGGCCGGCGCCGAGCACGGCCTCACGCGCGCCGCGCTCGCGCTCGTGCACCGCGACACGCTCACCGTGCACACCAAGCTCTGCTCCACCAAGCTCACGCAGAGAGGTACCACACACCCTGCTCATCCTAACTTCTGTTAAGTGCAACTTATGGGAATTCCAATAATATTTCGTAGTCAAATAATATTAGATTGGACTCTCTCTCCCTTCATGTCGGTCCCTCATATCTGAGGATCGTGTCAGCATCAAAATTTGGCAAAAATTTGGTAAAAATTTAAAAAATTGGATATTGGGTAATAAAAAGTGACAGAGCGAAAGAGAATGCCTGGAATTCGAATTTATTTCACTACAGCTAATGTACCTAAAATTATTTTGTCCATAAAAGTTTACCTTTCTGCTGAAACTAACTCTGCTGCTTTACTGAAATTAACGTTATTATTATTTCCACATTACATGCACTTTTTTTTTATTGGACTAATCTAACACTTACGCCTGTCATTGGAACGCCTGTAGGTCAGGATCTACAATGAAACCAACGAATATCTTCAAAACACTTATGTTCGGTGTGGCCCACGATAAAAAATTGCCTCTGCCTTGGATCCCACAACTTCTTTATTTTTAGCTTACCCTATAAACACATAGTTAGGCAAGCTCTTAATATTTATTTTTTTACAGAGGAAATCCTTGGAGTACTAAAATGGAACACTCACTATGCTGAGGGCACCTTAAGAAATGCTCTCACTCAACTACTATCAGTCCCAAGTGAGGAACTGGTGAAGTTTCTACAAGATATCCTAGATGCGTTGTTCAGTATTCTTACACAGGTAATAAATGCAGTCATATATCCATGCATACTAAAGATTAACTTTAAAAAGTGGCTTTTATTTGAATGACCTGAATTTTTTAAAGAGCTCTTTATTAGAGTTTTGGCTGGTGACGTAACTGTGTGGCCAAAATTATAGCGAGGAGTGACGTCACGAAAAACTTAAAATCTCCGTTGTTTTTTTCCCATTTTCTTTGTGGTAAACTATACGAACCAAGATTTCAAGCCAAGTAATCTTTCATCAATCCACTTTTTTCTTTAGGTTGAAGAAGACCACGAAGGCTACTCGGACACGAGTTACGGTGTTCTGGTACTGGAATGTCTACTAAGGGTGATATCTTTAGTGGCCGATCATAAGTACCAGCACTTCCAGCCGGTGTTGCACGTTTATATTGATGATAGTTTCTGCGACGCGCTGGCTTATGAGTGAGTATACCTATTTAAGATTCTGATGTATATACTTTTGGTATAATAGGTGGTATTACTGGCAGGCAGGACTGTCTAGTCAAAGCTCTCGAGTTCGATCGACTTTTTGATTTTTTGAGCGTTTTTGTAATAAATATCACAGCATCCGTATTTCAGTAGGCATGTAAAAATGTGGTTAATGCGCCTGATCTCTCTCCGGTCGTGTTGGATTGCCATCTTATCAGGCTATAAGAGTACAGTTGCCGCATACGCTTGTGCAATATAATATGTCCCGCGCAGCTAGCTTCCTCGTGTCTTGCGACACTAGCCGCAAAAAAATATATGCCGAAGTACCTTATACTTTTGTAATGGCAGAATATTAACAAAGAAATTTAAAATCTCTCCACAGAAAACTAATCTCAGTGATGGTTTGGGTGATATCGGCGGCGAACGCTGGCGATGCGGCGTTAAAACGTCTGTTAGTCTGCATGAAGTGTATCGAGAGCCTTATTCGATTGATCGTGAGGAGTCGACAGTTGCGAAGCGCTTTAGGCGATAGAGCCTCAGATAATGACTTCTGCTGTTTGTTTGAGGTGAGTTTGAGTATTTTTTATTAACAGCGTTGTTCCCGTTAACATGAATACAAGAAACATGTGAATCAGATAGCAATTTATAGTCAAATCAAATCAAGTCGAAATAATTAAACGTTGTTACTTCCCGATTATTTTTGTCTTAAGCAGGATCTCATTTATTCAGTTTTTCAAGTTTCTTACCTCGAAACTTATGATTTGTGTGGTTTTGCCGAAGACATAGTCTTTATTGTATTACCTACATACATAAAATTCCTATTATTTTAAGTAGCCAGTTGCTCTTACTGTTTCAAACTAAAATTCTTTATTTTATGTTCAATCCGAAATGCCTCAAGCTTTTTAACAAAATAAGTAATAAATAACCATCTTCCACAGAACCTTCTAGAGATGTTGGTGTGGCTGATGCGTTGCGGTGACCACGCGCTCACGTGTCAGGGCTCCGCGCTCAAGTACCTGCCGCACGCTGTACCGCATATCATTAAAGTCTACCCCGATACTGAACTCAGGTTTGTAAGGTTTACTGCATGGATAGCCGAGTGGTTGAGGTCATGACGACAAAGTATCTTTACGCAACGTGTCGCGGGCTCGATCCCCGCGTACGACAAGCATTTGTGTGATTTAAGAATATTTGTCCTGAGTGTTTTTATGCATGTCATTTTAATGATTGTGGAATCATGTGATTGTAGATTTTTAGATACCACCAATGAAAGACTTCGACTTTCGATTTTTTCATCATTAAAAACACCATGTTGATTTATTGTCCCGACTCCAGCAAGATATAAAATGTCTTGTTATATTAAAATTGTATGTCCTACTCACAGATATAGTATATACTTTCTGAATGAGGATATGAAAACATCAGTTTCGTAATCTTTAAATTACTATATTTGTCCCCAGTGCATACATAGTCCGCGCTCTGGACGCCCTCCCTCTCGGCCGGCTCAGCAAGCAGCGCATGCTAGCTCTACACGAACTAGTCAACGGGCCGCTCGGCGTAGCACCGCGAGCGAGGGCCCTGCTACTGCCGCACCTAGCTGCTACGACACGCGCGCTGCTACGAGATAAGGCTGAGGTGATTATACCACACATACATACAAAACTACACGAATGTTCAATGACAGGTGTACTCATAAACGATAATCAGTTTAAAAGTCTTAAATATCATGCTGTCGTTGTCTTTCTTAAGTGGTATGGAGAGATAAATATACATTTCGATGCGAGAGAATATCGTTTTACTGAAGAACTTTAGTTAGTTTCGTTTGCGATTACAACTGTTATACAAAGCAACATATTATTATAGCCACACGTTTTAAGAAACAGCGACACATACAATGATAGGTATAAAATTCTCCATTTTGGTGAACAACACTCGCGTTTTACTCATACATTGCACACACATAAATACCTTTCACTCGAGCAAAGACAATTTGTGTATTGAACATGCATATTACACAAAACTCTTAAAAAACAATTGATGTTTAAACAAAGCACAAAGTGAAACTTAGGAAACAAGATAATACATGAATAAAAACTGATACACATAACTGGATGATTCGTTGATTTGTGCAGAATGAGTGAGTTTGATAGCAAAGTATCTTATGTCAACACACTCCATATTAACTGGAATAAGATTGTTTGCGACTTGACTGATTATAATATACAAAAACGTTAATAACGGAAAAATCATTCTAATTCAAAGTAATATCATTCCAAACTTCAAAATTGTCTTGCATTTTTCTGATTTCGTGATTTTTATTAACAAATAATGAATTCATATCAATGCGATAATATCAACATTTGTACACAATTTAAATAATTCATACACTACACACATTCCATGAAAATGGTAACCAAAATTCTTAAGACGATATTGAAACGTTATATTTACGATAATGTAAAATAAACTTTCAAAACGTCTATTGATACTACGACAAAAGTATTTAGGTAAGTATTTTTAGTTTGTTTTTTGCACTGGTAATATTTTTGAGTGTTGCCAAGAACAAAACATTTCATACGCACCTTATTGCAAAATTTCGAAGTTCTACAAAATAACCATTAAAGTTTTAGTTACAAATATTCAACCAATGCCTGTCGCTACGTCTTAAAATAAGGTTATTGCATTCTATTCATTTGCGTGGAAGTGTGATAGCCTACTACACATTTCAGAGCGGTGTCTATCTTCCAGGCCTGCAATATTATTTCTTTAAGAGGTGATGATAGGCCTTCTGACAGGCCACAAACTTTTTACTTAACTGTCGCCGCGATTATCAAACATAAAAATAAGTACGTATCAAACGTGTATTCCTGGCAAAACTCAATATATTGTCATAAGGTAACTATCGTCAATAACCCTGTGTTCGTCTAGTAAAACCCACCGGTACGTGTGATGGTATGTGAGCACCGCACTACGGTAATGTACGCGTATTTGTGTTCGTGTATTGTGTTATCGTTATCAAGTATCAAGAAGGAACGTTTGTTGGGATATCAATTATGTTTTTTACTGCTTTTGTAGACTGTTATATATTGTATCTTTAAAAAAATGAAAGGAAACGCCATAAATCTTGGGACGACTTCAATTGAGTTGGCCGTCTATTGACGTGTTTATTATAATTTACAATTGAATAATAATGTGATTTTTAAGAATACGGATTATACAAAACGGTATTAAAAATCGAACACGACACTGTTCTGTTTTAATCCACATTGTGTCAAATTGTGTCCATCTACCTAACATCCGTTTATCTATACGTACGTCCGTCACCAGACTGTATATCATGAACGGTGGATAGCTAAATAGTTGAAATTTTCTAAAAAATATGCTGCCGCTATAAACATAAATATTTTGTTGCCATCATAAATTTGGTGGTCAAAAATGTTCATAAATGTAGTGTCAGATTCAATTTTTTACCGTACCCTTATACAGTACGCTTTAATTAGTACCGTCAATAAAATTTCAGCAATTAATTCACCTTTCACCTATACAAGTACAACATTTGTTAAATTTCAATAAAACTATGTTAATAAAATAGTATTTTTACCCGACTGCCAGGAGGGTTATATATAATTGATATCCCAGCACCGTATTGGATCCAGTCAGGTATGTGTGTGTCTAAGGCGCGTCGCGGCAACACGAGGTAAGCACCGCACGCTGATGCATGCAGTCCGTTTTGCACCCTATGTCGTATGCGGTATAGCTCAGTTTTGGGTGAGCTTTCACTGTGGTGTCAAAGTCTATACTCGATTTTATAAAGTTGTTTTAGAGTAGAGGATCCCAAATTTTATTTTGTCTCTATAATTTAAAATCTAATAGAATTCGTCCCCCATATTTAATGAGACAATTTAAAACATTATAACATGAAATTAAATAAACTACATATTGTTAGCTAGGTATTTTTGTTCCGGCTCATTTCACCGCCGAGAAGAGGCGTTATCTCCCACTTTGGGAAAGAATGTAATAGAGTACCATTTTTATTAGTTTAATAGAAATCTTAATTCTTGTTTTTGTATCCTGTTAAAGGAATTGTGATTGATATGAAAAATAAGCTAAAATTAAATAAATTTGATTAAAATACTCCATGATCGGATTAAAAATAACAATGAACTTGAATAGGAATAATAACGACCAACTAGATTTGGAACAGTAGGTAATTAAAAAAATACAAGTCTATGAAAGTGACCCACACACAGTGAAAGCTTAATTATAAGGTAGAATAGTATGGCAGTATGTTGTAGTAGTTTAGACAGTCTAATTCTTATAGAAACAAAATAATATAATGTTATATTAACACAATAAAAAATCGTACATTATAAATTAACCTTAACTAAATCGTTTGGAGTAAACATAATATAGTCAGTCGCTCATATTATTAATTAACATCGTTTAGTTTTTGTCTTGAAACGTGGTTATTTTTTATTGGTCATGTAAGTCTTAAAAATAACTACTTGTAAATCTGTTTGCAATCGACTAAAAAGATAATTTAGTGTTTTAGTCGAAAATACATAGTGTATAATATTATTGACGCTTCTAAAAAAAAATAACTCCTATCTAAAGAATTCGATCCTTGTGTCGCAGTTTCAAAAACATTAAAGTCACATGACCAGTGACACCCAGACTCTGGACAAGCATTCGTGGATCACACAAACGCTTGTACTTGTGCGGGGATCGACCTCTACCGCTCGGCTATCCGTAAACATGTTTCAAGATAACTAATACACCATAATATATTGTCACTAACACCTGGGTTCATATGATACCATAGACATTATATTTATTTAAAATCATATCGCATGACTCATATATAATGTATATGCAATAACACTGCTAATGATGTATTTATTATAAATAATAAAACCTCTACTTCTTAAATATTCAACGTACTGAAGGATATACTTTTAGATAAATTAAAATATTAAAACCTTAGTATAAAGCGCAACTTTCACATTACGCCATCTAGTATCAAGACTAAGTCAAGCTTGTATTATGAGTATTGGACAACTGATAAAAATATCCTATGTACTATATTTAAGGGGTAGAGATTTATTACGCATTCCACTCTGACAATGCCTACACACCTGCATGAACAAAAATATATAATCTTTTAATTAGTAACTGAACTTGTTATATCACTATCAGCCCGTCAAATAAGTTCTTAGTCGGACAGGCTTAAAACCTCTTTCGCATTTTTCCTTTAACAAAAAAAGCGTGCCATCGTCGCACCCGCATCGTGAGATCTGCACACAAACCGTGTTTATAAGTAACATCACAAATATAATACAATAATATATCACTTCAATATATTTAAGACTATTCTATAATACTCGTCATATGGCATTATTAATATGTATTAACTAACACCACTATATGTTTGTGTGTGTGCATGTAGTGTGTATACACAGTGTTTAGTTGTGTGCGGCACAAGTGAAGACGACGATATGGTTCAGTTCTAACTATTCAGTTGTTTTCATACATGTTGATTGTTCTAGATTAGAAAGTGAACTTTGTAACTCGGAGTATAAGAGTTATTTTACCTTGAAAGTGTTTTTTTTCTGGAACTAACAAAATATTCACAGTAGTACTTGAATAAGGTTTACGAAAGATCATAATGGGTACCTAAAGGGTTATTGTTAGATTAACTAAATAAGGGTTTTGTAAACAACGAACCATGTGTTGGCTAGTTAGAGCTGTGTGTCTGTCTGTGTGAACACTTTACTAATAACTTGTGACGCTATCGTTCAATTCACATTATTATGTATGGAAAATAATTTGTGCACTATCTATATTATTTTTTCTGATTATAATATAATTTGTTCTATATTTTCTATCTAGTATAAGTATCCATACATATTATACAACTTCACTCACACTTACGACCTTTTCAAAATAACATTGCAACATTTTTTTTGATGTTGGTGTTAAATTAAAATATTAATTAAAATAAAACTTTAACAAGCGCCTTCGATGTCGCTTGAATACTAAATTGTGTGCAAACTCTTGATGTGTTGCATGTTTTGCACTTGCGAGCTGTCATTGACGGCTGCCATGACAGATGTCAGTTATCAACTGTCAGTGTCAGTTCGATTTGACAGCTCGCGAGTGTAACGACTGATTATTATGAATTCAGTGGAATAAAAGCGAAATGTAATTATTATTATTTTTAAAATTTAAATTAAAATTCGATTCATGGTTAATTTGATTCCGGTTTTGAATTGATAGTAATCAGTCCATTGGTGTACGCTACAGACGAATTCCCGTCGTATCAAATGGCTTTAAAACAAAGATGTTTCATTACCACATTCATTTCTCAACTTTTTATCAAAATTATCTGAAGAAATCCTTACCATTAATAAGTTGCATAAGTTTGTAATGTGACATCAAAAGCCAAACGAATCAATAACCTTGTAAATACGGGAATAAGTCAGCGTCCGCTAGCAATGTCGGGTGTGGCAGTGGGTTCGCGAGGCCGCCCACAAATCGCGCTCGGAGGTCAAAGCGGCGCGACTCCTCGGCGAGGACACGACACGGCTGCGCGACCACACGCATCAAGAACAGATCGTATGTATACGCCTTTAGAATAAGACACATTAATAAAGTACTGAACTTGCTTCGGTTTGAGTGGATCGACCGATCTCACTATCACTCACTAATAAAGGCCCACATAGAGATATCTGGGCCTTTATTAGTGTCGTGTTCCTGTAATTTTGGTTGCTTTGTAAAAATGAACCTTATTGTTTCATAATAAAGACTAGTTAGGATTCAAGTATAAATTGTTGTATCCGTTAAATAAAAGTTCACTCAAAACGAGGTAATGAAGTATAAGTAAATAGTTGTTTTTGATTATCCACAAATTTTCAATATTGTGGAGTTCCCAAACAACTTTTGTATGAGGATAATAACTATCCGACAAAAACTAATTCGAAATAATAATAATATTGCTTCCTTTTTCAGCTTATCATAATGTTATTGAATCATATTGTTATCATATTCCTGTATAAATATATGCTTTTAACATTTTCGATTCAGTACTGGTTGAACTTTAGTATTGACCATGAATAAAATTGTGTACAGTGACAACTATAATATATGTGTATATTGCAAAGTTAGTTTATGTATATTCTGATTTCATGCAGCCGTGTTCACATTCAAGAGTCAAGTGTAAGTATTAAATAGGGAAAGAGTAACAAATATAAAGTGTACAAATTATACAACAAATAAATAAATCCAAAAGATATAAATTTGACTTTGTCCTGAACACAATCATCAAAAGCTTTATAAAACCGCTTCAATATTATATGTGTTCATTCTCATTAACATTTTGAATCATGTAAAATATTAATTCATAATTCAGCTTGAATCGGCTTATATTAATTATAATACATACAACATCGACATTCAAATTGTACAATCATTACAATCACAAAATAATATGGATGGATCTAAAAATGCTTGAAAATAAATTATATTTGAAGCCTTCAAAAATTTATAGGCTACGCTCTTTCAGAACTACAAAACGGATTTTCAGGGCAACTAAATACATCTGTCTATACTAGAAAAATGCATAAATATTCTTATGCGCGGGTGCAGGATTTAACCTAGATCTACTAAATTAAGATACTTAAACAAACCAGTCATGAAGTGTGACGGTTGAAAAACAATTAAACATCAAAGCGGTTTCCACGTTAGTCGAAATCTGAACCCGAAAATTTTGACATCAATGTTTGCTTTAAAAATTCCCATCTCTTGCTCAAAGCCTAAACAAATGAAGATCGGTCCCTGAATCGTGAGCTATAAAACGTTCCGAGACATAAAATATGTTTGACGCAATAGTTTGATCGTTTACGCGACTAGTTCGAAAGTTTTGTCAAACATGCACCTGTGTGGTGCTATTTGCACAAATTTTATTTATTTTTGTGGGCATAATCTTTTAAAGGTTCCACCTCATACGTAACAACTGAATCAAACATTGGAAAATTAAGGATCGACGGTTACACGATGGCCATCGACCAACTCTCCTTAACAAACACCGACTAACATAACTTACATATCAGGTGGAGCTTTGCGTGGAAACTCTCGGCGAAGTCGTATCTCTCCTCGCGCGAGACGACGTCGGCCCAGTGGAGGCAGATAGAGGTGAACTTGCGAGGCGTCTGCTACCGACGGTGTTGAAGACAGCGGCAACCATGTTGAGGGAAAGGAAGAGTGAGGATCACAGTATTAGTGCCAGCGATGATGCTTTGTTGGTGAGTTTTGTTCTAGAACACGTTAATATTTGTCTAGTAGGTGTAGTCGGGTAGGTTGGTTGTATGTTTGGTGCGTGATGAGTTGTTATGCATTGCTGCGCAACGACGATATACGGGAGACTTTTCAATGAGGATTTCCCCCCGCTCGATAAAAGAAGATGCTTATGTAGAATAAGTAGTTAGAAAGTTGATGTAGATTATGTTTCTAGGAAATGTGGTCTGATTTTGTTTCTAATTATATGTATGTAATTTTGGTTCTATCATAGCCTGATTTCATAAGTAAATACGGTAGTTGCCAAAAAATTATAGAATTTTGAAAGAAAATTACTGCAGTAAATAGTTATAATAATACAAACTTAATTTGAAACCCTTTCTACCTTATTTGAGACTTTATTAAACATCATAAATCCATTAGTCATACCGTGTAGATAATATATAGTGTAAAGCTAGAGTTTTTAAGGCCTTTTGTAATAATCATAACCATTCTAACATTTCCAGAGGAGAATAGTCTCCGTTCTACTCGACATAGTTCGTCAGATGTCCGAAACCCAATACGCGGTTGTCGTACGAGCGTTAGAAGCGGAGAATGTGGGCGGGGCCGGGTCGCTGGTCTCCGATGCCCTGTCTCTGTTCCTCGCGATACTACAGAGGCCCTTGTTCAGACCCCACTGGGCTGATATGCTGCACTTACAGCATTATGTTATGCTACAAGCTTTGAGGTGAGTGAGTCTTTATGTATTTTTTTAAGTAAATGGATCTTAAAAATACCTGCATTTGTAGATTTTGACCGATGATCTCTTCCATAGATATTATTTTTGGAACGGATGGAGTAAGTTGTCAAAAACTATCGTTTGGCGCACATAGAGGAATTATGGTAAAATTTCAAGTGCCTAAAAAGCCCTATTCAAAATACCATTTGATTGTATACTGTCGAAACGTTAAAAAAAAAATCTTAAAATTAGCCGTGTCCGGATTCTGAAATGTCACATCACCAATAAGAAAATTTATCTCATATGTTTCCCCCAGACTCTTAGCATCAACTCTCCGCGACCGTCTTCACTCCACGGACGAGTCAGACACCGACGCCTTAAACAACATCCACGCCCTCTGCCGCACTTGGTTCGAAGCGGGCGCGTGCTTAGCCACGTCCCAGCCTTTACAACTAGAGACGTTGCCAGCGGCGAGGAAACAAAGACTCAGTTCCTTGTATGGAGATATAAGGAGAGGTGTTGCTGATTGTTTGAGCGAGATGTGGTATAGTTTAGGTAAGAGTTTTTTTTAAAACGACCCCCGTACTAATCTATTCGGCCCTTGTGACACTGACACTGGTTTAGACCAAGGATTTGTGGATCGCACAAATACTTGTCGTTATCGAGGATCGAATGTAGTGCACAGTGTATAATATGTCTTAATGACTAATATGACTCAGCCATCCCATCGAAGTATTTATACTGCATGATCCTTTATTAGACACCTTGTTTCACTTTTTATATCAAAAAAATAGTGTTTTAAGGTCCAGGAGTGCACGGTTGCTGTAATGTAATTGCTTGTCAAAAATATGGTTAACATTGACGTCACGTAAAATTTCTAGTTGCAAGTTCAATATTATTAATCATTTCTCCCTCGCACTACTCGAAGTAAAATAAGTCATCATAAATGTCATCTACCGAAACCCGTGCTGTCCATACAAGGTACTTATGTTCGATTTTTAATCAACAGATGAACACAAACGTTCCTTTATCCCGTGCCTCGTGGGTCCACTCTTGGAAGTCAGCTTCCTCAAAGACGAAGAGGTTCGGAACACGACGATACCGCTATTCTTCGATATGATGCAGACTGAGTACAGTCACAGTGTTATGCATGGTGAGACCGGTGAGTTGTTTTGGTGGTGGGCTCTTGTAATTTTAATTGTAAGGTTTTCTATTAACTCGCTCAAAGGTTGAATTCTGGAGCAACGCTTGGCTCCGTAATGTAAAAACTGTCTCTACATTCCATTTGATAATGATAAAGACGGTATAAAATACGAATTATTATCAAAATTTTAGCTCCATCTTTGGGTGTGCTATCTCTTTCACTTCTGTTGTCGCTCATGCCTTTTCCATCAGTATCTATAATGGAAGGACAGATATTTCTATCCTTGCATTATAGAACGACTCTTCGAGGATAAGTGGAAGTGACATTAAATTTTGTTTTGCGTTGTTCCTGAATATGGCTGCTATTTCTGAATTTTCCTAATTTTCAACCAATATTTTTACCCTAGCAAACTTTAGCTTAACATTGTAAAAATGCACGCTCTAAAATGCACTTTAACAACAAGTGAAATAAAACAGCAAACATTAATATTCTTATACACTAAGTAACCTATTAAAATACGTACTTACATTTTCATTCAACAGAAAGCCCTCTAAAAGACCTAGAAAGCGAAATGATAGACAAAGTAGACGTATTAGTCGAGAAGGGTTACGGGGACACAGTATGGCGAGTCCGTTTCGTATCTCTATGCGGGGCATTGTGCGGGGCGGCGGGCGGCGGTCTACGTACCGCCGCCGCCGCGCTAGTGGCCGCGGCCGCGAGGCAGTTGGACGCCTTGCTTCAGTACCGCGCCGCCGCGCAGAAGTCCGCCACACCGCATAGAATGCATCTTACTACATGCGTATTACATTTCTATCAGCAGATTGAGAGGCCGCATATGTATATACGGTGAGTTTGTTTGTTGGTCTTTGGTAATAATAGTTAAGGAAAAAGGACAGAGTTTTCATTATTAGGATTTTTTAAATCTTGAATTAGACATAAACGTTTCAATGACGATGATGAATGTGGCAACTCAGATCATTAGGCCGAGAACTGCCCATTAACACCAAACGTACATCACAATCTTCCGAATATAATCAAAATATACAACGTTTATCAGAATATGCTCAAGACCTTTCAGGGGGTCACTATACTCATCAATTTAAAAAAAAAATATCATTGGAATATCATAAGCTCTAAACATATCTGGGCACACGACTTGATAAAATGAACAAAAAATGTGTATTGTCCCATAATAAAAGTATTCGTAATGATGAGTAATAACAGCTTTTAAGTTTTTATGTATTTTCCACAGTTACGTCCACAAACTAGCTAAAATGCATCACGCGGCCCAACAGTGGGCTGAAGCCGGTCTTTCCCTACTTTTACACGCGAAGCTGTTAGCTTGGAGTCACGATCCTTTACCGCCACGACTTAGACATCCCACCGTTGAACATGATAACCATACTACACATCGAGAACTAAAGGTAAGGTTACTTAAGTTTTCAAATTACCAATTAAATTGGAAAAGCTATTAAGCAAAATATTTGGAGGCATCTCTTACTCCATAGATAGTAATAAGATTTGTTATTCATCTTAACGACTTTAGTGTAAATTAAAAAAATGAATTAAATTTAACACTATAGAAGCTATGTTCTAATTAATTAATTTTCTTTTCGTATCATTCTATCTCATAGAATCTCATAGAATGATACCACGACAGGTTGTTTAAGTAGCAGAATAAATAAATGATTAAAATATTACAGGAATACCTATACCTCGAAATAGCCCACCTGTTAAACCGTGGTCGACAATGGGAGCTAGCCGTCGAGATAATAAAACAACTAGTCCAACAATACGAAGAGGAGGCTCTTGGTTACGGCCCTCTAGCTGAACTGCACAGTCAGTTAGCGAGCCTGTACGACGCCATGCTACGGACCCCGCGCTCACCGCCTTGCTACTTCAGAGTCGTGTATCATGGAAAAGGGTTCCCCGAGCTGTTAAGGACGCCTTATGTAAGTAACTATAATAATAAAAGCTCATGAGGTTGTAGAACTGTGGGAGGTGGACTCGGAAGTCATTGTCCCGATAGTCGTGAGAGCCAATGGCTCAATAGCCAAAAGCCTCGACCAACATGTTAGGAGGCTCTCGTTGGGCATCTGGGTCTAGGGATTGATTCAGAAAGCGGAACTTCTCGACACGGCACGTATCGTGAGGAGTTTCCTCTCTCTGGACCCTAACCATCGGTAGCTTGGGCCCTGTCCCCGTTGCCGGTTGGAGACAATTTTTGACATTTTTAAGTGTATATTATTTTTGTCTCTCTCTACAGGGCTACATATACCGTGGCAACGAGTATGAGCAGTTACAAGACTTCAATGATCGTCTTCTAGACGAATGGCCCGAGGCTGAGATACTGCCGAAGTTGGGTCCACCGGGACCTGAAATCACGGAGTCTAATGGACAATGTATCCTTTTATAATTATTCCATTGTGTGTTAATGTGAATTACACACATTTTGTTACAATTCATTCCACACTTAAATATAATAAAAGTTCAAATAATAATGGGACAGCTATTTCGCGACAAAGAATATCAATATCGGTTCATCCAGTCTGAAGTTCTGCGGTTACAAACATAAAAAAATACAGACTTATACTTTAGACTTATTGAAAATGTCCTCCATTTTTAAATCGGTTGAAAATATATTGCGTACTTTTACCTATCTAATGAATTTATGCATTTGAATCTTTTAATATCCTGAACAAAACACAGATTTACAAGTGAACGCGGTCGAACCGGTGATGGGAGACAAACTGAAGCGTCTCTCGGGCAAGCCCATCGCTGAACAAATACTACAGTATTACAAACATAATAACGTCGACAAGTTTGAGTTCTCAAGACCTTTCTATAGAGCAGGTAAGATGGTGGAATTATAACAATAAAAACCCCTTTCAACATGGAGAAAGATTAGACATTAATCACTGCGCAACCTGAACATCATCATATTTTGGAGTCAGCTAGACTCCAATATATAATATACAGATTGAATCATGGTATTTCTTTGGTCATTTGTTAGTGTTGCCTTGATATTTGGATTTAGAAGTAGCTTTGAAAAATATACGTCAGAATTTGTCTGCTTTTTGTATAGAAGTCTGCAGAAAGTAATTTAATCCTTTTGTAGCGGGGATTTCAGACCTAGACTCAGGACAACCATTCGTAGACACTCGTCTAACCGTGCAGTCAATCTGTGAATAAATAAGACTTGTAAACAAATATCTGGTGAACTAATTAATTTACTTCTAACTTCCATGTATTTTTCGTTAACAGAAGAACCAGTCGACGGCTCTACAGATGATTTATCCAATCAAAACGAGTTCGCAACTCGATGGTTAGAGAAAACTGAACTTCAGATCAGTGAAAAGTTACCAGGTAAATAAAACCTACATCTTGTTATCATCTCAGGAATAGACAATGCCACATAGCATTGACATAGTCACGATAGAAGTTCTAAATGTACTGGAATGATTATTTCTTGACAACTGACACGACTATGTGAGCGTGTGTGAGAGACATTTGCCCTATCACTACTAGGGCAAATGTAACTTCTCTAGGAGTCCAAACGACAATATGGACGACTATTTCTTCACTACGGACTAAGATAAGCTCATGAAACCTAAACCATTTCATTTCAAATGAACATTATACATTAATTATTTACTTCCAGGCATTCTCCGCTGGTTCGAAGTGACGTCACAGCGTACGTACGAAGTTTCCCCCATAGAGGCCGCTGTACAAGCGCTGCGAGATACCAATAGACTCCTTAAATCGCTCATCATAGAGGCGAGATCCCCGGAAACGCCGCTACATAGGCTCACTATGAGGCTTAGCGGTACGTTGTTGTAGTCTGTTTCTATATATCAAGATTTTACTTTTGCCTTTGAAGTATAAATGAAACCAAAAAAAAAGAACAGTGTGGCAAAGAAGTGACCTGTGGAACTTAATCTTTATTACGTATAAACATAGATACACACCTTATTCATTTTCATTTTTTGAAAAATTCACGATAAAGTGGCTTTTATTTTTATTTAAGCAAAATATTATTATTTTTTTTTTAACATTGGGGGTTACACATTGTTTTAGTTGGAAAATTTTGAGAGATTGGTAGTCTCTCCATCCGTATGTTTGTGATTTATTCTAGTTAAAAAAAAACATATTGAAACAACAACAACAAGCACCAACTTTACACAAATTACGAAAATTAAACTAAAATTTTAACTATGAGGAAATAAATAAACCAGCATTGTACTAATTTTCCATGGTTTGTATCTCTTCATTGTGTAATACCAAATTTTCTTCTTTTACCCAGGCATCCTAGACCCGGCCGTCCAAGGCGGTATAGTGAACTACGAGCGTGCTTTCCTCACACCATCTTACGAACACAGACACCCAGATCACGCCCCTCTGTTAGCAGAGCTCAAAGATCTAATAGCCGATCAGATGCCGCTGTTGAAGTTTGGTAAGTTATTCTATGCGTTTTATATATTTGTCTAGACTTTGACTTCTTATAGTAAGTAGTATATAGCGTCGACTCAAATGATATTTGCGTTAATTATTATTTGATTGTTTGTTACGTACCCCTGTGCGAAGATTTGACTTTCGTCCAATTAATAAAAAAGAGTGGTTCTAGACTAAAATTGTCTGTCTTTGTCGATTGCGTTAGAAAAAGCAGGTTAATAAAATTTTGGTGAATAAGTCAATAGAATAAAATCTAGTTGAGCCAAGTTAGTTTGTGTATTCTCTTGTGGCCCCGACTACAGGTAATGAAGCAGAATTCTTCGTTGTTTGCATACTGAGACGAAAGTTACGACTCTATCCTAAAAGTAATTATACTTACTTGCTCCGTTAGCTCAGTGACCCAAATTGTGTCTGTACTTCTGATACGAGAGAGCACTTCTTTACCCGATCCTTCGCCACTTATATCTCGTCAAATTCCATTTTAACAATAAAAGCTTTAAATTTGGTTGTAATAATAAGTTATGTCTACAGGTCTAGACGTACACGGGCAGCGAGCGCCTGCCGAGCTGGAAGAGCTACACGCGCATCTACTGAAGTGCTTCCGCAGGATGCAGCAACACGTGCATCAGAGATATGGACGGAAGGTACGTACTTGGATGTTTACAGTGGTAAACTTTTCCCACGTATCAATGTATAAGGGCTACGTGATGTTTAGAGTACATGTTATATGAAAAAGTAGACAATAAAAACACAATTTAATAGAGGTTATATTAAATTGTGTTTCTATTGTCTACTTTTTCAATAAATACCCGTAAATAAACCTGTATTTACGGGTATTTATTAAAATAACCTGATTAAAGCCAGTGGCGGCATTAGCTCATTATTAAGGACTCTGATTGGGTCCAAAATCATTGGTCTATCCCGATAAATACGTGTTAGTGAACCATTGTTATAAATAAATAGTTTAGAATCCGCCTCACAAAAGTTAGTATAATAAAATAGAAACACAATTGTCGTACGCATACGTAGTTTAAATATACTCCTAGTTTTAAATTGAATATCACTCACAACTCAATATTTGTAAGGTAGCTTCATTTTATATGTTATTGATAAACATCTCAGTGGACGTTAATTAAAAAGATATCGGGTCAATCAATCTATACGATATCAATAAACTGTCTTAATGTGCTTAAGTTTACCAGAAGTCACGCCAAAACAAACGGTCCTCCTTCTTAAACTTCATATAATATTCTTACCAATATTGTTTTATTATCAGAACTGTGACATAGAAGTGGAATCACCCGAGGTGCAGCTTCGCATGCCGTTCCGCGACAGCTTACAGACGGAGTCCAGCAACACGTGCAATAACAGGATATCAGATATATCCACTAACACCGAGTAAGTTAATAAACATCATCGTCACACCGTCATCGTCGTCTTGAATAGCCCACTGCTGAACATAGGCGTCACTTTGTTTGTGCCATTTTCCTCTACCACTTATCTTCTGACACTGGCTTGAGACTTGTGTACTGATACTTGGGCCCGTTCAGTTATAAATTTACTTCATCTACAAAAAAAGCTGTACAAGGGTTCTGCTTTATTCAAAACTTATAAAAAACCAGCGGTCCTACGATAGATGAAGTGGTTAATGTTCGCTGTCAATAATGTATGTCTTAATCATTCTATTAATAGTTAATAGTAGGCTAATAGTAGGTAGTTTCAATACCAATTTGCCTTTTGTTTCAGAACTTCGTCGAAAACCAGATTCTTTAGTTTCAATGCTGCGATAAATCCTCTTGCAAGGTAATATTCAGTCAGTTACAGCATATACAACTAAAGTAAGACTATCTTCTATATATATGCAACCTTATAATTTCAGTAGGAACAGCAGTACCGGTGTGGTTGGACGCTTCGCTACACTGCAGAGTTCCCCTGGTCGACGGAATAAGAGGAATAGGAAGGTAATAGAGAATTTAAGAAATTGTAGAAACTACGAAGTTAAAATGGCTGGTGAACGCGTTAGACTCAGGCTAGGTTTAATATCTTTGATGACTTTTAAATATCTATGAGTATTGTTGCTGAATGAGTAAGAACAGAACGCAGGTTAAGCCACGTAGTACAGCCAGCTAAAATGAAGAAAATACAGTTTTGTAAATTTTTATTTTCATCGAATGTAATATGATAAACACCTAAAACTTGAAAATGTTGTTAAAAAGTTACAAATATCAATCATTTTCATCTGATAGTTATACGATATTGTTCATTATTATTATTATCTATTCCACTGTGTCTGCTCTGCTTTACAAAGGCCTCACTAAAATCCTTCCACGACGCCCTATCCTGTATTTGTTCATACAATGATAGTAAAATAACTCTAATTACCCATCCAGAGCGAAGTCGGCACCCAAGCAAGCGGCAGCCAATGGTACACACAACCAACACCCAACGGCTCCGTCAACAGCAACAGCGTCAGCAACAGCCCGAGCACGAACAACAACCCACCAATCAACAACAACAGCGTAACCAGCATCAACAGTATCAGCCAATCAGAGACCAGCTCGCCGCTAAGAGAACTGCGCCAAGAGGTGAGACAAGTACTTAAGGTCAGTCGATATATCAATATGTCTGTTTGAATGTGGTAACTCAACGTGCTTTATGTAAGTTAACTATACTATGATTAATATTTCACTTGTCTTGGTTTTTTTAACGTCATCTGATTAGTCTTTAACGTGTTTGGATAGTTCGGTTGTATTTGAATTTACTGTTTTGTGCATGGAAATGTACTGGAAATGTTTGAGGAGAGACAAAAAATAAAAATGTCTAGTCGTTTGAAAAGAAAGATTGGTAGTGCAATTGTTTTTTAGAATAGTCTTGTTGGCAGACCTCAATAAAGGCTAGATAGATAAATAAAAATAGACTTATGATAATAGTAAACCACGACGAATCGCAGGTTTGATCTTTTTGTATCAGTATCTTTGATATCAATAACTTGAACAATCTGATACTCCCTCCATGCAAGAATTTAAATTACCTACCTACATAAAAAAATAACCAAGTCTTGTTCAGAATACCTATTCTACATGTTTTTCAATTGTACATTTCCATGTATAGACAGAAGCGGTTTTTGAAATATAGCTGAGACTTGTTTCAACACGTTTTATGTTAACTTCTTTTCGGTGTTTCTCGTTATGTCGTTTCACTGAACTTTTTGCTCCAATAGTTTTCAAATACACCGTTTTTCGACTTCTAGGGAAACAGATCCATAAACAATTTTAATATCAACATTTACTAAATTAGCTAACTGGCCTTGCTTTGCTTTCTCACAAATTTAATGCAATTTATCTCAATGTAGTTAAAATCTCGATCGCAACTCAAGTCATCCATTTTTCACATCTAAATTATAATAAACGGATATTTTTATTTTCATGCATTATCATTGTACTAATTTGAAATTGTCTCACTGAAGTGAAAAGCCTCTCATACATAGGCTAAAATATCTTCACAAAAGTAAGTAATTTCTCAACAGTGCAGTGCTTTAAAATATTTTAAAAGTGCAGCCCTGCATGATTAAATTCGTGAATATTATTAAGGTGAGTTTTCGAGTGTGTGTGTATGTTTGTTACTTCTTTATGCTAAAATTGAAAGTGGAGCAAGCGAACACCCTGAAATAACACTAGAGATTTCCAGTTGTAACCAGTAATAGTAAAGTAACAGCAATTTACAGTGATAATAATGTCTTTCTTTCTATTTTGAACTAGTGTGATGTTTTTGCGATAAATCTAATAATCATTTTACAACAATGATAGGGTTGATGACTGCGTATGAATAGAAAAAAAATATTGAGTCCTTCATGCAGGAAAATAAATGAAACCCGTAGATATTTTGAAAAAATGGTAAAAGTTCAGATCCGTTGCTTTTGACGTTATGGCTTAGCTAAAATTAAGGTTACGCAAAACTGCCACGGCAGAAAAATAAAAATCTTGTACAGAATTCATATTGAGACGGACATAAAAGCGGTTAAATTCTAGTCGGACTCGCGACACTGAGAGTTCCGACCAAAAGGCTAAATAATTAAAAAAAAAAATCTCCATCTCAATTTTATGACCGTACCACAGCTTTGGTTAACTTCTCTCTGATTTTGAATGGTAAATGCATATTCCAACAGAATTAGGTAATTTGTGAAAATCATAAATAACAACCGCCTAACTATCAATGTTCTAAAAATTCAACCTGGTGATCGACAAAACGGACAGATAGCGAAACCTTAGTACTAGCTTCCTTTAGAGCATCAAAATCTGAAAATGACGTCATCACCCCTATTGTATTGACTATCGCTTGACCCCAGTTGTCCTAAAGTTATCACTAATAAATAAAGCCATGGTTTTACATAATTAATCCGCTTGTCCCAGCTGGTGACTGAGCGCCCCCTCCGCGCCGACGTTGAGCGCGAGCGTCGCCTCTCGCAACGAACTAGCTTGATCAACTCTTCCGCACCACCCTCGAATAGAGACTCTATGGGTGAGTGTTTAAGACTTATTTTTGTGTGTGCTTACGGCTGATACTAACCTAAAGGTCGACCGATATCTTAAAGTAAAACTGTTTGTAGATGCGTTACGCTTATGGCGTACATAACGATGTCTTACTTTATGAGTTTTTGTAAGATCCCAATCTGTTTTGAAAGTTGCATTACTCCAACGCTAACGCTAATTGATTTGTTCAATTATATGAAATTTAATTGAACAGTCAAAATTTGGTCTCTTGTCGACATCCCATTAGAGCCGATACCTACCGGCGCTAATTTCCGTATCAGATGTAGAGCTTGTGATTTTCAGTAGTTTGTTGGGTAGTAATACTTTTAACACCAGTTTTAATTCTTATGTTAATATCAGCCGTAAATAACTCCCAATAGACGGGTTATTTGTGTTTAGTTTTAACTATTTTAAAAGTCTGTTTAACAATAGTTTGGCCACGTATTTGTATTTAATTGGGATAACTAGTGATTTACCGCTTCATTATATAAATCCCCTATTTTTTCAATGGTTTTATGTTCATTAAGACATTTAACACTTAATTTACTTGTAAATCCCAAACACAAAATTACAACAATATATAAAAAATGAATCCGTCACCTAACACAAATTTCACAACCAGGTACAACAGATTCTAACCAAGAGGAAGAAGAGCCACCACCACTACCAAAGAAATACAACCACCGAAGCATGGACCTCGAGAGCGACAGCAACAACAACGGGGACTCGAACCCGCTCCCCGCCAGGCACAACTACGACACCGTGTGGGCGCCGCGAGGCTCCTTCCTGTACAACTCTATAGCGAACAGGAGAAACGACAAGGCTCCTACACCGCCGCCGAAAAAGAGGAATGCCCAGTAAATAATAATAATTATTATATATTACGTCCTTATGTATAAAGTCCTGACTAATTTTCGGACGAGGTGCTAGACACCAGCTAAATACGCAGGACATATTCTAGTTCACAATTGTCTGTGCAAATAACATGTGCACTCCATTTTCTTACTCTTTTATACCCCCAGACGGTAATCTAACACGAACGGAGATTGATCAGGCGCAGGTCTCAGAACACGGATGATCTGATATATATTGTCAATCAAGTCAATTCCATGCCAAGATCAGCTTATCACGGTCCACTGAATATTGGCTTCTCTCTCCCAAGTCATCGGTCCATCGAATTGAGGGTATACAACCTGACCTAGGCTTTTAACCACACATACATATTATACTAAATTTCAGCTTCTTTATCCCACTGCTGAGCTAAAGTCTTAAAATATTAGACAAAGAAAGAGCAGTGAAAATGAAGAAACTTATTGAGGGATAAGGGAGTGAGAAATATGGCAGTGAAATTCAATTCAAAAAATGATATTGTAATGAAAACGTGCTTTACTATGTAAACAAAATTCGCGAAAAGCCACCGAAATTTTAAATTAAACAAATACTTATATAATTATAATGTTACTCTAATGTAATCTAACCCAATTTTATTTCAAATGATATTTTTGTGATATTAAAATTCATTCGATGCCATTTATCCAAAGGTTTTTAACGATATTATTATTACGATTGATATTCAAATGTTACCGAAAATTGATATTTTTTTTCAAGAATGTGACTTTCTTCCAAAATTCTTGAAATAACAAGTAATTTATATTATTTCACGCAGTTTTATATATCAATATATCAAAAACTTGGAGTCGACAAAACGCGTCTTGTAGTAAATTTATCTTAAAATATTTTCATTTTCAAATAATCTTCTTAATTGAACAATATTTTAGAGTAATCAGCGAACGTATTAAAATGATGATCAAGAAATTATTAGTCGTAGAAATTATGCTTCAGTATTTTTTATTTGTACGTAATTTGTAATATTAAGTGAATATTTCCGGTATATTATACAAAAGTATTTAAAAGGCATTTCTTTATAAACTTTCGCTTATTTCAATCTACTTACTCAATAATTTAATTTTATTGAATTGTATAATATAGTTAACGACGGTTCTTAAATGGCTTAACCAACAGCAAACACAATTTAATAACTGTTGAAAAACCTCATATTAAATGCAGCGATGATTATTTAGTCTATAGATCAACTAATAACTACAAAAAACAACAGATAGAAAGCCTTTTTGTACCGAAAGTAAGTTAATTTAAACATTATTATTATAAATATGTTAATAATTATCATATAAGTAAAAGGAATACCGTTTTTCCATGATATACCATTTCGCGGCCATAAATAGCACCAAACATACAAAATATATGTTATTATTTTGTATATAAATATTATTATTATTACCTACTGTATAGGTTTAGTTCAATAAGTCGATCATTTGACAGTAATTTTAAGGATATTTTAATTTAAAGTTGTGCTTCATTTGTATATGAATGTAAAAACAGTTTTTTTTGTTGAAATGTCTGAATCGAGTAGTCTAATGATATTATTTCTGTAGGACTAGTCTATACTCGAGATTCACACTATTAAACATATTGTTTCAAAAGTATACATTTGATAAAAATCCACTATGTTTAAGTACTGTCTTCAAAACAAAACAAAAAAATACTTTTCAACATTGTTTCGTCGACAGTACACTACTTGTTATTTATAATTTAAATAAACAGATCAAACTAGATTAAGGGAAATGTTTATTTATATATTTTGTAGCATTTTCGTGATTATAACTTTTAATTTAGTGTTATTTGTTGATTCTTATATCGTCAATCGCGGGTGAGTCAGTCTTTTTATCAAACCTTTGAATATTATAAAACCGATTTATCCTAAGCAATGGCCTAGTGTTACTTCACAAACAAGTGAAAAATAAAGAACAATTCTTAAATTTATATAATCCAAAGAATTATTAAAAACAATCGGATTGCCTTGAAAAGATTAATGAAAATGAAATGCTAAAACACCTGTATCTGTAATTATCGGACCGTCTAAGTGACATTACTGGCTTATGACGTCACTATGCCATGACAGTACCCGAACAAAATGCATCGAATTAATACAGGTCTGTCTTTATGCTTCTAATCATAAAATAATTGTCAACAACAATCCTATTTTGTTTCCACTATTATACAGCCCTTCTAACCAAATAACGTGTCTACAATGGTTTACGTTATTACGTTAATAAATGTATGGAAATGCATGCGACTTTCATCTCCATACATTTGAGCGTTTTGTATGACGTTAACATTTTTATTGGAGTTGCCTCTTGACTAGAGCAGCCCCTGTTTTCATACTCGTGCCCGCGGCCATAAAACACCAAATATACGATTGTTGTGTTTTTTGTATATTGTATAATTGATTTGTATATTATTATTATTAGCTAGATACATAAGTATGATATTATTGTGTACGCATGTTGCAATAATTGTTTTTACCAGCAAAATAAATAGATATTTTATAGATTTTGTTTTGTTTTATTGGTCTTGGATTTTTCAATATCTTTTTTGTATTATATTCGGGTAAAGGCATACTGATCCACGTATGCAACGTACGCCGCATATGATTTTATTTCTCTGCATTTTACCCACACCTGTTTTTAGAATATATAAAGATTTTATTTTAGCTGCTAGCCAAGACATGGGACTGAAAAAGCTTTAGGTATTAGACATTTTAACCGAAAAATTGGACTTGGTTTTTTTTTAAGGAAGAGTCCATCTTCCTTTCTACTCCGTCCTTTCCACTAGAACTACGAGAAAGTCAAAAACATTCAGGTTATCACGTCACCACTCGTGTTTTAGTATATCTACCGAACTTAATTATAATGTTTATTTCTATTTACTTACTTAATGAAAATTGGGTAAGAGATTTTATACGTTCTATAAATGTTCTGTGACACAACATTTTTATTACACCTATATATAGATAGTAGTGTACATAACAAATAGTAAACTATGTAGGATTTATTGTTATTTAAATAAGGATTTATTTGAGGGTCGTCCATGTTAAGACGGCGAAGCACTCGGGCGCAGGGTGTTTACGGGCACTGGATACCCTGGCTGCCCGTCACATCGGACTCTGGTCAATTGCAAGTACTCATCAAAGTATGCATCAAACGCCTCGGATAGGCGAGTGTTTGAGGTCCAAACCCACAGATCACGATGTGTCACGGGTTTGATCCCCACGTCCTACACGTTTGATACTCTATTTTTTTTCTGAATCTGAAATTCTTGCAACAAACTTTCCCGTAAAAAAAGCGAGCTCCCAAGTCTTGGAATTTGTCACCCACCTTCTCGTGGGTCGTGTAGGCCTAACTACTACTAACTAGCCGGTTTACAAGTCAGGAAGAGAAACTTGGCACCCGTTTTAACTACTAGGCACATTTAATGCTTAAATTAAATTTATTTTTGTTGTTTAGTGCAGTTTTATAGTCGGTTATAATTATTTGTTTATTTTCCCCTTTTTAATATTGTGGTTAACCTTCTATTCTGTCTTATGAGGTTAACGTAATTCCTGAAAGATTTCAACTTCCGGTCCATATTTGAAAATATATTTATCAAATAAGAGTTGTACCGTGGATCGTTTATTTTTGTTTTGACTTCCTTGGGGTTTTTAAAATGACTTCGACACAATCCTTGTGTCGCGGGTAGATTCAAAAACATTCAAGTCAGTTACACAAAGACACCCAGACTCAGGACGAGTATTCGTGTATCACACAAACGCTTGGTCTATGCAAGGATCAAACCCACGTCGCGGACAATAGGTTTTGCGTGGTGACCTCAACCACTCGGCTATCCGGTTATGGTTTTGAAGAATCAGTAGACTCCCTTCATCATAATTCTTTGTGAAGATAATTGGATAAGCATCAATCTACTTTCATTGGATAAGGTAGATCATCTGACACCATTATTTCCATGATTTAGTGTTCGACAGCATTTTTCTGCTGCAAATATTGGACCAAGTCATGAGTTTTCTTTGGCTATCTCATAAAATGCTCATTGCTCATTAGTCGCAGTTCCCACAATTATTTACATTTAATGTATCCAACGTGGTTTGTCACCTGTTTATTTAGCGTAACGTTATCAATTTAGGTTAAGGTTTACCTATTTATGGTTAAAAGACAATTAGAAGGTACAGTCGATAAGAAAAGTTATGAAAGTACTTAAGTAGTTGCGTAGGTTATAAATGACAAATAACTATAATTTTTTTCATTTAACCACAGAGTAAAAATCTCATGACTTCAACAGCGTGAAGGGCGAGGCATGATGATCACAAATCGATCCCTTCTTTCTTTTTACAGGAACCGTCTATTCTTCGCGATTCCATTGAATAACTAAAACTTTTTTTAAGGCGTTGGAATTCCACAAACATTAAAGTTACATGCACAAGGACTTTTATAGACATTAATATTAATTTAAGACGATAATAATAATTTTCAATTAAAATTTCGTTTTCGGGTGGCGCCATCTATAATAATAATGCAACTGAAGCATGAACGTACTAGAATGTTGAAGGCTAAGTAACAAGTGGTTAATAACATAGACATTATTAGTGATTTAATAAAAAGGACATTTTGCCGTTACAGGGTTTTGTTGCTAACTGTACGGTATTCAAGTAGTCATTATTTTTAGAGTTAGGAATATCACGCTTTTTAAACGTGATCCAAAAAGGGGTTATCTTTTTAAAGCATTTCTTGATACTTTTACTATTTTTAGAAAACGTAAAGTGTATTAGTACATACATAAGATTACACAATAGACAATGTTTTAAATAAATTAGCATTTTAAGGGACGGAGTAGGTAAATAGAATTCGTTTTTAATCATTCTGAATAGGTAAGTACCTGATGTTGTAATGTTTAATTCATGGTTTTTTATCAATTGGTTTTGTTCTGACGACATACCCATTGCACCTACTTTTAAAATTTATTACGTTAGGTAGAACTAGGGGATTATTTTTATTCATGGTTTAATTTATTTACATAGCCGACTAAATACCTTAATTTTTATAAAAAAAGATATAGTAAAACAATTTGTTGGCAATAATAGCGCTCTTTTCGTGCGCACGCGCTTTCCACATAATTTAAACAAATTGAATACCTTACATTTGATGTTAAATTAATATTGCATATTTATTTAAAAACGGTTTACTCACACGTAATTATGGGGTTCGTTTGACCACTTATAGACGTAAAAAAATACAACTTCAAACGCCTTGTCGGTAAAAATTGATCTGGCAACCATTAGTCATTTACTACTGCACTCTAACAACAAATTGCAATTCAAGCGCAGTTTGAATACAGCTTATTTGACTAGGTACTGCAATAGGACTGCACAAACCAAATGTGCAGTCCGATTGCACGCCTACTGCAAATGACTGCCTTAGCCTAAGAGAATATTCGAGAGATATTCGTCGAGGTCAAAAACACCATGCAGCACCCACGTGCCTAAAACATAAATAGACACAATAGGTAACGAACAAACATTAATTAATTGTTTGTTTATAAACAAAACAACGTTACAACTAATAAAATATTGTTTGCGTTTCTTTACGCAGTTGTGATGGTTATTGCTCTTACGAAATATGTTATACTTGTGATATGTAAATAGGTACTTTTAGTATGGAATACGACAAACAGAATTTTGATTTGTTTATTTTCTGCGTTTTAATGTAACAAGTGCAAATAAAGCGAGGTAGAATTGTACCTGTACCGTAAGACACGTTCGTATAACATTTTGATGTGGACTCTTGATTTTCTATTGTTTATTTCGTACTTTGATCCTTGTGTCGCGGGTCCTCACACACATTCAAGTTACATGCACAAGAAACCCAAACTCAGAATAAGCATTCGTGGATCACACAAATGCTTGTCCTGCGCTAGGATCGAAATCGCTACACTTCGCGCATAGTGGGTTTGGCGTGATGTCTTATACCACTCGGCTATCCTTGGCGTCGAAATTCGTTGTCTTGAATAATTGATAAGTCTTTCGCGACCTAAAACTAGACCAATCCGAAAATAGACATTGCTACAAAACAAATTAGATAAACAGCTATTAGTACTGTTTTTCCGCGAATATCACATTCCACTTTTTCGGAATTTTCGCAGAACAAATACCTGCTAATGATGAATGCAATCGAGATAAGGCATAGGAAAACTCCTTCATGATTGTTAATGATAAACTAATTGGTTTTCTAGTGTTAACATTCGGTACAATTGAGTGTAAATACATGAACAGCAAAAAACGATTAAGAAATTATCTAATGTCTAATACTAAAATTAATAAGTGGTAGAGTATGTGAGCTTTCTTTGTAGTGGGACTAATCCCACACCAACAACAGACAACTGAAATTTACTAAATCGATAAATATCAGTTACCCAATCGAACAAACTTTTTATCTGTAGAAAGCTACGTTTTTTGTACAATTCTAAACTAAGTATATCATAAACCAAAAAAAATACTAACGAAAATATCCAGGCGGAATTCAGGACATTATGATTAACAAGTTTATTTGACTTCAGCTTTTATAACTTTAATTATGAAACATACATATAAATATAAAGGTTGACACAACACTTTACTATCTTTGTTTAATTAACCTGTAACACAATGCGCGGTCACTGAGTTAAACTCACAAAACAGTTCGTCCAATCACTGGGAATTTATTAAACGGCTACGTGCAAACTCTTATCTAGATTTTGGGAGTACCTGCGTTCTTATCTCCATGATGAAGAATCAACAATTAATTATTGTTTTCTTTTGCTGCTTTCTATGCACACCGATTAATCTTTTTATTCGATATGAAAACCCTATTTGATAAGTTACAGTCTTCTATTGCACCTGATAATAATACTATGTAAGGAAATATAGTTAAGGTAATATATTTTTATTTCGTATTTATTTATAGTTTCGACTCGCGATCCCGCCGCGTCTGCTCATGATTAAGGACTCCGGTTGGGTCCGAAACTAGTCGGGCTACCCCGATAAATACGCGTGAGTAAACCGTTACATCATTTAATAATATATTTTTAGTTACCTACTATGTCGAAATTAGGTTAAGATATCTGTAATGGCAAAGTAAATGTGTGATAAATAAATAAATTGTATTAACGTTAGATGTCATTGGGCATTTATGTTTGAATTCGAGATAAGGATATAAAAGCCCCTTAAATTGCTGAATTCGAAGTTTTTCTTGAAAAAATAAAAAATTATTGACTCGACCTGGAGTGTGATCCTACGACCTCGACTACACTTTTTTGCGCTTGCGCATATAGTGCTATATACTATACTAGATACTAGACCTAAGTTATAGTACAGGCTCAGAGGTATCTATAAATATTTGTTTGCCGAATTAGTTGATAACATTAATCTTTCATTCCACACTTTGTTTGTATCCTAATCGCTTGCAATATCATGCCGGAAAACGTCTCTCGGGTCAGTTATACCTACACATAATACTAAAATACTTACATAAATAGTGACAGGTCACCTGGTTAAAACATTACGGTCTAAAAATCCACTTATCAACCTTATCTCATCGCCCGTTACTTAAACATAAACCCAAACAAATATTTTGTGTATCTGTTTTTAAGTATGGAAAAATTGAGTAAACTTGACACAGTTTTTTTGTTTACATTACAATATAAATTACTGTAATATTAAAAGGTTTATCTCAGCACGATGGAGTTTTTGCTCTGTTAATTTGAGTTTACTGTTGAATGAAACAATAGTTAATAGATAGTTTCTATAAGTATTGAATGGTTTTTCCCCATAAAACGATTTGTCGACTATTTCGCGAGATCTTAACACTATGACAAATTCTTTTAATTCGTTCTTCTGTTATCGTATGATTGATGTACAATCAGGAGTTGGATTAAAACCACCCACAGGTATTGTATTGTAGCGTAGCTAACACATAAAGGATTTAACAATTATCAAACTTTAAGTAAATCACTTAAAAAAAGAAACGTCTCCAGCATTTTTTTATTTAGCTCACTGTGTTAAACTGCCCACTGCCCACTTTTAGGCAAAGGTCTCCCCCAAATCCTTCGATAATTTTCTACTCTGGGCCTCATGGAACCAGCCCGCGCGGTAAACGTTAAGATCGTTTCGCCACCGTTTCACAGGTTCAAAAAAGTTATTCAAGTCACATTGACAAAGATACGAACGATGTTTTAATTCATCATTAGACACAGCAACATAATTTCATGAGGACTCCATTCGATTGCTCACAAATTGTTTAAAGATATCGTATCTTTAAAGAGATTTCTTTCTATGTATGCAGTGACAGATACTTGAAAATTATCTTGCGGTTCGTGATTCATGATGCAGACTACTAGACAAACACTTGTCTAGCATGAATGAATAATCGTCGGCGTCATGTTGTGACGTCGAACTTTTATCTATGTTTATCATTGTTCCCTTTACAAAATTGTCTTAGAGAATAGCTTTCTCTAGTTTATAAATACAGCTACTGCACCAAAAAAGGAAATTAATGAATAAAACCAACATGGTAGAAAAATAATTACCTTCGCCTGTTTTAGATTTTTGCCGTTTGCCGATGTTCCCTTTTCGCATCTTAGAGAATAATTTTCCTTAGTTTCTAACTATAAAGCTGTCTGAGGGTCTACCACTACGTTTTAAAGTATTATAACTATTGCTATGAAAACGTCACAGCGCAATAAAAAGCAAAGAGCGGCAGCTCTCTTACACATCAGAAATAATATAACTTTTGAGAGGTGCCGGTAGGTCCCCGAACCAGGAAATGAAAATTAATAGACCAACTACAAATTTTACCTTGGCATTTGAAACTTTACTAGAGAATGTAAGTTATTACCCATATAAAAGGGATTTACAAAGGCTAAAATCTCAATATCTTACAATAGATTTGCAAAATTTAATAACACAACAATATTGTCGATAAACTTTTGTTTATTCGGTTTGTCAATGTGTCATTGTTTTGTTTTGCCGTGATTCCGGCCAAGGCAGCAAAAGAACCGGATTGTTTTTAATCGACGAAAGTTTGATACATTCCCACGCTGTCATGTCGTTTTGACAGCTGAAAGTTATCATTCTATTAATGTAGTTTCCTATAACTAACTGATGAAACTGTGTAATACACGTTAGAATGTCTTATGAAAATGTGTGGCGAAATTGTTTTGTCAAAAAAATCCAATATGTCTTTGTTATGTCAAACATTTTCCAATAGTCACAACAGACATGTAAGTCGACTCTCAGCTGTTTTACACTCTGGCACGATGCAATACTGTGACGTCACTCGGGACTGAACATGAAGCAAATGAGTGGTTTCAGATAAAATCGACAATTAGCTCTGAATAAAGTATAAACAGCTGTTTTGTAAGCAGTTGTGATGCTGATCAAATTGCTATGCAGAGTATCATTATTATTACAATTAATAATAATGGATTATAATTTTTATATTTATTTATTGCAAATGTGCTAAAAACATTTATCGTGTCAAAATATCCACGAAAACGATTTATATAGTTTGTCTGTGGTAGTTCAATTTAGTGTTTGTTTGCAAGGGTCTTTAATTAGAAAGTGATTTATTTTGGTTAATAGAGCGGCACCAGAAAGACGCAGGCAAAGATAAAGAAGTAGCTCAATGTCCTCCATAGACAGATTGCTGAGGTGAGCAGGAGAAAAGAAAGGGCTGCACCGAACGGCTAATGGAAAATTTGCTATTGCAAAGCCAGACTTGCTTATATTTTTTACAGGTAATCAGAAAATATTGCCCCACAAATGACAATTTGCATCTGAAAACCGTTGATATGCATGTTGATATGAGATTTTTTATAGGAGCGGTATTCAAAACATAGCCTACTTTACTTTACTAAGGGTCTATTTAAATTTAAGGGCTCGAATAGTCCAGTGTCCGACTCACCACAAAGAACCCACTGGGCGGTTACTGACTGTCGCGGGTTAGACCCTGGCGTAGAACAATTTGTGTGATCCACAAACGCTTCTCGGGGTGTATTTGTATATCTGACTTGAATATTTCTTAAACTAATAGCTACATGAAGATTAAATTCACACAGGAATCGTTTTAAAAAGAATTAAGTATCCGTAGATACTTTATGTCGATAAAAAGTACCTAAAAGTTTGTGAAAAGAAACTCGGTAAGGAAAAAAGATTATAATTTTACTTAAACTAGCTGTTGACCGCGACCGCAGCGTGATGTTATATAGCCTTCCTTGATAAATTGTCTAATCAACACAAAAATATTTTTTCAATTCGAACCTGTAGTTCTTGAGATTAGCACGTTCAAACAAACTCTTCAGCTTTATATATTAGTATAGATTATTGTCTTGCCAGCCTTAATAATATATGTCTTCACTAAGTTTAAATCAAGTCTGACCAACGAAGTGGGTAAAAATCAAGGCTAAAGGAGTTGGTTACAAACATACAAAGGCATTGTGAAAACCTCCTCCAATAGTGAAACAAAAGTTTGCGGATTAACATCACCACGCATGCGTCAAATGTTCACAAATACAGACCATGAAAGTCACGCTACCTCAAGGTGCAAAAATTTCAACTACTTGTGTTTACAAATTAATCTTAAGACAAATTTAGTTAGACTTACAATCAGACTTTACGGAAAGTTTATGAAACTTGTCTGCTGATGTCTGATTCGTTTTCGAGTTACGTCATAATGTTAGATAAATAAATATTTGAATTTCTGGTCTAATCACGATGGTAAGGGGTGATTTCGTAATGCCTTTCTACAGTTTTAACGTAAGAAACACACAATCATCGGTTAAACTTATTATATAAGACTTTATAAAATAGTTTTCTTTCGGATATATCGATCAGTTTTTGTTTTGCCCCTCAACTATAATAATTTGGAATTGGAAACTTTATATCACTTACAAACATTCGTAATAGGAATACTTTTCTGATTCAATTAATTTTATTTCAGAAGTAGGTTCAGTTCACTTGTTTTCACGACAAGAAACATCTTCCTTTAAACATAAATAAATCATTAAATCCAAATCAGTACACGCAATAAAACGTTAGCCGAGTGGTTAAGGTAACCGCGAGTCTCGTAGGACAAGCATTTGTGAGATCCACGACTGCTTGTCTTGAGTCTGGGTGTCTTTGTGCATGTGACTTGAATGTCTGTGAAACCGCTTCGAATAATAGATAAATATTAATAATTTAATTAATTCTTCAAAATTAAATTAAACTTGAATGCAGACACTGAGCAAACGCACGTGCCGTTGCCGTCTCTGACGTATTATAACTTATTAATCGATACAAGTCTTTACTTGTACGTTCATTTTGTATGAACGTGAGTACTATTATAACTATTATGTCATTTGGAAATTAAAACACAAAATGCCAAATTCGAATTCTGGCAGCCAACATATTATGTAGCAAAAAATAAATTTATTTTAACATGTAGGTACTACAATCAGTAACTACTTATTATGTCTTAATGTATATTTATTGTGTTCATAAGATGCAGTATAATGACGGACGGATGGATATGTGGACAGAAAGCAAACCCTCAGTAATAGGGTTCCATTTTAATATGTTGTTGCGGAACCCTATTTAGTATAAATTATTATTAGTGATGACGTAAGTATATTATTAGTGTATGTAGTTTATTATTATAGAATAAAACTGTATGCGTGTTTTCTCATAGATTCTATGGGAAAGTGACGGAGTTTAAAGAAATCATTTTTGTTATCATCCGTTGTTTATCATCATGATATACTTTATTTATATCTTCGTGTTTATTTTGCTTAAGTATAGCCTTACGGATTTATTGTAATTATCTCTATTGGCAATAGTAATAAGTACATCAACTGCAAAAGAAACATTTGTCTAGTATCACATTTCATGAGATGCAGCCTGAAGATAGACTATATACAGATGCACAGACAGCAAGAAGGACAGACAGCAAAACCTCAATAGATTTCTGTTTTTAAACTTTGAATACGGTACCCTAAAGGCATTAAAGATCATGAATCATCTTTTTAAAAAGACACACAAACACACAGACTTTATGACGATCTTATGTAATTTTCAAGTTACTTAGTGCATGCCATTAGATGACAGAACTAGTAACTATTAGTGCACAGTTCCAAAATATTCCTATGGAGAATAACCAGCAATAAATTCAAAAGTTAACCTACAAATACAAAGTCTTTATTCGTAGAACATAGGTACCGTATGGTGGTAGGTGTTACATCAAACCTAGTTACGTAGTCCTCCATTCCTCTCTTAAATAAAAAAGTGGTACAAGATTGTACAAGTTCAAAGATGTGTGACTGCACGGATAGCCGAGTGGTTGAGGTCACCACGCCAAACCCACTATGCGCGTCGTGTCGCGGGTTCGATCCCCGCGTAGGACAAGTATTTGTGTGATCCACGAATGCTTGTTCTGAGTCTGGGTGTCTTTGTGCATGTGAGTTGTATGTTTGTAAACCCCCCGCGACACAAGGATTAAATTGTTTAGTGCGGGAGTCGTAAAGAAAAAAAAAATGCGTTAACATAACGATATAGCTATTGATTAGACTTGTCTACCTACCCCTCTAACATATAAGTAGCATCATAATGTATATGAGCCATTGTTTGTCACACAAGAAATCAAGGAAATGTGTCATAACACCGCGTAATATTTTTATTCTCTCTTTTATTTTATGCTTATATGACCATAGCTCATGCAAACATTGGTTTGTATACCACACTTTTAAAACATACATTTTATATTGACTATAAATTTTGCGATTGTGTTGAATACATTATAAGGAAAGTGAGTTATTGTACGTGACATTATAAGAATTAACGTAGAACGTAATTTGTTGACTAAAAGTCTCTTCCGTGCCCAGGGGATAAAACAGCAGAGACAGCGCTGTCTGTACATTCGTGTCCAGGCTGCATCTCATGAATTGTGACAGCTAGACAGGTTGATAAAATAGCAGGTGACGTATTTCTGATGTAGCCGTACAAAAAAATCTGCAAGTGAATCTCGAGGTTAAGCAACGTTGCTACGGTCATAAATTGTTGGGTGACTAACGAGTCAACTGATTAGTTATGATTTCAGCCTATTTGTGCGGAACCCTCAGTGTCGCAAGTTCTACTCGCATTTGACACTTTTGTAAGGATGCTTCAGACTTAAATGATATCACCAGGTATCACCTGACTTGTTTCAGACCTAAGCAAAGTCCTTGACCATGATCATGAGTAACGGCGATCCCGATAAATAAGCAGAATTAAACCTTTGTATCATTTAAGTCCAAAAGTCTCATAATTAAATCCCATAAGTTGGCACTGTATATAAGAAACGCCACCGTCTAAGTAGCAATTTTTAGGTGTTACGTATTTTAATGGTGATTGGCTATAAACAGTAAAAGAAAAACAACGCTATTTGAAAGACTACAAATTAATGTTAAATTAAGCGTAACTCTTAAAATTCAATGTTACAAACAAAAAGAGATGACATAACGAGTTACTATGTGTTTCGGAAAGCACTTTAAATTGTGGGTCCCAGCTTATTTTTACATATCTGCGACAGTGGTTACGGGTACTCTAAAGCTAGAGAATTTGACAGCCAGTCTGACTGAAGAGTATCGTGTTGCCCAGGTAACTAGGTTGAGGAGGTCTGATAGGCAGTCACTCCTTGTAAAACACTGGTACTGAGCTTCATCTAGCTAGACCGGAAGACGTCGCAAACATAGTTGAAAAAAGGCTAGGGTGATGATGACAAAAAAAAAGCTAGATGAGGGTAAATTAGACGGAGCATGTTTTGTAAGTATCTCTACAAAGAAGCCTTTCTATTACCTACGAATACTGAAAGCTACAAAAGTCACGAAGCTTTCAGAATAATTTATGCTTACTTTCGAAAAAATCTTGATAGAGTGAGATCCATTAAAATTTCTTTTTCAGTTAAATTCCAAATAAAGCTAACTAATTTCACATTGCCCTTCAAACATGTTTGTCTTATTGATTCTTTGACCTACAAGGATACCGCAGTACGTATTCTCCACTCCAAAAACCCTTGATATATGAGTCTGATTCCCAACCTCTTTAACTCCTAAGAAACCCTGTTATAGTCCCCGAATCCACGACCCATCGACTTCCTATCACATGAGCTACTTTCTCAGCTGTTTACTTAACAAACAATTGACTAGATAAGTCTAGATATAAGAGTAAAACCTCATCGTTCCACACCAGTTCCGATTTCCGTTTTGTCATATCATTCACGCGGTGTCGGTCGCCGCGAGCGGTCGCGTGTGAAGTGGCTTGTCGCCAATTTTTGTGTATTTTCGGATCGTGTTGTATTGTAAGTACGACTTATTTAATTTCATATACCTTTATCATTTCAATGACAATCACTTTAATTTAAGAAAATGGGCTAGAAAGATTTTTTGTCTGTGAGTGCAATTTTCGAGAGCTAAAATATTTTGTTTATATTTTTGAGATGAATAAAAACTCATTTTGTGTTTTTGGGATTAGTATTTTTTTGTAATAGCAAATAAATTAAAAGGTTATTTCATAAATAAGTCATTGTTCTGAGTATTTGTGAATCAAAATATTTTCGTGGTTTTTATTGCATTAAAGGTTATGTCCATATTGGTAATTGATATTAATTACCACAAAATCATACGCATAATAAACGCAATTATTTTCCTTAATTATGAATATAGGATGTGTTTATTTATGGATGTTTTAAACTTTTATGGCGTCAATAAAAATATCATGGTATTTCAAGAATTTATTGTGAAAAATAATTCATTAAGTCGCTTTTAGGAGGTGCGATTCATGTTAGATGCTTATTATGAATTAAAGTCATGCGTTTCGCGAGGTTTTACAGACATAAAAATCACATACACAAACATTCAATGACATAGAACAAATATTTTACAAGTTCGTCCTTGGGATTATCCCTTCGCACGTAGCCTACAATGGTCGTTGTCCTATTGAACTATTAGATGACTTATAAATGCAGATAAATTTATAATTAAATCAATTACAGTCATTTTAACGAAAACAGCGTGACATTAAACAAAAACTCAAAGTGATTTAAATTTTAATTATTTACTCAAAATGTGACAAAATCAGTTCCAAGTACAAAGCGAACAGTCATGTGTCTTTTTTTTCGTGCCATCCGAAAAATAATTATTGATTTTTATAAATATTTGATATTTATTTAAAAAAAAATATGAATCATTTGAATCTTGGATACGTACCTTGGGTCCTAAGTCACCTTTGACTTGGTACTATTGATATTGGACATTTATAGGCTGGCATTATATTTAGTGAAAGATGCTCTCAATTCCTTGAACTTGGTGGTCGCGTGTTCGTCGGTTGGCATTGTGCCTGGTCGGCAGTAAGCGTCCGCAATCCGCATCGATCGCCGAAAGTTTAAACATCACTGCGGTTTTCAGTATTTCGATAATACTGAACTAGTTTACGTTAAATAAGGAAGTTTTGAAGTCGTGGTGGCCTTACGGTTCTAAACGTAGATCGGTATGTACGAGGAGCACATTCGATACCAATTCAGGCAAAGTACTAATGTGACTTTTTCAAAGTTATGTCCTTTTAAGAGTAAAGACACCACTGACAAAACGGTGAAGAAAAGATCGTCAGGAAATCTGGATTTAAAATATTGCTATGTGAAATCGTTAACCCACAGTGAGCTATCGTGGCGATCAACGCAAAACCATCAATGTATACCCTTATTATGTATGCCTTTCCTATTCGAAAAGAGGCTGGTAGGCTGGTATTATAAGGTAGATTTTGGTGATTCTAGACTGCAGTTTCGACCAAATCCCAGTTTTGTCTAACAAACAACAAGTCAAGTCATTCTATTAAATATTAAAACTCAAGTTTTCAAGTAGCAGCAACTCATCCGTTTAGTTTTTACTTGTTCACAAGTCTGTCCTAGTTTACGTAAACATAGGCAAGGAGAAATTGTCACACAACGAATTTATGACTGTTTTTTTTTGTCGGGGAGAAACGCCAATGAGGCTTTTAATACGGAAACTTTAAAAACATATCCTCTAACAAGTTTTTATGCAACGGGTCAACGCTTTGCCAGTGTTTTGTTTACATTTCTTCAACGTAATGATTTATCGATAGGACAAACGATAACTTACTGGATTTTACGATCAGTACGGTAATAAACAGCTGATATGCATTCAATTTTCTTTTTTACTTGCGTTTTGTTGCGGATGTGTGTAACTGTGTTTTTGATACTTTTTGTATTGTTACGAGCTAATAAACCCTTATGTTATGTAGTACCTAATATAGACTCAATTTCGGTAGGTATGGAAAGTAGTTTTATTTATATTGAAAAAGTCTGCTGAAATAAAGAATTTTCTCCGAAGAGGAATCGTACTTACATTCCGATGTAAAATGATTGTCATCCCAAGCAAATTCAGATCAGCTGATGAAAATTTTATTTCTCGGGTTTTCTTGACAATTGACAGGCTGCTGCCTTAAAAACGGTTTTATTTAAGATATGACGAAGCTCTTTTATCTCTTTCACGCCTACTTGACTTCTAACATCCAAAACCCATGAAACAGCCTCATGACGAGTCAAGGTTACAGATAGCTGTTGATAACAAATAATTATGTCATTAAATAGTTTCCATCACTTACATTTGAAGTATCATTTATCATATTGAGGGCCATTGAAAGCCATGATCACGCATGTTTCACTCTCACTTAATTTTTAGTTTGTCTCACACGAGTGGAAGTTGACGCAAGTGGTTTGAGAGGTTTGAGAAACAAACTGATACAGTCGTTTCGTATAATGTTTAAAACTTTAATACAATAGCAAAGTTAGTATGAAATTGTACGTCTTTATTAACTGAATATGTTGATTCCCTGTGTTAATTTAGGATTCATACCCCACTAATAATAAAAAAGTGTTTTTTTTTCGAAAATAGTATATATAATATGGTATAACATAATAGTATTTTTTTGAAAGTCACAAAAGCATCTATAGACAGCACCCTGTCTTCCGCCCTTCAAGAAGGATTTACGAAAGGATTTATCTATAGCTTTCGCTACCACTGAGCATTATTAAAAACAAATTATAAAACATACAACATCGGACCACTGGAAGGAAATTGCTAACAGCGTGTTAGTCAAACTCCCCACTGGTTTACGTCAAAGGAAAATATAGTTTTACTTAAACTTAATAGTTCGAAATTGTCGACACGCGATGGTGCACGCATGGGAAAGGCCTTTGCCCTGTATAGGAGTACTTAATGCTAGTATAGGTATAGATAGGGATTTATATGGTAATGTGCTTTTATTAAGTAAAGAAAACAACAAGAAATTTACTTGTATTTTCTTGTTTAAAGTAAGAAATATTATCAAAAGATATTTTTTTGTAGTACTTGGAGCAAAATGTTCATATCGTAATAAAGTTCAGTTTAAAAAGTTATTACACGCTAAGCTTTTCACACGTCATACATATTAGCCGTTGTTTTACGATATTAACCGATTGAAGTTCCTCTAAATTTGTGGTCTGCATAATATGAACTCATATTTGTCAAAGAAACATTCTGATCCTGAAAAAAAAAAACACGACGACCAGCGCGCATTACTAAGATCCTACAACATATTTTAAAAATAGTCTTATACTAGTATGCTCATGTAGTACAAGTACTGAGTACTGAGATATACGTTCTATAAGGATAGAATACTCATCAATACGCGATGCCGGTAGAGTGACGTGGATGTGATTTAGCTGCCAAATACTGAGAGTACTCTGTCTACAATATGTGTCTCTTATACATGCATGTATATAAATAATTATAGTGTACGCTGTTTGTAAATATATACGACGTGACTGAACAGGTACAAGTCATAATCGAATTCGAAAACATTTAAATATTTAGGTAGAAAAAAATGTGTATTTAAAAGCAATCTGGTCTTTATTATTCAAGTACTTATATTACGTTACATTAAAGTTACCAAAGGACGAAAACGAAATCCTTTTACTAAGGCTCCTCTGTTCTCTGTCCACCTGTTTGTTTGTTCGTCTATCTGTCTGACTCTCTGTCATCCTGTTTGTCTGTCCGTTCGTCTGTCACCAGACTTTATCTAGCTAAAGTGCTGTTTTTTGTTATAAAACTAAAAACCGCGGTTAAACGCTCACTGTTTCTGTTATAAATTTGATGGGTGAGTGTCATTTTCATTCAGACATCGTACATAAAATTTTAGACGCGGTCTCTGTAAACATAGTTTAGACCAAATACGCAAGTTAATATTAATTATAAGTGTCTAGTTATGTAGATATAGCAGCTGTCTATTGGCAACTGTCGATGTAGTAATTTCCATCTCTTATAAGTTCAGTTTCTAATTATCTTTATCCGTTGTCAATTTCACATTTTCTGCCATTTAAGTGATGACTGACAAGATATTTTCTTATCAATGCATTATTGATGCTCGATTTCATACGTCATAGTTACTTTTCCGCACTTGATACACGATTTTCTGGTTCATCGCATTGGAAATTAACGTCAATTGATCAAAAAAATCTCAATTGTTTTATTAGAACTTTCTACATAATCACGTACTCAGTGATATTATAAAATAATTCCGATAACTTTGAACAGGGTATCTGGTGTAGGAATCATTTTAGGAGAGGAACTTTGAATACACGTACCGCAGCCGATTGGTATAAGTTACCTGTCCAAATCCACTGTGTAGTGAGTTCTATTTTAGCGTAGGACAAGTGTTTTTGTGCGAATTAGGTACTTATGCTTGTTCGGAATCTGGATGCATCTGTGAATTGATTTTATAAATTTCTCCGCGACACAAGAGCTGAAATCCTTACTGAAGGAACAACTTATTCAAAATCTAAAATCTCATACATGCAAACCAGACTAATACCTATTAATAAAAGTAAATTCACGTTACAATAACACCAAGGATTCAAACACAGTGGGTGTATCAAGTGTTTCCTTCTCACAATTGGTCCAAGACTTGGAAGTGATAAACCACTGACGCACACTAGTGTTTATGTATTTCTTTAAATAACCATTTCAAATGATAAATGCAGGAATCATGATGATCTCTATATTAAAGTGGATGAAGACAGGACAGGAGACCAAGATTGCTATCCATGTGACAACGACGACAAAGCGTTGTACGCAAATGTAATTGCTGAGTAAAATGTTTTTGGAATGGACAAAACATTTGTATGGCAAGAGTTATGAATGAAACTAATTCTTCTGAAGTGTAATTATGTATTTTATGTGAACATGTAGATGGTGACCATCTTTGTCATTGCGAGTTCCTCCGTGTTTCGGAAGGCACGTTAAATTGTGGGTCCCGGCTGTTATTCCTAAATCTTTGACAGTCGTTACAGGTAGTCAGAAGCTTGAAAAAGTCTGACAGCCAGTCTAACCAAGGGGTGTCGTGTTGCTCAGGTAACTGGGTTGAGGAGGTCAGATAGGCAGTCGCTCCTTGTAAAACACAGGTACTCAGCTGAAACCGGTTGGACTGGTATTCGACCCCAACATAGTTGGGAAAAGACTAGGCCGATGATGTAGATTGCGCTAATGCTTAAGATTATAGTATAGCTTTTTGTTGTTAGAGTTCACATTCGATCATGTTTTAAAGAAAATATTTTTTATTTAGGTTTATGTAATTGTAAAATTAAGTGTGTATAAACTTTTGCTATCGTTATTTTTAGATACGACATAGTTTTTATACTTAAATTTCTGATAAAAATAATAAAAAGACTATGTATAGAAGTTGTCGTCATTTGGCTTCTTTTGAAGTCGTTATTAACGTTTCATCCATGACAAAAGTCAATAAAAAATGTCTGAAAAATAAAGAGCCCAGTGAAACTCCCTGAAAAACCCCGTTCATTTGTATTCTCGATTCGTTACTTGTGTACGTGGCTGACTAATTCATTCATATAATTATTCTTGTAAATACACCTACAGGTAAAACAGGTCAAAGGAGGCGTGACAAATCGACAGGTACAATAATAATTATGTTTACGAACTTCAAACTTCTGGTTTCCTTGTAAAAATGTAGGTATTTACAAATGACTCAGAGCACTTACGACAGTGATTATCTTCGAAAAGGAGTAGGTTATCAATTCTTCTAAATTTTATTTTATTTTTTACCTTCATCGACCTAGATTATCCAATTTTGTTGATATATTTTTATGTATTAAATGGTAAACAGAAGACTCAATGAACTTAATTCAGTGCCATTCCAAATAACTCGCCGCGATGCGCTACATCTTGCATTATGCCTTTTTTGCCTAAGCTGGCAATCTTACTATCGACCACTTTTTATTTATTTAATAAGACTGGGAACTGAAAACTGGGTACTAACTACTAAGCACCTTTGAAAAAAAAAAACAAAAACAGTGATAACAACCACATCATGATCTTAAATAGAATTAAAAGTTCTAATAGAAAAGCAAGAAAACATTGGCTATTAAAAAAATCTAGTTATGATGTTAATCGATTTCTAGATTATTAGATGTTAACAGTAACGCTAGTTAATACTTCTTTCCGAGTCACTGTACAATCGAAAAGAGGGCAGTTTTCATACTTAAAAAAATAATAATTGTATGAATTATCTTGCCAGTTCTTCGCTAGGACTAGGATCCTCTTAATAACAGTCATCGATATTAACTTGACCAAAGTTCTCGTAAAGGCTTACTCGAAGAAAAAACTTTTTTATTATGATTTAAATGATTACATCCTTAACATACCTTAACAAACTAATAAAGGTCATTCATTCGCTAGGGCTAAAATCATCGGGTATTCGAATCTTGCATCGCTTGATACTATTATAACCCAAAACATTAAAGACTTATGTCCATATAAATTTATGCTTAAAACGGAGCATAAAACATCTTAATGAATTGCCTGAAACCAGTTCCCCGATAGTAACAGCGCAGATTGTAAGACCTGTTCCAATCCATTTGGATTCACAACTGTGAAGGATTCTAACGTTAAAATGATTAATGCCGTCCCATTCATCATTTACACCAATCGTTTCATCAGAAGCTATATTTCTATGGGATCTAACAAGGTAATCAATAATTCAATATCAGGCTTTAGAAAGACTACTGCTATCTCTTAATGTAGTATTATTACAAGTGTGGAAGCGAGATAGAAGATTAAGCGGTAGAGCAGCATCTCTTTTACTCAGCTGTAATATTGTTATGTTGTGTTCGTGGTAGGTAGGCTAACTAGACATCGGATGATAAGTGAAATGTTTGATTCTGAGTATTTCAGGATCTAATAAATCATCGAGAAGAAATGTTAGTGGCTAAGAAATTATGTCCTAAACAGAATCTAAATTAGATTTATATTATGTAAGTTTTGAAAATTGTTAACATTGAATTATTAAAACACGTTTTAACAGATTCCGATCGTATTCAAAAACATCCCAAATGACAAATAAAAAATATCTCCTTTAAATCGATATTGTATTTCTCAATAAACAAAACCTACAGTAATGTGTGCAAACCTGCAAACTAGTTGCGCTCACAGAATTTGGCATGCTGACCATTACCACTTATCCGCGCATTCTCAATACAAGAAAGATAATTAATTCAAATCGATCAAATGAATCGTTTGGGTGTCTTTGTGCAAGCGACTTAAATGATCGTGAATCCTTTCGTACAGAGGAATCGTTTTTTTCTATTACATATATTTATTCATTAAACTTATTTTAATGTTATCGTACGGTACGGTTTCGTTGTAAACAATATTTTTATTGATGATGTTAATGATGCTTGGATGTTAGCCAAGAGAAGGGATGCCATAATACTCGTAGCTATAAATAATAATTAAGTGAAAGCTATCGTAGGTCAGGAAAAAGTATGGGAAGTATAGGAGCCGGCGCCTAATAATAAACGGCCAAAAATGTATGATAGCCCTATACCTAAGTTAAATAATGCTTCTACGATGACTTTATAGTTACATTTTCAAAACTAAAAAATGAAACTCTAATACTGAGTCACCGGAATCTATCGGCGGGCCGTTCAGCAACAGAATACTTACTACTTGTCAAATTTTCAACAGTCTATCTATCACAGTTCCTGAGATAATCCTGATAATGGACGGCCACACAGACACCGGTTCCTCAGAAATACGATACTAAAAATCGTTACTAACAACAGTCTTATTTGGTGTTTTAAAGAGTGTTTTGGTCGGGTTTGTTAAAGAAAAACGATTAATTACAGTATGCTTTTATTTAAGTACATGAACATGAACAAATGGAGTATAGACTATATCATTTTTGTCAATTTCTCTAACACATGTGACGTCATATTTCAAACTGCATATACCATTTTAATCTTCTCGGACGTATTCCTCTAACGCGTTTTATTGCATTTACCAGCAATCAACAGTAAGTTGTGATAAATATTTTGTATCACTCAATCACTTTGTATCCATTACCTGGTGTTAACGCGATACAGGAACGTGTCCCAACCTGTTTTACTTGTCACATCCCGTTACGTTGACTTATCGAGATCGCCTCCGTTTCTATATTTAGAACGATTTACTTAATACTTATTCCAGACCTTCGATGTAGACCGAGATATGGGGTTCAAGTTATGATGGTGTTTGTTTTTGAGTTATGGTGGCCAGTTTAGTGTTGGCCCTAGTCGTTTGTTTTTATCTTTGTTTTGATTATCTTTAAGTTTATTGTTGGATAATTAAATGGAAGTTAGGTATTATGATTGTTTTTGAGTCTAGTTTCGAACAGTCATCAATTTTTCGTACCCAAAGAGGTTTCGTCTATCCGTGTGCCTGCCTGCTCGATCTGTTACTAGACTGTATCTTATAAACCTTTTGCATTTTGCTCAAGGTACAATGTCGTATGGAAATATTACATTACAGTACATTAATCCTCTTAAAGTCCTTTATTAACCGTTACTAAGAACGGCCCACTCATAAAGTTACTAACATGTTTGACACAAATAAAATAAGTTAATGTAATTACTTCGACATATATTTTAAAGGAAACATTAAGAAAAAAATTGAATGCGTAATTTAAAAACAAATACAATCGTTTCTTACAAGTTAATCACCTATTGAATACAAATACCTACTTAGCTATTTCTATCGCAATTATGGAATAATAAAGTAAAATGTATTCGTGAAGAAAAAATATTAACAATAAGCACCGTCTATTTCTTTTCTCCAACGCAAAAATAATCAAACATATTGCCACCCATCCAATTACTGACCTCAACAATAGCTGCTTAACCTTGACCAATCAACCTAAAATACTTCCTCGTCACTAAATATAACAACAGACACGAAGAATGCTTGTTTTGTGTTCTGGAAACCACCTTTGTTTCAAATTGAACGTAACAGTAAGGCCGCCTTCGTTACCGATTCAATGAATGTTTCAGAAAACAGTCGATAAGTTTGAAAACAAACGACAATTTCGATGAATTGTTGTATCTGTCTTAAGGCAAATCGACTTCGAGCAATAAATTGCCTTCTTTGCGGATGGGAAATTATCAAACGCCTTCTTCCGCTTTGGTTTGAATGCACGGGAGCGTCAGACATTTACTGTCTAAAACCCACTATGTTTCGTTTTTTGCCCTTTGTGTATCGGGACTTGGGTAACCTTTCGGACAATCTCGCTCGACCAGGAGTCATCTGCCTTCGGCAATGGTGCCAACTGGACTTGTTGATATCTCTTTGAGGCACGAATGGCAGTAGCTGACCGCAGGGGCGTCATACTATTACTGACTATAACCATGTTCCTTCCTTTGCCCTTTTTGTACCGGATTCGCGGTAACACTTTTGGACAATCCTCGCTCGTCAGAGATCGGCTCTAATGGTCCCCACTGAACTTCTTGACATCCCTAGAGGCGTGCATGGAACCGGAATGGCACGGGCTCGGTCCTGGCCGATGTATTGCCCAGTCAGTGCCCGTAGGTTCCGCGCATATGGTGGTCGGGAGTCCCGAGCCCGGAGCGTCATTCATGGCTTGTAATAAATTGCTTTGCATTCCTCAGAGCTAACGTTCATTCAATCGCCTTGATGTATTGAACTGACAATATGTGGAAGACACCTCACTGGTCGATAAGAAATGTCATTCCCATACGTTCGCAGTTTTATATTCTCTAGACTAAAATAAAAGACTGATTACTACATACATAGCGTTAATTATGCAATAACGTCTGTTATTTGTAAGTATATGTGAGACTTTGGAGTGGATAAACCTACACATATAAAGATTGCATTTGTAGTCAAAGTTCACCAATAGCTAAAATTGGCAAATATTCTAAAGATGAAGTGGTGAAGTGGTTTCAGATAACTTTGCCTCTAACGCTCTTTGCTTTAATGTTCACGCCTAGTACCACGTGCTATAATAACGTGTTCGGTTGAGCGATCACAATAAATCGTAAGTGCATTTAATCTTGATACATTACAGCCAAGATTTTCCGCAAATGAGCATTTATCTGTCAAATTCCTTCTTATGGTCTGGTGTAATTTACCACTTGGCTATCCTAGTGGTCCACTCAAAATACATCCTTGTTGTAATTTGTAATTGGCAATTATACTGGATTTTTCTAACTGAGGCTCTGCTGTACGTCCATCTATCCGTCCGACCGTCTGTCCGTCCGCCTGTCTGTCAGTCCGTATGTCTATCCGCCCATGAATCTGTCATTTTGCCTATCTGACTGTCCGTTCCGTCTTTCCGTCCGTACGTCCGACATTAAATCAATAGCGGGCATGCACCGGGATAATCACAAATTCCTATGTCTCGTACGACAGTGACATTTTCAGGGAAGAAACAAACAATAAAATAATACGTAGAGCTATGCTTGTCTATTAATAGACTAATACATGTGCAGCTCTACCTACGTAACGGCTGCGATTAATGACTCAGAACTGTGTTGATTGCTAAAATGACAGTTTGGCGAAGAGGTTTGTATACTTTTGTTGCGTAATAGCTAGTATTTTTTTTAGTATTCTGCAATAATATGCGACTAAGTTGACATTAATGTTTTCTATTAATAAATGAGCGCTATTAGTATTGTTGGAAAATTAAAGGGTTTGAAAATATTTGAGTGGCCTGTTGGTCTAGTGGTTAGTGGCAATGGATGCTCTACTAGAGGGTGTGAGTTCGGTTCCCACCCGGAACTAATGATTGTGTGATGAGTACGGTTGTTTTGTTCTGTCTGGGTGTAATTTATCTATCTATGTAAGTATTTAGATGAATAAATTGTGCTAATTAGTTGTCTAGTGCTCACAATACAAGTTTATCTTACTTTGAGACTAAGGCGTTGTATGAAAGTAGAGGAATATACAGGGTGTAAGGAACACCGTGACTTTTCCGTGGGACCTGAGTTCTAGACATGATTCCAGACCCCACTGCGTTGGAATTTTTCATCGGTCTTTTCATGAAAATTGCAGTTTTTTTTCGCGTTTTTTTAATTTTATGTGTCATAAAATCATTTTTCCTACGTATTTCAATAATATTTTCATAACGAAAGTAATTATTAAGCCGTTTTCACGAAAAAAGGCAATGTAAATGAAACACTAAAAACTGCTCCCGATCAGCTGATTCGTAAAGGTACTCGTCGGTCATCGCTCTCTCGCAAATCTAACCGAAAGTGACGTCAAAACCGAACCAATACATGAGCGTCAACCGTAAGAGATAGCGCAACTATTGCGCGAGCACTCGCACTCATTATTCGTAATCCTGCCTACTATTCCTTTAAAAAAAGCCGCGCGCTTTGTAGGCACCGCTAGCCGCCTTTGTAGACACCGCCAGCGCGCCGACAAACACCTACAGCGGTATCGGCGAGTGACGTACCTGTGACACTGGATAAAATAGTACATCGATTTTTGTTACACGGGTTCCATGTTATAAAATAAAAAATCACTTTCTCAGCGTTTATCAACTTATCGTACTACGAAATTTATTAAAACCTTTTATTATTAACAGTTTGTTATTGTGTAGAATTCTGTAGTTCTAAAACATGTTGTTATAAACAATAATTTATTTTTTCTAAAATTAAACTCTGTTTTGTTACTAATATCCATCATCTACTAATGAAATTCCTGCCTAAAAATTTTTATCATTTTTTTTCCTACGAACTGCTGAATAATTATTCCAGTCACATAAAACAATTATGTTCTTACACAAAAGTACATTTTGTGATTAATCAATTTTAAAGGTTTAAGTTAAGTACTTTATTGTCAAGAATAATTTTACGATATTCACTTCGACCTCATGTAATTTATCGATAAAGAATCATAGGTACCTAGGTCCAACACTACTCAAAGGTAAAACCGAAAGTTCGGCTTTTTTCAAAATAGTACCTATTTTTACTCAGTTTGTTCCTTACGCTAATCGAATGTGCATGTGCAATCAGGTAATTCGCGGACTAATTATCGTGTAGGCAGACAATTTTATTGTGTTAAGTGATATAAGTGCGTGTGTTGTGTGTGTATTATTTAAATGACGATCCTAGTAGCTCGATAGGTTATTTTACCGCCCGGGAGAATGGCAACATGCTAATGTGTTATGGCGAAGCACGTGGCGATGCAAGTCTCGCGATGAACATTTACTGGACGCGGTACTTTTTGACCCGGGTTCAGCAGCAGATTTTTCGCCGCGCCAAAATTTGTGTGCACGTAGATGGCGGACATTTCGAACCTTATCTGGTTAGAAGTGAGCGAGATTAAGGTAAGAGTAGGTTTGATTTAATAATACACAAGACACAGATTGAAGTCAGAATAGTGTAAATTGATTGGTATTTTTTTTGTGATTGTTTTTCGTTACATCACAACATTTTTATAAAATGCGCGCGCGTTTCGAATGTTTCGATCGTGTCGCCGAGTGTCGCCCTCCTACCACATTACAGTTCGTGTAAGTACGTACGCTGAGCGTAAGGATCGCGCGGTAACCAATTCATTGCGTGCTCAAAAATGACTAAATCTATAAATATTAATCTCCGACGGTAGCGACTTCTTTAATATTAATTAACACGTTATTTTAAAGTCATTATGCGACCTTGGTGGTACGGTGTTCCTTACACCCTGTATACAAAAAATATGTATAAACATTAAGTTTACGACCAAAGAGGTCCAAAACGACCGGTAAGATTCTGACAGTAGTGGAAGCGAGATGGCACATATCGGCATCTCTCTTCATCAACAACAATATTATTTCTTAACGATTGTATTTTTTCTATGAGAGGATTCTACACAAAACCGACAATGATCTGTACCAATTGAATAATTGTTTATAGAAATCCATTCAATTCTATTCCACAATCATTTCCTGAGCGGAATATAAATACTATCTTTAATAATCCCATGAATTCTATTCAAGTCTTAAATAATAATAATATAAATTATCTCACTACAGTTGTCATTTACTTTCTCATGCAGATGAAGGAAAATAATTCCTTTTTTCATTCAATATGAGTAATTAAACTTCTCTCATTAATTAATAACATTTGTCATTAACAGGGATGGTCTTGTGGTATGATCGTTGAACTGCAAAGACAATAGTCATAGGTTCGAATCTCGGCACACATATCTTATCTAAAATATTTTCGTATTTGTAGCCTTTTGCTATCAAAACTCATATAATGTCAATTTGATTTCTTACTAGCTGTCACCCGCGGGCCTGCCGTCAATACATACAAACTTTTGCGTTTTAATCCTGTTTATAAACTATCTGTGTACCAAGTTTCGTCGTTTTTTCGTGAAAAAAAAAAACATACATACGTTCGTAGATATATCCATATTTACAATTTTTGGCGTTATGTAATAATATTAGTAGGATAAGTAGTATTTTAGCATATTTTGTAAAAGGTATCCGTGCATTCCATTCAATACCTTAATAGCATCATTTAGTCATTTGTACAGCAAATTAATGCAAGATTAACTTCAGTGGTAATTATAGAAAACTAGGATAATCATTGTTAACTATTGAAAAGTACTAAGTCGCTGATGATAAATTGTGTTTTCGTCATAGTCCGATGAAAATATTGTTTTTCGACAATTTATAATAAAAACACGAACGCTGTTAGTATGAACGGTCTTCAAAAGGCTTTTGAATGGAAGCTTATGTGGTGTGCAATACAGCATATTCTATTTATCTATCTATCTATTCCCTTCATAATCATCACAGATTTCTATCTTAAATAGATAGGTAAGTAAAGGACGTAAAAAACAAAAGGCTAAGATTATTCCAAATAATTATATAGTTGATTTGTACAGAACCCAATGTTCGTGAGTCCGTTTCTCACTTGACGAAATCAAGGTATATTGAAAAGTTTTTCTCGTAAATACCTATAGAATTTTCAAGATTTCATGACGTAACTTATTCTTACAATACGCAGTTATGTAAGCGTATAAAATATGTTTTCAATTTATGTTCTAGTTCAAGAATAAAATATATATGTATACTGTTTAGTGATAAACTGTAAAAAATTGTAAACTATTACGGTTTTAATAGATTTAAATATACCTTATCCTCATTATTTGTCCCTATTAATATACCTACTTACTAGCTCGTGCTCGCGAGTCCTAACTATCATGCAAGTTAATCCTGGTTATAGACTATCTGTGTTCAAAGTTTCGTCTAAATCTATTCAGTGTTTTTTTACGTGAAACGGAAACAAACATGCATCCATAAATACAACCTTTTGCCTTTATAATATCGCTCTGTATTATGCTGGGATAAAATGTAGCCTTGACCAGCCATTACTCACTTTTCAAACCCTTTTTTCAATTGAAAAAGTATCCTATTCCATTTTCAGGCCCTAGACTATCTGTGTACTAAATTTAACTAAAATCGGTTCAGTAGTTTTGGCGTGAAAGCGAGACAGACAGACAGAGATACTTTCACGATTATGACATTAGCATGGATGGATTTTTTTCATTCGCAAACTATTACTAGTGCACCTACCATTTAACATATGGCTATTAAATTTTATTCGTTGCTATAATTAGTGCCTGTTTTAATATTCTGAAATATCACATGATGTCCATATCTAGTGTGAAGCCTTCGGTTTGGTATGCGATATTCAGAAGGTTGATATTATTTACATGTTGCTGCTCTAGAAACCAATAATTAGCATAAGCATAATCTGCTTCCTAATTTACATGAACATGAGCATGATTGAGTGCGCATGAACAACGGTCGTGGATAAATTGTATGTATTGTCTATAATTTTTGCATAGGTCTTTTGTTCAAGCCGTTTTTTTTATTATTTATTCGCCAACAAGCGAGGGTATTATGTATGCGGGATGATATACATCACTTTTGTGAATTTAGGAGTAGAAAGCAAAATAAGTTAGATAAAAATGCGTGCTAATATGTCGTTTAATTCTTAATAACTTATCAATTTGTACAAGAAAAAAACCGAACCTGTTTCTTCAAGCAATTTCTTAGCCCAGAGTTAAGTTGATCAGGGAGTAGGCAAAAGACCATTTAAAAAAAATCGCATCGTGGATGACACTTAAGAACCGTGCAACTAGAGTCATTATTGTAACGTTTTAAGAATGCCTGGAAAACGGCCTACTTGAAATAAAAACTTTGGTTTTTTTGGATGTATAATTATTAATTATCGGCATCATGAGCTAACGCGGCAACGGGGTCTAGAGTGAAACTTTTTACCCGCGACTCCGAGTCCTGTAACTGACAAAACAGAAATAAAAAATACTGAAAAAAACCTCATTTGTTTAACCTTATTAGGAATTGTGGTAGGTGTTAACAATCCTGAAAGTTGTTTACCACAGCACCTATACGGAAATGACTCATATAAAACCTTTATGCTAAGCGGTAGAGGAAAATTGACTCATTACTCATTCACACATTTTCAATGGACATACTCGCTTTTCTTGTCTTGTGTATATGAATAACAATGGGTGCCATTCCAGGCATCACGATTTAAGGAAACACTTGGATTGTTGGAAATTGTTATTGATTTATTGTCGTTAAGTGAAGGATATGTCTAACAAGGTCTGTTATGTTGGGTTCTGGTTTCAGTTTTATCGGATTATGAAATAATTTGTACTTAGACATTAGGTAACTGTTGTTAACTTCAGTAGGTCTACATAATATATTCCTTTATTATGCTAGTATTTGTATTCCACCAAAATGAGCAGTAAACCTAGGCATATAAAAATTGTCAAGTGTGAGTCGGAGTTCAACAAAGAGTTATAGAAAAGAAAACGTTGGATGCCCAAATATATTTGATTCATGACAAATTAACACCTAATCAACCTAGAAAACAGAAGTATAACCTGTGAAAATTTCATCTACCTTCATAGACTGGTGACGGACGGATGGACAGACCGGTTCTTCAGTTAAAGGGTTCCGTTTCTACCCTTTAAGTACGACTAAGGTTTCAGCCAAATGAAAAACCTACGTTTTTTACTTTAAGTCAAATGATTAGGTAACTAGGTACCTACATTTTTATACCGACAACTGCACTTTTATTTTCCGCATTACTTAAATTATAAATAGCCTAGAATAGGTGATATTATTATGAAATTCAGTGGAAAATTATTAACTGTTATTTGCGAATGTTAAATACAGATGTTATCACGTGATGATCATAATTTAATGCCGTGTTTAACATTAAATAATATCATTAATTTTATCTCGAAATTAATCGAGGAAATGTATGTTATTAAGCATATTTACATAAAATTACAGCAGTGTTAGTTTAAAAGGTATTATTTAAGTTTTATTTTAATACTAATTTATTTGACAACGGTTTAACCTGTGCTATTTGATCGGGATTGACAGTTAATCAGCTGGAGAAATTGATAATGTACTAGCACGGCAGTGGGGTCCATTTTCTTTAATTCAAAAGATTTAGCTCTACAAAACTTCAGGTTTAAATAACTTTTACGTTAAAATTATTAGAGTTGTTATAAACTACCTTCTTTGTGAACCAAGCTAGTATTTTAAAAATAGCTTTAAAATTAAAAAGAAGCACCTGTTTTATCATTTTCTAAACACATTTTCACTTATAATTATAATACTAATTGAATTTAAAGTCCCTTATCATGCTATTTCATGCTAATATAAGTATCTTGAAACCTTTAATGACTAGGTGTGATATAACCTCAATCTAATGAAGGGCGCTAATTACTGACGTGTTAACGATGACAGACATAACGCCATCTTTGTTTATCGCTATTTGAATTAAGAATATTCAATAATAGATGTTGTGTGTACTATTTATTACATATGTGCAATATGTGCATATGTTTTGGACTATATTGAATAGGAAAAATGATGTAATTCCTTCTTACAGTTTGAATAATAATCTATAATTTAAGTTCGTTTAGGTCTTGTAAGATATAATCTATTTACTGGGTTTAAATATCAGTCAGTCATTTTCAATCAATATTTTAATGTTAATTGTTTTACTAATATTATTAATCCGAAAGTTTGTATGTATGGATGTTTGTTTCTCTTTCACGCAAAAAGCACTGAACGGATTAAGACGAAATTTTTTTTTTTCATCCCGATTTTATGTCCCCGTCGCCTCCTACATAGTTTAAATAATCCCTTTTCCAGAGTCTTTCTATAAACCGGGTTTCTCGTGATCTAATCTTATTACTTTTTTTTACATATTCATGAAAAGTACCATAATATTTTTATTGGTATGTCAATTAATACTAATAGTATGTCTTTTTCTTCCACAGAACCATGAACTCGGGGTGGTTAGCTTGGGAGTGTATAGTCTTCGGACTCTTTGTGTGTGCGTCGTCGTGCGCGCCGCTATGGAGACGCCGGAGAGACGCGAGCGCAGGCGGGAGTGCTAAGCAAGCGTACATCTTCGCCGGTGGCGGCGTATCTACTCTCGCTATGATTCTGTCTGTAGCTAGAGGCACGCTTGGAGTTCGATCGTTTTTGGGTAAGCATTTTATGAGATAGTTGGTTGAGAAAGTTAATGTTGTGGTGACCTGGCGGTTCGAAACCAAAGGCAAAGTATTAATGTGACTTTTTTAAACTTGTGTGTACCTTTTTAATCATTTTAAGATACGAAGATCAAGAGGTGAAGGTAAACATTATAAGGAAACATTTAAATTTGCAATGCGAACGCACAGTAAACGAGTAACTGTTTATGTTAACGGTTGTGTTTATTTAACAATTTGTTACATATTTTCCAATTTTTTTTAGTCAAATACTCAATTACATAACAAATTGGTAGCTAGAGATACGTTTTAAGATATTAACGGTCGTAACCAAGAAGAAAACTGCTAAGTGACGTACTCACAAGTCTATTTGTCTCTACGTTCCATTTGTCACTGTCAACAGCATGCTACTTTAAGGTGACTTCTTAAACACGGGCTTCATTTTAAACTAATGATTAATTATACTCATAGTTTTAATTATCGACGATATTCTTTATAATATTCGCGTGATTCATCATTCCCCTGCCCTTATCCCAACCGTTATTTGGGGTCGGCGCAACATGTTTTCTCCTTCCATACCTTTCTATCTGACGTCATCTCACAAGAAACATTCTTTGCAGCCATATCGTCAGCAATATTCGCGTGATTACAAATTAAATGTGTATTGTACTCATTAGTTTCGATTATCTTTTCATTATTATATGAATCTAAAGTTAAAACTACCAATTTCATTAGATTACACACAATTTTTTTGTAATTTAATTTTGTGACTCTGTGCCACCTCTTAATTGGAGGATGCCTCAGGCAATAAACTCGCAATTGTAGATATTTAATAAACAATTTATATATATTATTTATTTATAAATCCGGTGACACACTGAGTAGTTTCCCAGTAGTCTAGTCAGATAGTCGCGGTAGATTTTCCCACGATGTTTCATTATTTTGATTTGACTTCTTACTCACTTATGTATTCACATCGTTGAGTCAATTCTATATTATTGTTATAATAAAGTTTGATTGTAAATTCAGTTATTGTTTTGATATAAATATAAAGCTGATTGTTCAAAAACTGTTGTTGAAAAACTGGTTCAGTTTCGTACAAATAAGGCAATGCAAAGAAAATTAATTACCCATCAAGCTTATTGATTTAACAATCTTTGATTAATTTCATATGTCATCTCTGAAAATGACAGCTGTCTAGATATCACGGCGACAGTAAGACATACCTTGTTGTCTCAGCAATAAGGTCCCATTTTTACTATTGTCAGGGCATAATCATTTACGTAGTCAGTTAGCGTTTATAAGTGTTGATTTGAGTATTGTCATAATTACACCAAAATTAAACTTTGTAGCTTCTTTAAAGAAAACCTAGAAATTGGGCGGTTTTATATCATAGCGACTTTTTTTTGGTTAATGCGGTAATTGTGGTAGCCGTAAACTGTTAAAAATATGTGTTTATAACATAAAATATAATTAAAATTAACTTGCCAATTTAAGTGATCACAATAGCCTCATTTATTTAACATTGTATATCCTAGAGTGTATAAAAACACGTGTGAAATTTAAAAAATAAACATGTTCTCAAAGAATAGCAAAGTCAAAACAAAAAATTAATCTTTTGCAGTCGTTCAGGTAATCATCACCATTAAAGTAATGTTTTTCATTATTTAAAAGCGTTTACAGTGAACGCTGGACCGCGAACATATTAGGTCCTCTATGTTTATACAAGACTTATACGTCGTGTTCAAAATAATATAATAATACTAGCTGTTGCCCGCGACTTCATCCACGTGGTTAGAATTTTGCACGTTTTTTTCCACATTTTCCATTGTATCTTCGCTCCTATTAGTCGCAGCGCGTCTATTCAACACCAAGAGAATTTTTTTCAATTTAAATTTTTCAATTCGAACCAGTAGTTCCTGAGATTAGCCCGTTCAAATAAACAAACAAACTCTTCAGCTTTATATATTAGTATAGATATAGATTTTGCACTAGCTGTTGCCCGCGACTTCGTCCGCGTGGAATTTACATTACAGCGCGGTGGTTTCCGTTTCTCTTGATGATTTTTTTCTGATGTTCCATCAACAAAGAATTCATTTTAAGAAATGAAAAATCTAAACATTGTGAACATTAAAATCAACTTTAAAAATCTAACCGATGATTAGCAGAGCCAGTGTAAAATGCAAAAGGAACTCAATAGACAAAGAATTGTCAAAAATCATAGTTTCACAAAAAAAAAATAATATTTGTAAGCGATATTACAGCCGCGTTATAAATACACCCTGTATATGACGACGTCATGTACATAATATGAAATTTATTTACATAAAATGTATAATAAATTATGCTCTTTTGTTATAAATTACAACTTGTAATAGTCCGGTTTATCATTAGTATTTTAATGTCTTTATTTGTTTTATTCTACATGAAGTTTCAGTGACTATTTTAATCAAAAGCTTATATTTTTTAAAGTCTATAATCAATTCAGCATATGCAATCTAATATTGAAAAACGGCTCTCACAAGTTTTTAAATACCTAACATCTGGTCTTTTAAGAGTATCATTATTAAAATTCAAATTCAGTAAAAACTGATCGCTACGTCATAAAACCTATTGAATAAAACATTTAAAGTAATGATAACTCAATCGTTAGCAAAATTTATTGAAAAATAAAAGTCATCGATTGAATACCATTTCAGCGGACACGAAACAATATGTTAATTTGATTTATAATTTGTTGAGACACGCGATATTTACGTAAATGACATTAATTTACTTTAAAACGTTGACCTGAGAAAGGAGGTTTATTGCCAATAACTCCATAACTTCTTTTTTGAGTTAGAATTGTCGGAGCGGGACGGCGCTCTACATTGTATCTATTGTTGTCCTACTCTAAAACCACAACTGTCTTGTTTTCTCTTTGTAACAATGTTTGGATGGTGTTGGTTATCAATGGATTTTAATATTTAATTTGCCTTAAGTACTCTAATTATGGATCTTTATCAAAACACTTCTTTGCAAATCGTGGTAGATAATTATCGGTATAATAATTAAATTGATGCGCACATTTTTGCGATTCTCATTTTAGTTAAAAACTGCTTTTGGAGTTTTTTTTTGGAGTCTCATCATGTTACTTGTTGCTGGGGTTTTCTTTCCAAAAACTTAGGCTCTGAGCGTAGGGCGTAGGGTAATTTTGAGAAGCGGTCATTCTGGCAAAAGCAAAAGTCTCCTTCCACTATACTAGATTAACGAACCTTCAAAACTGTATACTTAACATCGTCCTAAAGTTGTCCTTAATAGAATTGCTTTCTCTATCATTGCAAAGAGGATTGTTTAGACAAATATAAATTCATAATGTCACTGAATATAGTGTCGTTTATAAATGAGGTTGCATCAGCTGTGATAAAGTAAAAACCGCATTTTCTTAGAAAATGGTTAAAGGAAAAATATACCAATCATTCAAATTAATAAACTGATAAATTAAATTGGCATTCAGTTTTTACCTGGACAATTTGAGAGCAACGATCCCGAGTTGAGCATTTTATGAATTTTAATCATTTTGAAATTCTGAAAAGGTCAATCATTTGTTTGACACATTGGTGCTAATTAATATGAGGCAGGTAACAAAACCTCTTTTAAAGTATAACTGACATTTAGACGAGTAAAAACAAAAGCTTGCGAGTTGTGATACACAGCCGGCGATGGTCTGTTAAGTTTGATACCAGAGGTACGCAGCTCAGCAATGTATTGCAACACATTCGATATTTTCCGCCACGTCTAAATTTGTATAAATATAATGAATCATTAAATATTTGTTCAGATTTGTCAGTTTCAATATTATTATGTTCTCTTTGTTGAAACATTATCAATCAATATTAGCAAAAATAAAAGCAAGCGACTTGAGTCAATATAAATGAGTAATTGATTTTTTATGAAGCGATTCGATTTTTAGGGTTCCGTAACCTAAGGGTTAAAACGGAACTATATTGATAAGGCTAGGCTGTCCGTGGCTGTCACCAGATTTTTTCATGAAACATAATAGCCAGACAATTAAAATTCAGATATATGATAAATTCTAGTGCTGATATAAATAAAAAAATTAAGGTTAAGCAACGCTTGATACGGTCATAAATGTGATGATTTTTCGTCCTATTTCTTCGGAAACGTCTTCAGTGACGTAATTCCGATTAACATTGTACCGGTTTTTTTATTTCCATTTACACCTGTAGTTTCTGAGATTATCACATTCAATCAAAAATCTAATCAGCTCCATAACATAAGTATAGACAGCTGTATTATCTAATAATAGTTATTAGTCGTGGTTGGCGCCATAGTCATGTGCTACGGGGAACTTCGGCTGCCAATTTATTGGACCTGTGACAGACATGCATTACAAAACTATTATAATAATCATCGTAATTCCTCTTCAAGAGCTTTTCCAATTTCAATCTTATCTCTTAAGAAACAAAGTTACAATTTAGTTGAAAGTTCGATGACTTGTAACATCTACCTGATAAGAGCAAATATTTAATTCGTACTAATATGAACCTTATTCGTATTAATGTAAGATTGAAAATTCATCGTATATTCCTGTATGTCTGAGAATTAATATGCGGTATTTTTGCAATAATTGACAACCGCACGAGAAGGGACACGGAAAAGCTTGTTTACATTAATCAAGTAGAATAGGGATGATAATTCGCTATACAATAAAAAAATATTAGACACACGTTTTTTGGTCTTTTTGTAAACAGCATAATTGATATAAGTAAACTGTTTTGAGGTTTAGGGGAGGAGGCTGGTGACTATCCGATTCCGTAAGTTTTTTATACAATCGTGACGTCACGCTTATGGGTATCCATTAATATGCAGTTTAGCTACAAAACAGAAACTGATATAAAATTGCCATCATCCCTATTCATTGTTAAATAAAATTCTAGTAAAACATCAAAAACGTTCTAATATTATAAACGCGAAAGTTTGAATGTTGTTCCTTTTTCACGTAAAAACCACTGAACGGATTTAGATGAAACTTACTGTACAGTTATTTTATAACCAGGGTCTGGTAGATCCCCATTTTATGTTCCCGTTGGAGCAATACCGATTTCTACCGGGAGGGCTTGCAACTACCAGCCTATAAAATGTTATATCGTCACCATTAAAAACTTTAATGAAATATTTGTTATTGCCGTGCCGTGTCATGCGTACATCATAAACAAAACCTCCGTAATGAGGGCGCCAATACTATAATGTTTTTGTTTTAAACAATGACCTATTTTGAAATGTCACAATTGATTACAAAGACATACATTATGGCATTTGCTCAATCTTTGCGTATGTTTGATGTAAAATTCGTCGCTCGTCACTGAATTATAACTCCACAAGTTTATCGATCAGAAGTAGAGCTAAGTCTTATTTCAAAAGGGCTTCAGTTCGTTCTTAATTACAAAACCAAAAACCAGGACGATTTGGTACTTCCAAAAAACCATTCAATTGTAAAACAATTATTTCGATAGCGTATGTTAATTAATTACAAGTAAGCCGTGAGTCACGTGTTTTAGATAATTTTGTTTATGACTCCATGGATTGACAGGAAGTTAATTAAGTCAGGACATTTAAACAAGAATAAATTAATTATATACAAATACTGCCAGAGCCGTTGCACAATAAACGATTCAAGTTTTCGATACCTGACTTCATTCTTCATACCTGTCTTCAACTTTTGAGATTGTCTTCCAATAATTGCTTGAATGTTAAAATCAATAGGGAGAATGACTCCAAATTATAAAGTTAAAGGTAGATGCCGTTTATAGCCCCATCTTGCTCCTTCTTAGCTACTGTAATGAAATTGTCTTCTTTTAAGAAGTGGTGGTAGGCCGCTTGATTAAGCCCAAACATTGGCGCAAAAGGTTCCACAGCAAAATCGAGCTTTCTGAAATGAGAGTGCATTTGAATCAAATAAGTTTGGAAACAGACCCAGAATATGAAAGAAAAAAGTCACTCCTGGGTACACAGACCTCTAGTCTCTCCCTCCCTCTAGTCCGTAGGGAAGGTTTGTGAATCGATGCCACTGGCTCACTGCCGACTTGCGTTTTCATATTTCGATATTTGAAAACCAGGCTTTCGCACAAGTTGATAACAAAGGCAAGCTACAAGAAGCAGAAGATTGTTTTCCTTTAAAATATTCTTGTACAGTGACGTAACAAGGTTCATTGTAACGTGTACACGTGCATCATTTTGTTTGGCTTCCTAAACCTCCGAGCGATTAACATTAGCCCAACGTATGTCACACTCGAGTTCGGTGATTAACCCCATAATATTTGCAAAGGAAAAATGCCACCACGTGCTAAGTACCTAAAGGCTAATTTACGCAAGAAATTCTATATGAGTCGCGAGTAACCAAGTCTTGTTTTAAGGGTGTTTTATTATCGCCAGAAATTTGCCTTTGAATATGATTATTTGTCGACTGGTCTTAATGAGACTTAGGTGTTAAAAAAGTGTGGTGTATAAGTAGGTACTTATTGGAAATATTATAGGGTGTTGAGTGGTGGTGGATTTGTATGAATATGGTAGCAAATTCGAACAAAGAAAACCAGTTAAATATGATTTATTCTAGGACACTACTAACGACCGTCAAGTTAAGCAAAAATCTAAAGAAAACCTGCATTAACAAAAGGACTGCTAAATACTTTTCATATAAGACCAAACAGGTATATAAATTTTACAAATTTTTCAATTACTACACACGTCCTAATACAATATTTTCCTATTTCCAGGATTCCCATCTGAGCTGGTATACTACGGGTCGGCGATGTGGGAGACATTGTACGGCATCATCCTAGCCTTCCCATTAGTCTGCTGGATCTTCGTGCCGGTGTATTACAGACTTCATACTAACTCTGTCTATGAGTATCTACAGGTAAGGCCGGTTGTTTGCAAAATTTGTTGATCATAAGATAGACTTTTTTTATAAGAGGACCTGCTCTTTCGATAAGTGATGTCTTCTTAGTACTGTGATTTGTTAAGGGCTGTCATGGAAATTGGCACAAATCCTTTTTGTTCTGTTACTTAAATCAGCTTCCATAAAAATAAAAATATTTTTCCTCTAATTAATCCCAACAGAGAGCTGAAAAAATTGATATCACTGTTTTCCTCCACAGATGCGATTCGGTTCCCGATGGGTTCGTCGCATGGCAGCCGCGACATTCCTTCTGCGGCAGGTCCTGAACCTGTCAGTGACCGTGTACACGCCTACAGTGGCCCTGCATGCTGTACTGGCTTTGCCCCACTGGGCGTCGGCTGCAGCGCTGACAATTGTTGGAATCGTCTTCAATTTGCTTGGAGGATTAGCTGCGGCGATTAGGTAATTTTCTTTATGATGGGTCATTTGCAAATGAGTTCTGTCTTGTTCTTGGTAAATGGAATTAAAAATACGAGTCGGAATCGCGATACTTAGGGTTCCTTTCAAAATAGACTAGGTACCTAAGGCAAATATGGAACAAAATTAGTGTCCAATTAAATTCTCGGCCGTTTCTTAACCTTTTATAACGGCAACAGAAACACGTCATGAGAAATTTTAACCATGAAGCTCCTCATACCTTCAGGGTTAAAATATATAATGGAAATATATTTTCAGGAAATATATAATGGTGATAAACGGACGGACAGATAGAGAAGCCTCAATAATAGTAGTCCGTTTTTAAACTTTGAATTCGAACCCTTTAAATGGGTAAGACTCATATGCTTCCTTGTCTTTCTACAGGCATTAAACGTTCCAACTGGTACTCGCACTAACCATCAATAATTTGTTCTGCCGTCAAAAATATTGTATGTTTATACATAATGAAGTTCAAAATGTTATCGTCATCGTCAGCAAAAGGGTTTCCCCTTTTGCTTCAGCCGCAAATTGTCATCATGATTTAGCCATTTGCGTAAATTGAGTAAAATGTAATCAAATCACGAAGACTAATTGTGCATTTCGATATATCTTTAAAGTGTGACTCTAACACTTTTTTTGTTAAAACTACAGAAAGAAACCACCACGTCGTATGGAAAGGAAATGACAAAAACAAATTCGTTGCACATTAGTTTTTTATTGAAAACGTTTTTTGCCGTCAACCGTTCATACCACATCCTAATCAAATTTAAAATAATTTTAGTAATACCTTAATGTCTGTAATAAAAATATGACAATGCAGTCATGATAAAATTATCCCCGTCATCAAATTATATGATAAACGGTAATAAGAGTCGCAAAAAATCTGACGGTATTTTTTCTCTTGGATTTAAAGATCAATCATCTTTTGTGTTGAGTTTTAAATCTAGCACTTAGTTATCATTAAAATATGATTCATTTTCATACAACTCGGTTATCTTCTTAGGATATTTTTTATTTTCCAACATTATTATTTTTGGTTCCATAGATGTACGTAATATAATATACGTAATATAACTCAACTAATTCTATAATTTCGCTTTCCAGAGCTGATGTGATCCAGACACTGACCATGATAATGGTGAGCGGAGCATTCATAATCCAAGCGACACTTAAAGCTGGTGGACCAGTCAACGTGATCAATGAAAATATAGATGGAGGAAGAATGAAGTTCTTGCAGTATGTATCAGAACTATTTATCTGCAAATCCTTTAACAAAACCTCAATTTTTATCAGTATACCGTGAAGGTACTTTTCCTAATTAAGTGCCGCTTACGTATTCTTCTTTTGTTTACTTTTGGAAGCTGAAAAAACAGTTCTCCATTTTTAGAATGATTAGTTTTATAACGCCATGTTTCAACACATATGGAAATTTAATTTTACCTCATTTAGCATCTGGGCTAAATTCATTTGAAGGCCTCAAAATTTTGCTTATTCACACTTCAACAATCAAACCGGGGAACTCTACATAGGAAGCCTGTGCCCAACAATGGGTTTGTTTAAAGGCTGGTATTATAGGTATAACATACGTATTACAGTAGTAGTATATATTATATACACCATTTTAAACCAACCAAACAAAACTTAATATCACTCCACAAAAAAAGTATTTCGTAACAGAATAGTTTATTTAAATTTTTCAATGACCTCTACTTGCAGATTCACCGGTGATCCAACAGTTCGCGTCGATACTCTCTCAGCTATCGTTGGCCAGCTCTTCATGTCAGTCTCCATCTACGGCTGTCAGCAGACCTTCGTCCAGCGCTACTGTTCCATGTCCAGCGAAGCTCGAGTCAGGAGGACATTACTAGCCAACGTTCCTGCAGTAGCTGTACTGTTCAGTTTATCCTGGGTTGTCGGCATGGCGTTATATGCGGTATATAAATACTGTGATCCATTGTCGTCGGCTCAAATAGCTGCACCTGATGAGGTTCTGCCGTTCTATGTTCAAGATCAGTTTGGATTCTTACCTGGGATGCTTGGATTGTTTTTGGGAAGTCTTTTTAATGGCGCTTTAAGGTTAGTCTGAGAATATTACTTTATTTTTGAGTGCTTTACATTAAACGCCGTTGTGATAAAGTCGAAAGCAATTTTGCTTCTAAAACTTGTAGTCGAAAAAGTTATGACGCTTGTAAACATAATCAAACCCCGCTTTTCTTATATAATTTTGGATACAAAGAAAACTCCACGTAATTTATATTTCAAACTGTCATTTTGCCAATGAGTCATTTATTTGTTGTGCCAAATAAAACCTTTTGCTATTGACATAAAGTTCATTCTTGTGTTTGTGTTATTTCAGTTTCCTTGTATCAAACGTGAACTCTCTCTCTACCGTGACTTGGGAAGACTTTATCTCCTTCGCTCCGGCCTTCAAGGGCATCAGTGATAAGGAGCAGCTGACTGTTATCAAGATAATTGGAGTTGTATACGGTAAATATCATATCTTTAATTCAGTTTCTTGGGATTAAACGAAAACCAAATACCCCAAGGGCAAGGTTTGGAAGTATTCAAGTTGCCCTTTTTAAATATGAATATGGTGATTCAATTTATGGAAATACCTAAACTAAAATAGTTCGAGGGTAAGAATTCCGAGGGTAAAAACTGGGTTTGTTTTGGAAAAAGCTGTGCAGTTAATAGTGTTACTAATAGCTGTTTACGTACCTATTTATATAAAGAGCTCTTCCATTTTTCAAGACATTTGTCATCTAAAGTATAAAAGCTGGATTTCATTAGCAAACTTTTTGACTAGTCTCCTAATGTCTATTAATAGTAACAATTTCTTTTCAGCAATCGTTATAATGTGTCTATCTCTCTGCGTTGGACTCGTCGGCGGAGTTGTTGAGGGATCACTTTTAGTCACCTCAGCTACCTCTGGTGCTTTACTAGGAGTCTTCATACTAGCAGCATTATGTCCTTTCGCGAATGGCACTGGAGCCCTGTGGGGCATGATAGCGTCACATATCATTACCGCGTGGATGGCGGTTGGAAGGCTGTTGTATGTGGATAAGCAAAAAGCAATGTTGCCTTTATCTGTTGAGGTGAGTGTTGCATTTAAAAGTTAATAAGTAGGATACAGTACTTAGCTCAATTTAACTATGGGAAATCTGCAATTTATTTGTGGGTTAATGACATAAAGAATTAACGGTGGTACATGGTAATACGAAAATATAATTTTGAACTTAGCTCCATACTAGGAAAGGCAAAAGAACAGTAGATATACCTTTGCCTGATACGTGAGACATAAAGGTTAGCATAAAATTGAATTGGTATTAAAGTGTAACTCGTTTATTTCAGCAATGTTCGAATGCAACCCTCACGACGGTATATCATCCGTTAAGACCAGTGGAGGTGAACCAAACGCTGATGAAGCTGGCGCCGATATTTCAATCCATCAACAACACACACCATATTCCCGTTGAATCTGCAGCGTGAGTATTATTACTTATATATCTTTCTATTTTGTACCAATAAATAGTTTCAATCTAATGAAAGTGAAAATTGGCCCTAACTACCAACACAGGTGGTTAAGGACTCCACGTTAAAACCACGTTGCACGACGTAGTTAGAACAAAACTTTCTCTTGTGATTGTTATTGGGTTCTCCAAAACTAGCTGGACCCTGTCTTATCAGCTTAGTATATAATATAAAAGCCTTCATCATACCCATCAAAGTATTTTCTGTTTATATTTCCAATGAAATTTGTAAATATAGTATTACTTTGTAAGTGAATTTTCCCCAACAATAAATTGTTTAGCAATATCAGTTAAACATAAATTTTATGTTTTATTTTACAGGGTCATCGGTCTCCAAAAGTTCTACTCCGTATCCTACATGTGGTACGCAGTCATCGGGACCTTAGTCTGCGTTACCCTTGGCAACATCATCGGCCTCATAACGGGAAGCGAGAAAGATGCCTTCGACGAACGCCTACTCCACCCACTAATCCCTAGAATCGCCAGAAAGTTACCGGGACCAAAGAGGTTTTACAGCACCGAGAAACCCCCAGTTCCTGAGAGCAAGGAGGTGGAAAAAGATTCTTCAGAGAAAACTGATGAAACGAATACTGAACCAAATGAAACTGTGGAGACGAAAGATGTAATTTTCGCGACGACAGGCAGTCGGTTATTTGACGTATATGACGTTAGGAGGTCGCCGACGCCTTCATTAGCGAGATCACGATTGTGATTGATATTATTTTATTCAAAGGGTTTTAGTATTAAAAGCACTTTGTGCCATTGATGACGTAACTGCTGAAGCAGTTGCTTAATAGTCAATTATCTAAGATATGACTATGATACTGATTATTTATCGATAATAGATTTTAGGCATTCGTTGATAATGTTGAAGGTTGTATGACATGGGATGCGTTTGACTGTACCGATATGTTGACAGGTCGCATTAGAATAGAAAACAAGTAGAGAACTTATCATGTATGGGAATGACATTATTTTTTGACGGCTGATGTAAGTTTGACTTGTCAAGTCAATACCTTTGTGTAATGTTACTTGTCCTTAGGTGCTTTATATGTCAATTTACATCAAAATGTAAATTAATAGTTGTACATGAAGTGAGTTTGGTGTTATAGAAGGATTGGTTGGATTCTTAAAAATATTATTTTTGGTAGCACTGTATAGTTTGTCAAAAATACGATGTTTGTAAGAGAACTTGAATATTGATAAGAATATGAAATTCAGAGTGGTTCATGAAATAATAAAGAAAAATGTGCTGAAAGTTGTCTATTGATGAAAGAAAACTAGATGGACCTAAATAGCTTTATATATAATGTAAAATATAATATATGTGTGTAACAAAATCAATTCGTCCAAAAATGCCTAAATTAAATGAATTTTCTATTTATGATAATATTTGATAGATAGAGCTAAAATTTATATTGTGTTTCGATTTTAATTTGTTAATATTTACGAAACACGTAGAAAATATAGTGTATATTTGTGTATGGAATTTAATTTTAATACAACATGGCGTAGGCGTTAGGCATTTAATAGAATAGAAGAGCAAATTAATTTTAAGAAAATTTAAATATATTTCAGAATGAAAAATATTTACATTAGTACCTAACTATTTTAAAATGAATATGTAGAAAGTAACATGTTTTAAACATATTATTATTGTATAAAAAGTTTAGATTTAGTCATTTTTTCTCTGACTGTTACTTGTTAAGTTTGAAAAAACTGAGTAACCGTTTCATTCCAGCCATATAAATATATTTATCAAGGAAAAAATATTTACTGTATATAGAGAACATAATTACTTGATTTTAGGAAAGCATTTATGAATTTATAAATCAATTTTACGGGTTATTTTGCATTTACGATAAAATTTAGAAATTCAAGTCGCGGAATATTCCGTAAAATTAATTTATAACATAAATGTAAAATAAATGATAATTGTTATTTGAAATTAACTATATTTATTTTACGAATTTTTATCTGTGTGATAATAGTGTTTATTCGATATTATTATTTTTGTAAATATTTAATCATTAGATTATTTAGTATCAAATAGGAATAAATCGCTCGGTCTATAAATTAATCAGTTATTTAATGATAATAATTTAAGTATTATTTGTCATAAACCTCATTTAATCATTTTATATTAAGTAAAGTACTTAAATATATATTTTGTATTTGATAGTTTGTACAAAGGAGTTTTTATAGCAAACGAAAAATTTAATATTTTTTTTTTATAAATTAATACTGTCTTGTATCCCATGTGATGAAAATGACTAATTAAAGCCTTGTTCAAACCAAATGTGTTTGGTAGCATAAATTTGGTCTTCTTCTTTTCGTGTGTTTGACGTACAGCCTTGTGTCAGAGGTTTTTTAAACCTCCCCTAAACCGCTGACATTTAACACCCTTGAAAATAACTGAGTTGCGTTAGTTTCACATGAATTCGGAGATGTGTGCGTGCTGGGGTTTGAAACTACAACACTTGACTCAGCAGTCCAACGGCCATACCCCTAGGCTATCACTGTGCGCTGCTAAAAGTGAGTGTGCGGGCTACGCAGTTTATAGTAATAATAATAAATAAATGCGGACAACATCACATACATTGTTCTGAACCCAAAGTAAGTTGCAGAAGCACTTGTGTTATGGAATTCAGATACAACGAAGGTACCACAAACACCCAGACCCGAGACAATGTAGAAATGTTAATTTTTACATTGACCCGACCGGGGATCGAACCCGGGACCTCAGAGCTAGCGACACCTTGAAACCGGTGCGTACGCCACTCGACCACGGAGGTCGTCAATTATAGTATTTCCATACATTTTATCTTTTTAATTAATGTACCCGACCGACGCTATGAAGCTAATCGGTTACATTTGATAGCATATCGCCGGCAGTTACTGATAATAAAATCTAGTTTCACAAACTCACTGTGAACCTGCTCAAATTTACCTTCAATCCAAGTCCTACAATCATTTACGTCAAAGTTTATGAAAACGATTTAACGTTTCGATAAACTACGTGAAAACAAAACAAAATAAAAATGTTTTTATTTATAGTAGGCCTAAAACAGGAGCTTAAGAAATGTTAGCTACCATAGCTGGTGAGCCGAAATTCTCATTGCTCTGGAGAAGAACTGGTCGAGACTCCATAAATTCCCCATAAATTAAAATGTTTTTCTGTGACGAATCAATTGTAGGGTAATTTGTCTAGAAAGGCTGAAAATACATTTGGTTTGAGAAGGGTTTTCATAAACTTTTTGAGTCGGTGTGCTCAATGAAATAAAATATGAAAACTTAAAATTGAAACATAAAGTTATTTTTTAAAATTTATATTAGCGTATGTCCACTTGCCATCTCAAGATAGATATTCGATGTAAATATTGGCAATGCCGTCCAAGTAGGCTATGAGATAATTTTGTTATTTCTTTACCCGATTGTTTCAGAAGGGTAATGCGTTTTAATATAAATGTAGCTCAATTAACTACGAAATCGAGATGTCTCGTGATTTTTGACAGTATTATTGTATTTTTGTAGAACATTGTACGGTAAATGTTAATGATAATATTTATTAGTTAAAAGACTATAAATTGTATTGAATAAAAGTATACAGACTATGGGGTATTTTATTTATTATTATTTGTTTTTTTTTAAGCCTATATCATTTTGTCAGAGATTTAATTATCGACCTGATAACAAAATCATATTTTAAAAGTGATTAATAATAAAATAAACTCATTAAGAACCTCAGAAATCTGGCTACGAAAACTGATTCAGAAGATAAATAAAAATAATCCACAGATTTTTTTATGTTAGACATGTACTAAACAAATCGTCGTGAAATTTCACATGATAGTACAATTTGCACCCTTCACTGGTTTAGTACAGCCATAAACTCAAAATAAACAAATGCCACTCATAACGAAAACCCTCCGATCACAAATCAAGCCCAAAGTACTCAATAAACGCGGTCATCAATTCTCCACCCGTTATGAAACAGTCACAAGGGCTGGCAGTGATGGAACTGAGCCTGTGACGTCACGCCACGAGTTTCTTATGCAAATCCCAGGAAAAGGGACACTTGCTACATCGTCGAATCCAATTTGCGTTTCAATGAGACGCTGTTATAGCTCCGTGGACTTATTCTGAAGTTTTAGGAACAATTCGCAGATCTTAAGGGATACAGAATTTTGTTTTGAGGAATTTATGTATTAGATACGGCCACTGTGTCAATATTCAGCAATCTCTGAATTCCAAACATTCTTGCTGTGAAGACCAAACACTTTTCCATTTTTATTTTTTCTCTATATATTATTTTTATGTGTCTTCCAAGAGCCTTAAGTCTATTTCTCAAAAAATCTGCGCACCTGTCTAAAACCCCGGTTGCGAAGAAGAAATGCGAAGAATCCAATTCTCGGTCTCTATAAAAAACGTTAACCTATTTCAACGTAAAAACTCCTATCTCTTTACGTTAAACCAGATAAACTTACTTAGCTTATAAAACAGAATACAGTCCTCAAGAGATTTTATTTCAATTTCCGTGAGACTTTCCATTTTGTCGTCAGCAACAGTTTTTCCTCTAACAAGCTAATTAAGCCTGTAGCCAGTAGTGTCCAGCCTACCAGTACTTTTCGATTGTCACCGACAGTACAGGCGAGACCAAAAGCCTGCGATAATCCTGGCTTAATTACAATCGATCGATGGAAGTGGAAACCATTTTGGATTTACAGATACTTCTGGGAAGTGCTGAATATTTGGCTCCGTTTGATAATGTTTTTTGGTTTCTTAGGTGTTTTACTATGCAATTAGTTTGGTAACCTTAATAAAAAAGCTATGGAGTTTTCAGAATATATCTTCTTCTTCTAATATATAAAATTTTCGTGTCACGATGTTAGTTACCGTACTCCTCCGAAACGGGTCGACCGATTTTTATGTAATTCTGTATACATATTGGGTAGGTCTGAGAATAGAACAACATCTATTTTCATACCCCTAAGTGATAAGGGTTGCTCACACTAAAAAAATATATTTTTTTTTTTGGACGAAATTGTTTGTTTTATTTTTTTTTATAATGTGGCATCAAAAATACATACAACTAGAAAAAAAAAATCGGCAAAACAACGTTAGCTGGGTCAGCTAGTTAATTTATAAGTCAGAAGCGTTGTTCGTAATAGGTCTTGGTTACTTTTAGTAGGAGGAACTCGACTCAGAGTGATTATTACATTTAAGCAATCATCCGACTAGATATAATACGTTAGTTAAAAAAAGAGTACTAGCTGTTGCCCGCGGATCCACCCGCAACAAATTGCCTCATAGGAGCATTGTATCGGGATAAAAACTATCCTATATGAAAATCCAGGTTATAAACTAATTGTGTATTAGTTTCATCTAAATCTTCATCTAGATCTTCAGAAAGTTTGTGTGGGTACAAACTTTCACGTTTATAATATTTATAGGATTCTTGTTTTACACCCACACCGACTTCTAATAACATTAAAAAATCAAATGATAAAGTTCAAAACTAATATAGTCCTCTTTGAAAAATGACCTTCACTGTCAGTATTTCATATTGACACTTTGTGAAGCACCAGTGATTTGTGTACGAGACAGTGTTATGCAAGGAGGCGTGAGCTTTTATGGATCTAAATCTTTTTCCAATAATGCGTTTTAGAATGGGAGGTTCATCAATATCGCTTCAACGGTTTTTGAGAGCTCGAGCAGAAATTGCGGTGACCGTAGAAATTCTGTTTTGCCTTGTTTTGGAGTTATAATTATATGATAATACAAGTACTAGTTGTTCTACTGGTGGGCACAGGCTTCATTACTGATAATAAGCGTTTCAGCATTGATCACCTCGCCAGCTCTCAGCGGGTCGGTGATTTCAGAGTCCAATGTTTGGTATCCAGGTTTCCTCATGATTTTTAATTACTTACTTTTCAGTTGTTTCTTAGCATAATTAAGAAAATACAAGATATAACTTTGAAAAGCAATAATGGTACTTTGCCTGCGGTAGGACCCAAACTCAATCTTGAGCATAGAAATCTAAAAGTTTCTATTGTTTAGTCAAAAATTCTAAATCGCCGACCTATCAATGAACTTGCATAAGAGGGTGTTGACCCGCGATCATTTCATTTCTATCTGGTTTCCTTAGATTTCTGTCTACGAGTTAAACAATTCCAGATCGATGTACATATTGGTACGCATATTCTTGCCATACAAACCCAATTAAATCCCAAATAAACCGCTTATTTCACGTCGAAATATTCTCACGTTACGGAATACCCCTGTCGTTCCCATCTAAGATATTTAAGGCATGCAAATTGTATAATACACTTACGTATGATGGTTTGGAAACTGTGGGACGCCTAAACGATGTTCATTAGACGCCATATTATATTCAATGATTATCTCTCCGAATAGTTATTATGATATAGACAAATATTGTTTTGGAATTAATAAACTTAAGATAGAGTTAGTTTTAATATTACATTTTGGTGTTGAGAAGACATAGTCTAGTCATAATTATTTGGTGTCTGTATGTAGAAACGTTTTAAGAGGATAACCGAGTGGTTGAGGTCATCACACCAAACCCACATTGCGCAACGTGTCGCGGGTTCGTTCCCCGCGTAGGACAAGCATTTGTGTGATCCACGAATGCTTGTTCTGAGTCTGGGCGTCTTTGTGCATGTGAATTGTATGTTTGTAAAACTCCCCGCGACACAAGGATCAAAGTCCTTAGTGCGGGAGTCGTTTAAAAAAAAATAAGTAAAAAAACGTACAAAAAATTCCAACTGAGACCGAGAATTACTGACAAAAAGAGAGCAAAAAACAATTTTCCTTTTCATCTGATATGAATAAAGTTATTATAATACCATCCTATAAACTTCAAACAGCTGAGCGCGGGCCTATTTACATATAGAGAAAGCAAATAAAGAAAGAAATACGCTAATGAAAGTCCATGCATTAAGCTGGCTCTGCTCTATGCATATGAAGCTATATGAACGGAGTTTGGATTGCTTGCTTTGAAAAATTTTTGAGAGCAATTTGCAAATTTTATTTCCTCCAGAATATAAAACTTATTCATAAATACGTTCTATTAGTACGACTGCATGGATAGCCGAGAGGTTGAGGTCACCACGCCAAAACCACAATGCGCGTCCTGTCGCGGATTCGACCCCCGCGTAGGACAAGCATTTGTGTGATCCACGAATGCTTGTTCTGAGTCTGGTCATCACTGTGCATGTGATTTGTATGTTTGTGAAATCCACGCGACACAAGGATTAAATTACCTTACTGCGGGAATAGTTAAAAAAAAGGAAAAATATATATTTATTTCTCACCAAAGATTTCTTATTACGTCAAAAGAAAAACTATTTAAAAGTTGTGATATCTCATCGCTTCGCAATAATTAATCCCTTGGTAAGTTTTAATTACTATTTTCTGTATAACAACTATTCCGTCAGAGTTTGTCCAAGTCGCTGTGACTAAGTTTATGCTCAATTAATTACGATTGCTTCGGGGATCTCTGATATTATTTGTGAGAAGGAATAAAATATAGAATTTGTAGAGTTTGAATTTATGGTTCTTTAACTGAGTCCTTTGAAATATTACTATATTTTGAGGAAGTGATTTTTATTTGGAACACAATTCCTCAGAATTTATACATCTTTAAAAATTGAAAGTCGTTACGAAAAGTTAGAAGCTGAAAGTCTGACAACCAGTCTCACTAATGGGAATCGTGTTACCTAGGTGTTGAATAGGTCAGATAAGCATTTGTTCCTTGTAAAACACTGGTACTAAGCTGCATCCAGTCAATACATCTATTGCTTTTAACAATGGAAGCACTAAAAATCACCTCACAAATCACGAGATTACTACTCACGTGGTTCGTTACTTTTGTTTTAATGTAAAAAACTAACCTAAGAAATCTCAAATCGTCAAAATAAATATCATCTTTTATAACACCACGTTGGAATACTTCATTAAAATGTTATTTTCCTTCAGTCCGCTTGACTAGACAAGTTCCGCATTTAATATATTTACTAGATCTCATTGTATTTGGTTTTGTATTAAGTTTGTCGACCGCTGAACCAACTCATTATTTTGCGTTCCCTGAGGAGCGATGCTTGTTATCTATATTATACTCGGAGGACTTCTTATTGGTGGACAGAAACATTTGATTATATTTTGTTTCTTGTTTTGCCTATAGTTGCATTTTAGCTTTTATGATTTTTCTTTTGAAGTTCATTATTTTTGTGGTACTCTTCAGATTTGACTAGCCAGCGAACACGAGATATTATACAATCGAAATTAGTATAAAGTATTCATTAAACATATGTAGAAGATTTAAATATCTACATACTTTGGGGTTGTTTAATAATAACTATTAACTTCTACAAATAGACTTACTTAGAAAAGTTAATATTTGCTCTGATAATTATAATTTTTCGTCAAAAGAATTCTCATCTTGAAAGTCAATTTATAGGGCGCTCTTTTCAGTTGTAATAATATTTTTTTATATCACTTTAAGGCCGATGTTATTTGCTGCAAATTAAATTAATTTTAAATTGTTATTAATATCTGAGAAAGACTTTATTAAACTCGTCTCAAATATTATGTTCTATTTTAGAACTTCTTGTGAAAAATATTTTTTGAACTAAAATAAGTCTGTTGTATCTTAAATACTTAATTTAATAAAGAAACATTAGAACACGCAAAACATCAAAGTATATTTACGACTCTATTTTTTAAACTCTGTAACTAACTAAAATATAAACTAACCTAAGTGGCTCTTAAATAACAAATTTAGCCTCATTATCTTAACTGAGAATAATGAAGTTATTTAAAGTAAACTTGCTTATTAATTAACACAGATTCACATTTAAAGGTCAACGTATATGTAGACCTATTGTAGCGATACCTTTCTAGAAGTTGTCTGTACTTTTTTTACATTGTTTAAACTCTACTGTGTTTAAATTGCGATGGTAGTAAGAAGGCTAGACCGCCTTCATTTTATTTTTTTAAGGTATTTATCTATTTTTTAAACCGTTCATCCTAAGTACCTTGTGTTGGTAATATAAGTGGGCGTCAAAGCCTAATTAACCGCCTTAAACTTACAATTAGACAGCAAAAAGTTTTGTAACTTTTAAGACGTTCGTCTACGAAAAAAAGAGAGTTAAAGACGATGAGGAAGGAATCCTTTAGTATAAGGGAGTCACAATTTTGTTGAGCTAAAGCATTATTTTTAAATAAATGTTGTTCTTCCAAAGAAGATAAAAGAAAGTGATACTTTTCTCTGTTCCTTATTAAAAGAAGGAGTAGCTACTAAGTAACCGTCCTACCTAAAAGCATTAGGAGGGAGTTTGTTAAGAGTTATAAACAAGTTGAAAGCATCAAAGGGAAATTAGTGTTGGAATCCTTTATCAAACTTGTTTGAAAATTGCGAACCTGTCAAATCAGGCTTCAACTTTGATGTAATGTAGTTTTTTTTTTTCAAGTAAAAGCAGAAGTATTTAAAGTTACTCTCAAAGAGCTCTTTGATTACAATTTATTGTGATATAAACTTTTTAATGGGAAATTGTAGAATGTTAGCGTTAAGTCTAGACGAAGAGGATGTTTAAAGACATTGATTGTCTGATAAAATTGTCAAGGCCTGTTATCAAGCTTATTACATAGATGTAGATTACATACAAGATATTTTGATAGATATGTTGAAAAATCTCTCTCGGTCTCCCTCTCTTACCAGCGTTTTCAGCAATTTCTGTCACTCTCTTACCACATTTGTTTTTTTTTGTTTATTCTGAGGTATCTTCATGCTACCGGGGCAGTGGGACTGTTCAAAAGGGTTACCGTGTACACAAAGGGCAAAGGAATAAACACGGATTGCTTTTAGTCAGTAGAAGTCAGATACTTTCTTCCACTCAACCCAAAGAAGGATGAGTTATATGATGATTTCCTATCCGAAAAAAAAGGTTATCTTGATGAATCCCGGGGGTTCGAAGACACCATATCCATCAGGGGAACAAAGCGAGTAGTATCAGACTCTTAATGACTAAACCTGAACTGTTGTGCAACGTCTCCCGCACATATTCAGCAATGCATAGGTATTCAACACGGGGCATTCGCTTTCCCAGAGGAATAGGTCCTTTACGCTTTAAATTAATCTAATATATAAAATTCCTGTGTCACGATGTTAGTTACCGTACTCCTCCGAAACGGTTCGACCGATTCTTATGAAATTTTGTATACATATTGGATAGGACTGAGAATAGAACAACATCTATTTTTCATACCCCTAAGTGACAAGGGTTGCCCACACTAAAATTTATTTTTTTTATTTTTTGGACGAAATTTTTTGTTTTTACTTTTTTATAATGTAGGATTAAAAATACATCCAACTAGATACAATTTATTCGGCGAAACCACGTTTGCTGGGTCAGCTAGTATTGTTATAGTTTTTAAGAGCAACACCGCTCTACCTCGCGTATAGCGCTGTTACGCGTCCACTACTGCAATAATATTATTGAAAGAGATAGTAGTAGGTCCCAATTCTTTCATTTTGGTACTAGAAAGGTTTTTCAAACCATCCTACTATATATTTCATGAACTAAGTCGACCCCAATTTGCTGGAATTTGAAGTAGCTTAACGAATAAATTAACATTCATTTGTATGTCATCAATTGTGCGGTTTGGGCTGATTCGGTGAGAAGTACGCTAGCACATTCTTGTTTTATAGAGAAGAGAATTAAACTCACTATTTCCATGTTACTTTTTATTTACTGTCTTATTTGCCACACGTTATTTCAAGTATCTTATGCTCCGTTTAAAATAGACGATTGTCCTAGAATGTCTCAGTTCTACTAGCTATTCTCACAATATTGATATAAAGATAACTGTACGGAGCAGTAGGTACAGATTTTTCGGCAAAAATGTTCCAATTTCATTCTGTTTTTACCGAATAAATTATCATTCATTTATTTTGTTTGGCAATCCATCAAATTGCCGTCTTTCGGTGAATGGACACTGTAATGAAAATAAACTTTAGCCTTCGGAAATGATTGCGATTCGCGTAGCCTTTTCACATCGTTATAGCGACAAGGACAAGCTTTTATAGCCCCTACTTATTGTGGTACTAAAAGTCTGTGGGTTATAAAAAGTATTGTGTTTAAAAACCTCATTAGACAACTTTTTACAGATCAATGTAAAAAAAAACAATTTCAACCGCATTTGTCTTATTTTAACCTTAGATAATAATCGCTATCTTCTTACTACATTTCAGTGATACCCACTATAAAATAATCACACCAAAAAGGTGGCGATGTCATTTTTTCGACAGACCAACATCTTAGATATTTTCGTAAAATTATACGATTCGAATAGAATTTACTTTTTAATAAATAAATTGCATAGGCTGGTATTATTTGATAGCAAATCTGATCAAATGACTGAAAATGAAGTCTAAGTTTTATCGATTAACGCTTATAATACACCAAACACACTCAAGCACCAAGCAAAACGCTTCAGAAAAACCATTAAATAAATAACTCTCATTAAAATATCGAAGGACTCTCGATTAAAGCAAATAGTAGGTTCTAAGCTGAGATAATAGCCAGCAGATTAATTCCCTCCATTATTTACAGAGATTAAAATCTGGAGAATCGAGCCATCAGCTAAGATAACTTCTTAAGATATAAGAAACAACTTTCGTTTTATAATTAAATCAATCAAACCGAAGTATGGCGAGAAGCGATAAAACGCTAATTAATTGGATAACTTCGATTAGTTTTAGGATGGTTTTAGCAATATTTGGCGTGAATTTGAAGGATTTCTTGAGATTTCGTGTTTTCTTAGAATATCATATTTTGATGTTATTAATGTTAGATGATGAATGGTGTTGCTGAGGCTAATTAGCAGAAAGCGGGATGATAAAGACGTATAACGTGAGGTCAATCCACCTTTGCCATGTTATAAACCTTATAGGCTGGGACTAATAAAATAATATGATAATATTTTTCTAGCTTAGTTGCTGATGCTTTTCTCTGCTATATAGTATTCTTCTAATTTCGGCTTCTGCTTTCATTAAAGGGAAGTAGGAAATACCATTAGCTTCTTCTATTTTCATTTTGGGTTCCAAGATAGTTAATCGTGCTATGTGTAGGATTAACATTATCCCTTTGTAAAAAATATATCATAGTAAATAATACAAAAAGCTTGTAATTTAAATCTGTTTCAGAGTCCTTTATAGGTCTAGATTTGTCCGTAAAGGTTTTTGCTTCCTTTCCAGACATAGAAACATGTTCATAATTAAAATCCACGTCCAATGCACAACGAAATTAAATCAGTGCCACAAAGCGTAGCAGACCGGTTATTAACTACAGCGTAGCTTACGTAGCGACTTTGCGGTTACGAAGCGTCGTAGCAGAATGGAGTAACAAAAAGTCGCCACGGCCGTAGTATGCTTTCACATTATATTATGTTCGAAAAATAATTACCGTTTTGTATTGTTCGACGTAGAAAATGAAGTAGTTATTATACTAGAAGTTATTATGTACTACGAACTTCATATAGTGAAGAGTGGTTAAAAAAAATCTGACATTAGCGATTTCTTTCTCTTCCCAGACTTCAGCATTACTCCCCTTGCAACTTGTTTTTGACTTAAAAAGTAGCCTATATCCTTTCTCAAACTCTAGACTATCTGTGTTGCAAATTTCATTAAAATTAAAACAGACAGACGGACAGAGATACTTTCGCATTTTTAATATTAGTATGGAAATACGAATTTGATGCGATTCATTATTATTCATATGTTTATTGTTTTTCCACGCTTAACTTTACAAACACATCAAATTCTGTATATTCGATGTTAACAAACCTCCTTAGAGACTGTTAAGTGATTCCCAATACCTACTACTTAGAGAATATTGAACGTGAACTTTGTGATACGGAACCAAACTTGCTAATGTTAGTTAGTCGAGTGCATACGGTATTAAGTAACTATTGCCGATGCGAGCGAGCAGTGTAAATAATGCAGGCTGATTGCAGTATTTACTCTGCATGTGGAACATTTGCTAGTAACGTCATGAGGGTGTTTTAATGATAAATGTAATACAACATTCAGGAATATTAGGCATATAAATTCATTTTTGGTAGAGTTCTTTTAAGAAAAAAATATGATGGGTATTCGAATATAAAATATAATAAGTCCATTAGATACATATTCCAAAATATACTGGTTTTGTAATTTTGATTTCATCATATGAAGGTGAAACGAATGAAAACGGGAAAGAAATGGAAGAGGCAGCTTGTAACGTCTGTGCAAAGTGTAATGGTTAATGACGTCATACAACATTGCATTTCACGGTCATCTTAATTTTTTGGTCAAGCTATGAAAACAAATACATAAGCGAATGTTTTTGGACACACTTGCAGATTTTATAGCAAATACCCTATTTTTATAAATAATGGGCTTTTGTTATGCAAAATTAAACTGTAGACCAGAATGTTTGAAAAAGCAGAATCTATGTCTCGTTAGATTCGCTTTTCTTTCCTTCTATTTTAGTTTCCTGTTTTTATCTTTCTCCTTCTCTTTTTCGTCTTTCTCTTTCTTTCATTGACATCTCGTTCCAGGCTATAGTTGTTCATAGCTACAACTAACATCCTTGTTTAAAATGGCTAGGGATAGTTTACTATTATAACAATGAAGCAATATTTGAATGTGTAAATATTGACCACACATTATAGTGAGCCTGTTTGGGCATCATTTGTAAATATTTGCTTTGTCTGAGTGTGCTTTGTGTTTCAACAGAATGAACGCAAATATGTAAAATGCAAATAGATAGTATCAAAAATTGTTGTTTGTTATTAAAAGCATTGTTGAGGGTAAATGGGAAATTAAACATTGAATTAATATTATTACTGTCAATTAATTTGGCTTCAAAAGAGAAACTCGTCAACTGTGATACGGACTTTCGACACAAAGATTTTTTTTACCAAGAATAACAAATTTAGGACCAACCATTAACCACCAACTTAACCCTGATGATAGTAATAATATTTTTTTCTTATAACTTTGAAAGTATTTCATCATCTGTGTATCAATTGTTTAGCTAGCACGTTTTAGGAGATATTTCTTGTTAAAAGACACGGCATCTGAAAACATTTTTTATTAGCATCACTATCATATATCATAATATCAGCCTATTGCATACCCATTAAATCAAGGGCAAATAGTTTTATTTATGACGTGACACCCCAATTTCAGGGTGAAATGGGCCCGGGGCTCAAAGCGTGTAATTTTGGCAAAAAAAATGTCCGCCCAGAATAAATCACATTAAATTATGGGTAGGGTTGCTTTGCCCATAAGGGTAGGCAATTATCGAACTTGGGTGTATATTTTTACATCGTATTTCAAATAGATTTTTGTTCATTAAAATTTAGGACGACGGACGAAAAAGGTTTTTTTGTCTGTACAGGGAAACATAATTGAATTAGGGAATGAAAATACTGATCTAGGTGATGTTTTATTCATTTGTTTGAATAAAATTCAATTTACGATGATTTTGAATCGAAATGGAATTGGTTTGCTTATTTGATTATTCGCACTTTTTATAACTGTTTTTCGATCGAAGAATTTGCTCGCGTAGTGAATGAGTTAGTAATTCTTGATGTCGATGATGAATTCAAATTAACTGAGGGTTCTTATATCCAGAAATAATACTGGTAACATTTTTATGGATACGTCAAAACATGTTTAGTTAGTTTAATTGTGACGAAGACTAAAAAATAACACGTATTTTGTTAAACAAGAATTATAAATACATATAACATCAAATTCTTAACATTAGGAGTTTCCTATCAAAACACATAAAGATATACAATAATCGAGATAAAGCAAGCCATCAAATGTATTTACAATTTGATTCAATCAATTATTATTTCAAATTTGTATTTCTTTCTTTTTGTACGGTTAATTCCATTTTTTATCTTACAATGCACGATATAACATCCCATTTCTATTAAAATACCCATCTGCAGACCAAATCTTTTATCAAAGTTACTATGAAAACAAATATTACATTTTACAAGAACAAATCATAAATATTCAAAGAGATTGTTCCTTAATCCTATAATCTACATAAATTTGGGATAATAACTGAACTTGAAATTGAATCTCAAGACCGCTGTTTATCTGTTGTCATGGGTCTTTGGGCTCTAGGAGGAAAGGGCTCTAGTTCATCAATTTACGTAGGGATTGGCTTCTTGTTCAATTTGTAGGCTGCTTGTATAACATTGTTTGCTATCAGAAATGTCTTGAGTTTACTGAAGTCCTGAGCAATCAATTTTGTTAGGGAAATGCATTTAACAGAAAATTTCGAGGTATTAATAAAGTTTAAGTATTTTTAAAAATTCATGCTTTGTCCTCTTTAATGGCTTAGCATATTTTGGGTTTTATATGAAAATAGGTTTTCCATATTCGACCAATAATTAACAATTAAACGCAAATAAGACCATGGAAAAAGTATATTTAACTTCAGACAGAACTTGTGCCTGCTACGAACAAACTAATAATTCCAGAGAATTAAATTAACCACCATCAAACTTCTTTTGTTCTTTTTCAACACAGAAAATATAATAGTCGCTCTTAAATATAAATGTGTATGGGTATATATATTTAATTTGCTCATACAATTTTCTCCTCAGAAGGTTATGACCGAAACTCATCGCTCTACCGCCATAAAACATCATTACTATATGTTTATGTGTGAAGTGTATTTATGTGTGTGTTGTCAGCAGTGCGGGATAAATATGTGCGGTTTCCTTTAGGATGTCTTCCATATTTAATAAAGGTCATAAGTTGGCTACAGCGTCAAGCACGCGTCACGCCGCGTCGCGCTGTTGCTGAATAATGATCTTTACTAAACTCTGGTTTTATTTAAGACTCTTTAACATCTTTGTAACGTTATGGAATGCAAATAAATATATGAATATGAATATTTTTTAAATAACTATTCTGAACATGAAGTGAATTCTGGTGACTAGAAAATGTCAATTGTTTAAAAACATATGCTTGAAGCAGAGTCCCAGCTTACAGTCTTGCCATCATAATGTCCACTGACAAAAAATTTAATGAGAAGAAAAATCTTTTTTGAAGTACAGTATAGCTTTTTTAGAAGATTATTCATTTCCATCGATAAAAATGGTACTTATACATGCCTAGTTGTTTTATAAAAGCACCCAAATAAATACAGAATGAAAAAAAATTACTAGTTATTACTGAAACATGCTGAGAAATTATTACACGGGTCGTCACTTAAAAAATGCGAAATTATTGATAGTATTTTTTGTCAAAGTCGACATTAGACAGTACTCCAATTCACCGCTTCCTAAGTTGCAAAGTAGTTACCCGAAAACAAGGCATCAAGTGACGCTATAAGCTGCCTACAACGTCCACAGGAGACTACAGCCTTTTGCGTGTGTCAGCAGCAGGCGATAAATATGTGAGGTTTCCGGAAAAACTCGCCGAATCCCGTGGGTGTGCTTAAGGTCGGCAGACACATACCCAATTTGAAGAGTTCCTTTGCTTGCTGGGTTGAAAAGAAATCTAATCATTGAGTTACTTTAGTGGAAAGAAGATAGTATCTTGAATTGAAATGATTTTGATTGGTAAGATTATGAGCTCAAGCCAAAAGAACTAAAATGATTGACAATTTTATACATAGTTCATTTAGTTAAAAAATCTACCTATCGAATGACGTTCCTCATCAATAAAAAGCGTATGCCTTTCGATAGAATGATAAGACTAGATTATTTTATTATTCTAGTACTTCTCATAAATTATACAAAAAATCATAATTTGTTCTTACTAAAGCATCTGAAATATTTAGCGAATCTTGTTACAAACAAATTCGAACAAAGAAAATATTCTCCTCCATATTAAATGAGTTTGCACTAAATACTGTTTAACACACCATAAGCTTATTAAAATCCTTAAGCAAAACACGAACATCTTTAACAGAGGTAATTTACGTTAATATTACTAAAAACATCCCAACATTTCTACAGTTATTATCTTTAGCCATATCTAACCCTATCAAAATTTATAACTCTACATTTTTGGACAATGGAAATTGAACTTTATGCTTCAAACATAAGACTGAAAAAGGGATTAATAATAAAAGGGGCCTATTTACGCCAATTGCGTGCGAGATCTCATTTCGCGTGTTCATTACATTTGTGGTACAATTTTAATTTTTGTTCATGTAAGGCAGTGATTGTGGAACTCTCTGGTGCTTATTATGAAGGTGAGTCGGTATAAATTATTTTAGGATGATTTTTCCCGAAAAAATTTGCTAATTATACCAAAAATAATATTTTTGCTATTTTGTTGAAATTCTGGAATTTCAAGAGAGAGGAAAAAATATTTATACAAATTATTTAAATTGTAATTTATGAAAGCAATTTATAATACCTACTGGCTAATCAAGTAAAAAATAAGTTGGTTTCAACTTTTATTCTCCCTGGATATAACTAAACTTAAACTAACCTATAAAACTTTAATCTAGTTATTTAGCATAAATAAGACTCACTCCCGTTCCTTATAATCTGAATTTAAATAGCTACAAAAAGACAATACTAAAGCAAAGGAAAACCTAAAAGAGATAAAATTCAGGTAGAGCCTCATGTTGATTGAGGAAAATGGAAGAATAAGTATCAATTACCGATCTTTTTCAGGAAAAAACAAAGCAATAAAGATTTTGTATGGTCTCAGTGACGTTAAACCAAAAACAGGAATTCATATAATTTCGTAACCGGGTTTTTTATGAAGGAATAGTGATACAACACAAATGCAAGTGATGCAAAAAATACATTATTTACTTTTTTTTTCTATGATTTTGGGAATAGGTTTGCTTGACTATTACAGACCGATATTTGTAATAAATATTTATCATAAGTATCAACATATCAGTATCAACACAGTTTGAACTTTTTTTTCTCTGACCAAAAACAGTACGTGTTGATACAAAAACGCAACAAGATAAAATTGGATATTTTAAAAACTCCTGAAAATAAAAACGTTCATGGCCTACAACTTGGAAATGGCTTAATCGATTTTCATCAAACATGTCTATGAACTCTCTCACAAAAATCCCCTTTAATACAAAATAAACTAAATTATAATCTTTCAACCTGTTTGAGAATCACGATGCCACAGACAGACAGACACGTCAAACCTTATAACGCCCCTCTTTTTGCATCGAGGATTGAGAGAAACCAAGTTGGAACAGTCATTAAAAACCACTGCGAAACCCAGGATTAACAGAACAGCCAGAACTATGACAATGTGTTACGAAAATTGCTTAACTATGTGGAAATGCAGGCATAAATTTAACTAACCAACGGGTTGACGAATAGTTTTCATTAGAAACTCCGAGCCAAGTTCACGGGACTTTAGCCATGTTATAACATTAAAAGGGGATCATATAGATTAAGATATTACGTAACTTGCGTCTAAAAGGTGTATCAAACGAGTAATTAATGTCGTTATTAAGTAATTATGGGGTGAAACTGAGAGGCTTCTAGAAAATCCTTTAAGACTATATTTTGCGGAATTAATTCTGAGGTATCTTGGTTAATTTTGATTTTAATTATTAAATAATCGTGATTTATTTTTGACTTGTGGTTTTAGAGTGTTTTTCTGGAATTAGAGAGTTATTATGTTCATTAATATAAATTTTATAAGCGTTGTTTTAGCAATTATAACAGGCATTATGTATTAAAATGATTTTTTTTATTTCACATCTATAAATTAGTGAAATCAATCGATTTTTTTACCAAATATTTTTTTTAATATATTACTTAAAATCCACTGGGCTATCTGTAGTCTTTCGCTTTTTTATTTTGTTCGATCATCTCGGCAGCCACCTACAGGCAAGCTACACACACCAGCAATTTATCGTCCATCAATCATGTACACAATTCCCTTGTGGTCTCTAAGACATAAGGTCTTGTGTTAGCAATCGATGCAGGCATGCCAGCATGCCGATGCACAACAATTGCGAAGCGACCGCAACTTGGACAAACACATTGTTTTACTAAATACCCGAGGAGAAACCGGTTTAGATAAGATTATAGATAGCAAAGAGGTTGCATGTGTACGAGAGTATTACATTGTTATTAGGGATGTTACGGATCGCCGTAACTGAAACTGTTGTTTATCTGAAATAAAAACTATTTGTAATTGAAACTGGAGTCAATATATGTAGCTGTTTTGAATTATTTTGGATAAGGGAAAGATTTAATTTATAGAACACTTTTATAGGGTTGCATTGATCATTTTACTTTTACAGTTCTTTGAAATTTAATAACCTTATCTGAAAATATCCGAAACAAATGGTAATCCGTATTGAATTTACATACCATATCATATTCCGAAACCGTGTATAAAATATCATATCTATAAGATCCCTATTTATATAAATACATAATTAATAACTATTTAATATCTATTTTCTATGTACTGCTAGCAAAATTACAAAGTAGTAAATTAAATTACTAATCATTTGATATTTATGAATCAAATGTAAATTCAAATTCGAAATTAAATAGTTCTGTATTTTAGTAACTTGATCAATTTTTTGACATCCAAGCACCTATAGAACAATCTACCTTATAAGGCAAAGGAAATTCACACAAAAAATATTTCTTACGGAGTACAAGAAAAAAAAATCCTGATACTATGCCCGTATTTTTTTATTTTGTGATCACATAGTCTCTAAAAATTTCTTCGACATAGTAAGACGGTTTTTGAATTATATCTCAAGTCATAAACATGTCTTCGGGGCCTGTACGAGCGATGTACAGGCCTTTAGAGACACGCCATAAAATCCTACACTTGTACCACGATTTATTTAAGTAGAAAAGTTTGGGTGGAAGGAGCGGGACGGTGATATACATCGCGCGTAGCTCTCTCTTGCTTACGCAGCGGCAAATGTCTTGCTGAATTTAGAGTTGGTTCTGACTCACAGACGTCTCGAACTTATGTAGCTTTGTAGAATATACTTACTTATATACTTATGTTTGACAAAAAATATGAGGTCATATTTTAGCTTAAATTATTTAATCAAAAAGTTGATTTCAATCGCTTGAACATTGACTAGTTTACCTATCAGGCAAATAGTAAGAAAATAAAAGTTATCTAAAAATCAAAAGTTTGTGGAAGTGCTAACTCATGCATAGAACTCGAGTTCATATGTAATGTAATGAAAATTTTAACTCTTTAGCTATCACTGTTCGTGAGTTATTGGTTAGTGACTGATGGACGAATAGATGCACAGACCGTGGAGCTTCAATAATACTGTTCCGTTTTTACCATTTTTAGAAGGAACCCTATTTTAAACTATAGCATAAAACAATTAGAAAATTATAATAGTTTTGCCAATGAACAGTCAAAAATGAATTTTGGGCAAAAAAACATGGATTTTATCGATTCGTTTTTACAAGCTTTCGTTTATTTAGTTTTGACTTGACTGTAATATGTCACAGAAACGTGTAGATGTAAATTTTATCTTTTCACCACCACCGCAGTCTTCTTAAAGCTATCATGGGACTCTGTTTACTGTGTATTCGTTGAGTACAACCTGCAAATCATTAAATATGGAATGGGTTCTACTTTCTCGAGTCTGTAGACAATTGTACATCCGATAAATCATAATAAAGGAACCCTGAATGTCTCATCTCGTAAGGTGAGGCAAACATAAGCCCTGATCACCACGCTTAGTTTAGCAATTCTAGTTTTTGTTATGTGGTACAATGGGCCAATAGAGAAGTTATTCATTTATTTATTTAGCCATAATACAACAAGTAAACCCATTCAGATCAGATTGCTATAAAAGTAATGCTTCTTTGTTATGAAATTTCTGGCAGCAGAACTCCGTCAGGTAATATTAAAATAAATCCATAGACACAGTGTATAGAATTAATAAAAATGAAAACGATAAATATTACTCAATACATAGATATATTTTTATGTATATAATAGTAATATACATAAAAATGTATATAAATATATATCTTGAATAAAGAAAGACAATGTTCTTTAATGCGTCGTTTAAATATATCGACCGATGGGTAGTCGCATATTTTATAGAACGTATTCCACAGAGGGGCTGACATATCTGATATCAGCGAACGCTAACCTATTGCATTGCAACAGTATATAAAATTGACTATTCAAAGGCACGTCTCTTGTCAAAAACATTTTCGAAAAGGAATTGTATTCAGAAATGTTATATTCCTGACTGCATTATTGCGATGTAATATTTTAAAAGCCTGTAGTTTGCATTCACCATTATTTTGTCAGTTGTATTATAAAATAATTTTAAAAGTACATAATCGTAACTTCGAACAAGTCATCAATGATGTCTACAATATTATACGGATCAGGAATTTATTGCTTACCAATCCCTTCATAGCAGCATTAGACAACCATTGTGTAGCATGTATGAAAAACCCTATTCGATCCTTATCCGATGATTATATAATTGATTTACTAGATGTGCTAAAATAATATTGCCAAGAAATGTAGAACTTCATGTAACATTACAAAGCACAGCATTTACGCTAAAAATTACCCGGATTTTGTAAAATTTCCCAAATAATTCGTTTTCAGTGCTGCTAAGTCTATGCGACATTATTTAAATTACCACGTTTAGTTTTTTTAATTATTTATTAAAAATATTTTGAATTTTCTTCTAATAAAAATAATCACAACACAAGTACTTAATCATTTCACGCTGCACTTCAACCCTTTTATTGATCGAATAGGTTTTACAGTACATACTATGTATAATATATATACATACCAGCCATATTTCAATAATTAAAAAAAATCGTTAACTTTAGTAACGTTGTAGACTTTGTAGCTTATAAAGGGGCTTTTATTGAGATCTAAAGGTAAGTAATTAGGTCTAAAGGTGGGTTTTTTCTCCTTAATCCTGCTTCAATTATTCACGTTTCTTTCCCTAATGAATATGCAGATTACAAGTAGCAATTACTATTAGCACCGGTAAAGACCCGTTTTTATTTCGCGTTAAGGTGTATTTCATATAATTTATACGTAGAATTTTACTCTTTGAAATTATTGTATGGCAATTTTTGCTCTTTCAAGATGTCTCTTGCCAAAGTCTGATAAATCATAAAAAATTAGTTCTTCCTCAAATTTCAGAAAGAAGAAAAGCAAATGAGGCAATTCAGAATATCTTCGTAGTATAAGTGAAAGTTATTGACATTAAAGCCTAGTAAGCAAAAATCCTTAGGAACGTAAAATTACTTGCCATCTTGAACGTTTCTTGTCAAATTTTTTCTTCACTTTCCTGTTATTTATGTTATATGGTTCTACACCAAAGATAGATTGTTCTTCACTCAAGCGTTAGGATCAACCCGAGAGATAACCAGTTGATACATCGCTTTTCTCATTAGCACGAAAATTTCAAAAGTAAACTCTACAATCCAAGGCATAAAGTCGAAATTCGAATATCCTGTGAAGTGTTATATCGATCTGGCAGCATGGTAACTGAAATCTACTAAGTACGCTGATATAGAAGTGGAATAATCCAAGATTTGGGCGACAAAAAGGCAGCGAAGGGATTGGGAGAATTGAAACTGACCCCCGTTTAGTTTCGCCAGTAACGAGGAAGATTGGCAAACGAGGCGAATAAATCTTCAGGCTTAAGTGCGTAATGGGGCATGTTCCGTTTTTATTACGATTTACAAGTAGATCGTTACGTCTTAGGTCGGTAATTAGTCGAGTGAGGGTCATAACTTTTCTTAGAAGCTCCTTTGTTCGAAAATTACTGTTTTGTGTTATTGGGTAGAATATTTTGTTGTTTTTTTTTGTATCTCTCTATATCAAATCCCGAAGATTTTTCTTTTAAGTGGGCCTTTTTCTGGCACTTGTGCAAAGTTAATATTAATGAATTAAGTTGCATAAAGTAGGCCTTTTTCTGGCTCTTTCGAAATATTTACGAGTTCCAAAATGTGATTTTTGTGAACTCCAAAAAATGCATGGTATAATGATGATAAAAAAAGAGTTTTCGGTCATATCAAAGTACATGTTTAAGAAAATAGATTTTAACTCAGATTCAGTGACACAGATACGTAATCAATACAATTTTCTATTGTATATAATAGCAGAAATCCTCATACAAAATTACTTAGCTAAATTACTTAGCTGAAATTAAGGGCACATATTGTCGAACAACGGTACTAAACCTAATACCTAATCGTATTAAGTACAATTGAAGTAAGAAAGCCATCGGGAACAGATGGCTGGCCCCCAAGTGCTTGCCTGAAGTACAATCAATCGTACACAACGACTGTACAAAGACTTCGGTACGTATAGACAGATTCTCGATAATTTGAGTACCAGTAGCATGCAGAGACAGGTATGTTGCTTTGATTTTGAGTCTCTAACTACACAATACTACACATGTCATGTCTTTAGTATTCAATAGACACAAAATGCTGCGAAGCGGATGGACCTATTCGGCTAATTTATCTTTTTGTGTTTCTCTAGGTCCACGGAAGCTTTTAATAATTAAAAACAAATAAAAAGATTTAGATTAGATAAATAGACGGAGGGTAATGGAGTGGAGTGTCATTATAATTATACTGGACTTCCTATGAGAACGGGAACCACCGCGCTCTCTAAACTAAAGTCCACGTGGCCAGAGCCGCCGGGAACAACTAGTTAAAATTAAAAATAAGTAGCACATAGATTTTTTTATCCTGAGTTACGACTCAAATCTAGGACTTCTAGCTATACGCCCCAGTGGCTTTTAAAACTAAGCCACCGAAAACACTGACCATTGATTGACCATTTGAATTTGTTAATTGCATCGTGACACGTGTTACGGGGGTTGTTAATAGCTGGTAGGTGATAATAATACAATTATCTAGCAAAGTCTTGATTAGTGAAAACACTATAGACTTTCATGTTAGAGAGTTTTCATATGAGATCGTGAAATGACTGGCTAAGTTGCTTGCATGATGTTGTTAGAACTTTGAATTGATTGGTGATCGGACGGTGCGTGATGAATTGCTATGCATTACTGCGCACCATTACTGCGCGCGTGTATTAAATGATTTGTTTTTGCAACGGACGCAAAACAGAGGGATTTTGTAAATTCGACCGCTATGTGTGTGTGTCTGTGTATCTAAGAGTCTGTCTATGGATCTGTATCTCTTGATCGGGTATACCGATTTGAGTGCGTTTTATTTCTTTGGAAAAGGGTTTTTTAGTGATCGTTCTTAAACAGGTTCTGTCGAAATCCATACAGTCTTTACAAAACCATAAGATCTTTGGGTGGTTATAAATTTGACGGCTATGAATGTCCGTCTGCTGCACCGTAGCTCCTAACGGATAAACTGATTTTGATGTGGTTTTTTCCGTCGATTTTGTTATTTTACCTCATCATCACATAGTTTAGTCATGAAAAAAAATATAAATATGCTACTTTAAATTATATTGACAGTATTTATCTTGTTATGCACTAATTAATTTAATGTATTATGAACAATAATTAGTTTAATTACTGTAATTAAATCGTATGTCACATTGAACCTGCTCATGGCTATTAATATGTAACTATTACCATTGAACCATAATCGTAAATTGGTATTCGGTCATTACCATTCATTATGACATTAATTAAATGATGCGTGTGCGTTCAGGTATTGCAACTAATTTAAATTAATTTAAGTTGAAACTGTGAACCTTCTTATTTATTTTTATTAATGAAATTATGAAGTGTAAGACACACGCACCGCACTGAGGTTTCCGTACACAGGCTTAAGAAAAACATATTTGCATAAAAGGTGACCCTAAAATTTGCAACCGCGTTAATCATCGCTTAGCCTCAATTTTTATTATCATTATTTGTTGTTTAGCAAACAGAATACAACTGCCTAGGTATCAGGTATCATGGTGCCTGAGATATGTGCAGCCTGGTGACGAAAGGAAAGTCTCAGTAATAGGAATTCGGTTTTCTCTTTACGTTACGTTACGTTCCAAGTTAAAATGAGTGAGATGGCATGATTATTTAACAGTTTCTCTTAACGTTTTACTATTCTATTTAGACAAATGGGCATTAAAATAGAAAATTAGCTATATTTTTCATATATTTTCTTTCCATAATTCCTCCTCAGAAGTACTCCAATAAAACGAATATTACCTCATAAACTTCTATTTTAAAACTCTTTTGTAAAAAACGAGTTATTTTTATGATTCTTCTGAAGTTAACCTCAACTTCGCACTTTCCTAGTTAAGAAGTTATGAAACAGTTTTTCTTTGCCTTGATTAGTTTCAATGCAAGCCTTAGGAATGGCTTGCAGACTTGAACTTCCTTCAAAGAGCTTTTTAGGGTTCCGTAGCAAAAGGGTCAAACTAGGAAAAGCTATTGCTAAGGTTCTATTGTCCGCATTACCAAGCTATATCTCATGAATCGTGATTGATAACTTAAAATTTTCACAAAAAACAGATTAATAATATATTCCGTTATAACTGCAAGCAGGTATAAAAATGGAATGAATGGAATTGGGTTTTCTTTAGCTTTTATTTATTACTACCTGAAAAAGATCCCACGGCAAATACAATTTTAATAATAACTTTTCCTATAAAAATAAAATAAAAATATATTTATTAAAAACATAGTTCACATTAATATGTGTTATTCCAGATTATAAACTATATGTGCTACAAGATTCGTCTGAATCCGTTCTATGGTATTTGCGTGAAAGAGAAATAAACATCCGTACAAACTTTAAAACGTCAGGCTTAAAAATCTTTTTTTTTTCATTAATATGAAACCCTCAGTGTCACAAGTCCGACTCGCGCTTAACCTTAGCTCCGTTTTTTGTTTGAAGTCAAAGTTGAATATACCTTGTTTCGTCTTGTTATTTAAAAGTTAAGATTGGTTTGATGATCTTAATTAATGTTTTTGTATTAAGTTGTGGTTGTTTTAATTGGATGACTGCAGACTTGGATGCGCAGACTTTAAATTTGTTTTTGAGGTTAAGATCTTGTTTTTGAATTTTTGATGTTATGCCTATAGAAACTATTTAAATTTGAATGGAGCACGTCATACTAATTGAGTATGCAAAATTCCATCTTTAAAATTGTGTTTAAAGTGTAATTAATTATTTAATTTAAATGTGTTTTGAAGTAAGCGGGTTTTACAGGTTGTAAGCACAAACGAATTTAATAAGTGAACGTGAGTAAAAAATAGTTTTTATTAACTCTACTACCTAGCTATCCCTAGTCAATCAAAAATTGGATCATAAACCTATTAAGATATAAGTAAAACTCATCTTTTCCCCATTTAATCACTCCCAATTATCTGACTATAGATATAAACTTAAAAAAATCCCTTGTAAAATAAATTGTTATTTTCATTTTAAAGGCCAAAATTAGGGAATGTTTGAATAGGTTTAGTTATATACATTTTACCCAACCGCAAAGAGAAGGCAAAACTGCGGGAAAAAGCAAATCCCTACTAATATTATAAATGCGAAAGTAACTCTGTCTGTCCGTCTGTTACGCGTTCATGTCTACACCACTGAACTGATTTTAATGAAATTGGTACAGGGATAGAATTGACCTTGAAAAAGAACTTAATATAGTTTTTAACCCGGACTTGTGAATAGTTCTTTTGGAAACGCGATATAACCGACCTCTACGCGGGCGAAGCCGCGGACGAAAAGCTAGTAGTCTATAAACCTAGATTCTAATATACCTTCAGTAATAGCGGTGGGCACTCCGCGTTAATTAGAACCAGCCCCAATCCACGCCGGGGCACGTAACCATACGGTGCTCGTCACCTCAACAGCTGTTATCTACAGATCTCTCAGCTGTAGTGTTCCAATGTAATTACTGGTTATTGAACCTATTGCTAGTTGACAGGTATTGTCAGACTTTACTGTTTTATCAGATGCCTACTAATATTATAAATGCGAAAGTAACTCTGTCTGTCTGTTACGCTTTCACGTCTACACTACTGAACTGATTTTAATGAAATTTCGTACAGAGATAGAGTTGACCTTGAGAAAGAAAATAGGATAGTTTATATCCCGGACCTATGAAGAGTTCTCTTGGAAACGCGATATAACCGACGTCGACGCGGGTGAGGCCGCAGGCGAAAAGCTAGTGTGATAATGCGAAATATGCGAAAGTGTGTATTTTGATTTTGTTTTATGTTTCTTTAAAGACGACAATCTGAGAATTTTGAATGTGTTAATTTTTATAATCAACTCTCCGGCTTAAGACTTTGACTTAAAGACTTGAGTCGCCGGGGCTTTCACAAAAATTTAAGTTACATGCATAAAACACCAAGACTCGGAACGCGTTCAAAGTTTAAAATCGAACAAGTCACATGCACCAAGACCAAGAATCAGAACGCTATTACAGTTTAAAATCAAAATAAAAAAGTTCATTATTACGTTTTTGAAACGTCAATATGACTCTAGTTTATAAGATACAGATTGATAGCAGTCAGACTGACAGCAAATCCTCAAAAGTATCTGTCTGTTTTTCCCCTTAAGGTACAGAACCCTGAAAATGAATACGCATTTTTCCAATTATATATATTAAAACAAGCATAAATCCTTTTCATGAAAACCAAGCTTTATTCACTTTTATACTCTACTTCAACGCCGTTCTAATGCTTCAGTAAATACACTTTTAAATAGGTTTCCTGCGGATTCAATAAACAGATTAATCCCCTTTCAAAGCAATATTTTAATTTACGATTGCCGTTATTGACGATAGCATGCAATCTGTTCAAAGATGTTATTAAATATCAGTTTTGTTGGAGAGTGGGAAATTGATTGCAAGATTAATTGCGATTGGTTTTCTTCAGAGTTTCGTTCGAAAAAGATAAAAACAAAACGGTGTTACTAAGGTTCTGCTGTTTGTCTGACTGAGATCGTGAGAACATTATTATTATCGTCATGGTTGATGAGGTACAGGCTCTAAATGGCACCAAGCTATTTTTCTTGCTTTGTTAGTTTTTCGAGTAGATCCAATTGCTGAGTAAGGGCATAATATCAGACAACTATTTAAAGAAATAGTAAATTGGGCTCCCATAAACAAATGGTTCTTGTTTTTGTCGCTAATGAGTGCCATATTTTATTAGTTCACTGGTGAATATATTCAGTTTTTTCGGTAAAAGCGGTTTCGATTTAGTCAGTAAGAGTCTGACACTACCCGGGTGTCCATGAGGATTCCCTCGCCTTACCAAAAAAAGGTATGTGTATTATATGTTGTCTCTTTGTATGTTGCGTGTAAATTAAATAAATAAAAATACGACCGTGGCTTCGCGCAGAAATTGTGAAACTTCATATTGTGAAATTAATTCGAATACCACACATTCATTCTCGCTTTGTCCCTTTCTATCGCTCCTCCCCAGAAGGGTCAAACGCTTAAAGCAACCTTGTTAGGAGTCATAAGAAGTTTCTTTCAAACATACAAATAAACACACATACATTTTCAACTATTCTCCTATTTCGGCCAAACATATACAAACGGTAATGCGTGCATAAAACATAAACGCGTGCGTGCCAACCCATCCTAGGACTTATGATCTCAATTTCCGTAACGCTTTACTTGGAGTTTGACTGAGTGCACCCATATTACTTAGTATAAGGCTGGTGTTAATTAGTAACCGCGGGTGTTCGTTCCATCTATGTCGGCATGTAATCAAGAATATGCTTACTAGGAATGTGTAGGTATAATTAAGTAGAGCACTATATGTGGACGTCAAGACTAAAGTGCTTTTGTTTTTTTTTGTGGAAAATGGGGTTTAAATGCAATTATTATATAACGTGTTGATACACATTATTAGTAGAAGCTTTTTTTTGTACCCTACGTACATAAGTAATTATCTTGAAGTGACATTTTCAAAGGCACCCCGGATCGATTTCGTTTTATCGTAACTTAAGCAAAGAGTATAATTTCTAAAACTACACTGTCTGTCTGTTACCAGGTATCTCAAGAAATCTTGACCGTTGAATTTCACAGTAAATTTATTTAAGCAGGCGATATTAAATATCATATAAATAATATGCATAACATGAAGATGAAGCATAAAGATTGTTGACCAAATTTCTTATGAGAAATCCATAAGACCGATCACATATGACGATCAATCTTAATAGATCAAGACGTTCTAGCAAAACTGGAATCCGATCCCAAAATACCCTATTAGATTAGATAGATTAGAATATTCTTTGATTTATTGAATTGCAGCAGTGATTCTTAATACATACAATGTTAGTGCACCATCATACAAAATCAAAACACGATATTTATTTCCAAAGACAAAGTTCCATCACATTCCGTATTCCTCCAAAGAGTTTGGTATACAGAGATCTTAATTCATTAAACATTTCAATCACATTTTCTTTGTGAGTATTGTGTACAATTTGTATCGTCTTCATTATTTGTATTTCTTCTTATTTATGTTCTCCTGGTGTGTCTCCCTTTTATGTTTCCAATTTCTAATAGGGCTTCGGTATTGTCCTGATGTTTGTGTGAAAAGTTAATGTTTTTTTTTTTGTATTTTCGGTTTGGATGTTATGTTATCGTTGGTATGCTTGTTATGGGCTATAATACCAATTTTTGGTACATGATGAGGCCGGATGAATTAAGTGAATTTAAGTTGATGGTATCAAAATAAATTTTACGAAAATTTATAATGAACTAGCGATTGCCCGCGCTGGATATCGTTGTAAAGCATAATCCTGTTTTTTCTATGAGTTGATTAAAACACCCTATGTTTCTCCTAGTCCCTAAAAAAACAAGATTGCAAAGTTCCATGACGATTGGTTAAGTACTTTCCGCGTGGGCGTAACAAACAAAACTTACATTCACATTTATATATTAGTGGGAAGTAGGATTTAATCATCTAATGTGTGAGAAGGAATGTTTGTCTGTATCATTTAATCTGCTACTAATATTTACTACTAATCTTTCCTTGTGTCAATAAACAAAACCTCGTTACTCCATTAAACAACCTCATCATAAACAGAAACATTACCCCACGAAACCTATTTCAAGTCTTTATAAAACAAAATAGAAACGAACAATGCAATTACCTACACAAATGCTGCGAATAAAGCAAAATAAATTATCTACTTAACTCGAAACTAGAGCACAACTTATAATATCATTCCCGTTGAAGGGTAGTGCATACTGCACAAATGCCGCACAAGTAAACCTTTCACTAAAACCTACAGTTGAAAACTGCGGGTGTGCAAAAGAGACGCCACGCTACGCTATGTATCGCGCTATCTGACCCTTACAACGGTATTAATATTAGTTCACGATGCGACAGTAGGCCCCAGGATTGGATGGGATATTTTTCAAAGTACTAGCAAATATTTGCGAAGAGAAGCCGCGTTATAAACTGAATACCTAACACGTGTGGCCCTACTATGAAACTTTGTATTTAATATTAATTTAATGTCGTTTACTCATTTATTTATTTTTTAAACTAAAATTGAATTGCAAGATTTTAAAAACTCGTGCTTTTGTCCATTGAGTAGTTGAAGATATTTTTCGAGTTTCGTATCCAAAGGGTATAAACGTAACCGTATAACAAAAGCTCTGCTGTCTGTCCGTCCGTCTTTCACCAAGCTTTATCTCATGAATCGGGATTGCTAGAAAGTCCTTCACAATATAGTCACAAATTCTTGAAAAACATGAAAACGTCTATCGTATTGAAGGCGAAAACACGGTTTAGCAATGAGCAAAATCCAATATGGCTTCAAAGTGATAAACAAATGAGTTGAAACAATGGTAACGTATTAAACTAGCAGATGCCTCACGCAAAACAATTTGTATATTGCGAACAGCATCGGATGCCGGCGAGCGCGTCATGTCACTAGATGCTTTGATACATAATCGATGGAAAATTTAAACGTCACACATACATTGCGGGCTGGAACGACATAGTTGGGTACTCAGTGAATATTGGGAGCTGAGTGAAAACTGGTGATGGCAAATTAAACGTCTGTTTTAGTTCAGTGGTAGTAGTTTAGAATTGTACTTAACTAGTTGTCAGTGGAGTATGTCGTAGATAAGTAATTCTACTGGGTATTTGATTTAAAACATGTAATAAGTAGTATTTAGTAAGATAGATTAAAAAAATATATTAAATATGTCTTTTTTATTTAAAGAAGATAAAGGCACCGAGGATGGTGAAATTCATGGAAGTATGGTCTTGTAACGTCACTTGTCGGTAGAAATTATAGTGACAAGTGACGTCACACGAGATTTCAACTTACTGTCTCACCAGTTCTATTTCCGCGACAAAAGAAAAAGCATGGAGATCTATTTAGATTTTTTTCAATCAAAATTAAATACCCAATCCATAAAGATTTTTCCAATGCTTGTACACCATTGTCTATTTTTCTAACATATTTATCCTTTCGCAGGTCTGCTGGAAGAGATTTCTTAAAGAAATAAGCAGTACCTTTGTACACGTCTTTCTGTATTTGTGCTTCTTTTATTTGTCTGTATACATAAATAATAAATAAATAAAAAATGAAAGAAATAGTTATTAAAGTGTTAAGAACTATAAAATGACTCGGTAATAACAATTTAAAATCTATCGTTCTTAAAAATGGGATTGGTCTATTTAGTGCCTATAAAATTCAAGCAATTCAAATTGTGTAGTTATTTTACGATTCTTTTGTACATAAGCGATCGTACTGACGCGAGCAAAACCTTAAAACCATTTAAAATCCCACAACAATTTCAACACACAAGCTCTGCCGAACGTAACGAGCCCAATAAATTTACCCATAAAGGATTTTTACCGAAACTTAACTGCAAAAAAACGATATCACTCTCCTAGGTTTAAGCGAAACTAGACTCAAACACATGCTGTTATGGTCGAAAATGGATCGCTGATGCCATTGAAGTGTTTTCGGGATTTTTCTGGTAAATGGGACTTTGGGGACTAGGATGGTACCCTGGAGTAGCCCTACCGTTGTAAGAGATAAAAGCATGATATACCGGTCCAAACATTCAAGGACACAGTTTTTATTGCTTTGACATAAAATGTTTGTAAACAGGATTTTTTTTATCTAAAAGCTGATATACAAATGTTTCTTGATTGAATCCTCTTAATTAGATACGGGAAAGTTTGTACGTTTCGATGTATGGATGTTAGTTCCTCTTTCATCCAAAACCAGTAAACGAATTTAGATGAATCTTGGAACACGGTTACGCTTAGGAATCGTATGTGTTAATCCTGGATAAAAACTATACTATGAACTATACTACAAATAGGATAGTTTGTATCTCGATTTTATGTTCCCGTGGGATCATTTTTGATTTTAGCGCTCGGACCCTCGGGCAACAGCTACTGATTCATATTTATCAATACACTAAACAAAATTTTCTAGGTAGAATCCATGAACGACATCCAATATGAACCGATTGGTTCTCCTGCTACCTATAGTGGTAATCCCTGCTTAAGTATGGTCGCGACAGAGTCTTGAGAGCCTACCGCCGAGACTTAAAGAAATATGATTGTATGTGTGAGAGAGAGATGCCACTCTACGCAGTGTATAGTGCTGTCTCGCTTCCACATTTCTAATGATATTAGTTTAAGATGTCTTGGTAGACGCATTGGTTAGTAATCCGCTTGTCAAGCAATTTTGACGAATATTAACATAAGTTATTAATATGTACCCGATAGTTCTCCAAGTAATAGAGTTTATTGATTGCCGTAAATGCACGTGTCTAAAGCAACATTCTTAATTTTAAAAGACGAAATGAAGAGATCCGGAGATTTGTGTTTAGGTTTTTTAATAAAATAAATCTTAATCTTAATGGTCTTATGGGTCATGAAGACGTTCGTGGTCATTGAAATATTTAAGAAAACCAATAATTGTAATAAGATTTTAATTAATGTGTTATAAGAAAACATGGTCCAATCAGAACATGGCCCAAAAACAACTAATCCAAACTATAAGTTTCATAATAAATACGTTTCTTTCGTCGATACATTCAAAAACTATTTTTGTCACGTATTTAAATTTTTTTTTGTATTTTGTATCTCGAAGTAGAAATCTAGTTTTATTTTGCGAAATGTCGAAAACATAACCTACATGAATGTACTGAAGTATTGATAAATCCTTCTTTGAAAAACTCTTTTTTTTTCTGTAGTAGTACCGAACATAAAACATTCACAGGTACTTAAAGATTACGTTTTTAGGGTTTCGTTCGCAAAGGGTAAAAACGAAAGCATTTTACTGAAGCTTCGCCTGTAATCAGGCTGTTTTAAGAACCGTGATAAGATAGTTGGCATTTTCACAAATTTTAATAATGTATTTCTATTGCTGTTATAGAAACAATTACTGGAAAAAAATATTAAGGTGAAGCAACGAATAATATGGTCACAAATTCAATGGGTGACCAATTCTGTTGGCTAGTGTGTTTTTTTTTAGCCTATTAGTACGGAATCCTCGGTGTTACAATATCGACTCGCACTTAGCGAGGTTTTTAAATTCCCCTTGCCCGTTGCTTGAGACGCTACAAGAATTCTTAATTCCCAAAGCCATTGGATTTTGTTTTGATGTTTAGCCATATTTTCTTGATCCGATGAAAATGTTTCGAATGTTTGATGAGTTGAACTTTCTTGAATATTATTTTGGTATTTTGTGGATCGTCTTGGTAATATACTTTACTGGGGAAATTTAATTTTATCGTTATTGCCTTTGGATGAAACTGGATTACTAGGGTATTGAATTATGATTTGATAAAGGTTATGTAAAGATAAAATTTTCTTAACTTTAACCAATAGGTATACCAATAATTTGGTTAGATCGATACAAATTACACGTGTTTCTCCTTCTATAACACCTTCGCCCAGGATTTTCCCAACTATGTTGGGGTCGGCTACCAGTCGAACCGGTTTCAGCTAAGTACCAGTTTTTTACAAGGAGCGACTGCCTATCTGACCTCCTCAACCCAGTTACCTGGGCAACACGATACCCCTTGGTTAGACTGGCTGTCAGACTTTTCAAGCATCTGACTACCTGTAACGACTGTCAAAGATGTAGGAATAACAGAAGTGAACCACAATTTAATGTGCCTTCCGAAACACGGAGGAACTCGCTATGACAAAGATGATCACCCATCTACGGACCAACCGCGTCAAGTATAGCTTAACCTATGATCGAATCACATGCGGTAGCTCCTCCTTTCTCCTTCTATAACGTAAACTATAATTTATATGATTCTCGAAATTGTTAGAAGTCTCGTTGTGACCACGCTTACACTTATACTTTTACAGACAAGAGATTATAATTGGTCCATTTCCATACCTTACACCATCGAAGAGGCGTTTTTTCTTTGTCTTGTGAGGTTTTTTTATAATGGCTTTGATACAACGTAGTAAAAATACAACGTGTCCAATATGAGACGGACTCTTTAGATTTTTTTAGTCAAAACCTTATTTATTAAATAATATGAGTTTCGCCTGTTTTAGTTAATTTCTTGAGGTCGTTATATTGAATTAAGAATCACTAGAATATAGACTGGACTCAACTACAGATCTTTCATTAGTGTGCCTGTCAGTAACATTATTAAAAAAGCTTACTTCGAAACTTTTTTCTTTCGCAAAATCCAAATTTAAATATAACAATTTCTGCGAAATCTTATTTTCTTATTTCGTGGCGATCAAAAAGTCTTTGATGTTGTCAAATCCAATTTTTATCATCCACAATTGGAGTATGAATGTAATAATATTGGTTTGTCTGTTGGACATTGGTGTTTTAGAAGACAACATTAGAAATCGATTAGTACTGTATATTGTGTTTGATGAAATTGCTAAAATGCATGTTGTATAAATATCAGAGTAGTTCTCACGGTTTACAGGCACGAAATTGTATCTTAACACCATTTATCTAAAGACCAATAAAATGCATGCGAAATGCATATTGCTTGTTTATTCTTAGTAATAATCTGACAACCGGTGAAAAAAAAATTCGTAAGAAAATCTGCTTCAAATATTGGAATCTATAATCGCTAATTTGCAAAGAGCTAGATCCAATGGAAAACCTCATAAAAATATAGTCTAGACTATTTTGCGTCGTCATAATTTAAAACACTTCTTCTGCCTTTTCCTCAAAAGTGACAGACAAACAGTATAGTCCAGCTAGACTATTTTACGTCGTCTTAATTTCACCCATTTTTCTACCTTCTACTGCCTTTACCCTTCTCACACTATGCTATCTGGCTACCACTCCTACCGGATCCTATCCCAAAACATATTACAAACATCTAACAAAACTGGAGGTACTCTTGTTTCGAGCACAGCCATGTTCCAATCTACAAGGCGATTCAATTGCATCGTAGGTACGATACAACTTTCTTTCAGAGATGTCTAGTATCAAATTGAATTATACGTCCCAAGGGGCCTGTCGCTTTGACGTCCTATTGACCTGATTGAATCCGCACTCGGACGCTAGAATCGTCCTGTTTCATTGTACATGTATAGAAACATGGGTATTTCTTACTAAGGAGAAGTTTTTACTTGTAGGTATGGTATATGTGTATTAACAATATGGATTAACTAGGGAAAGCTTTAATGGAATGGCTCGAATCAAAATGATATTTATTTTCGATGGATCATGTGATTTGGATATATTTTTGTCCCGCTCTTCATTTTATTGTTTTGATCAGTTTTTGGGACCACCAACTCCACTTTTTCTAATACCGATGCAGCTGTAGGAGTTGCCCGCATTGCAGTGCACTGTCTCGCTTTATTTACTGTAAATGTCATAATTTTAGAAACGTCGGCAGGATTCAAGCACCTTCAATATAGTAAATCTTCGTAGAAGTGTAGATACATAAGTATATAGTATGTAATACCAAGGTGCGATTCACCCAAAATTAGTACCCTGCGTGGGTTATCCTCACCAATGAGTAATATAAACCAGAACACACGCAACTTCATTCCCCGTATTGCGTAGGCTCACTACATAAATGACGGGAAATTAAATAAAGAACTGAAAAAAATAACCGAGAAGGCGATATAATAAGTTATATTTAGAAAAAGGTCGGTGTTAAATAAAAACGGAGTATAAGGGCGTTAATAGGGACAATTTATTTAACGGTCGACCCAGCAAGGGGGTTGGAACTGAGAGGCGAAAATGCAATCAAGTAAAACTCCAACCTTTAGTAAGGCTTGATTAAATGCTTTTACCTCAAAAAATTTCAGGAACAGAATTATGTAGATAAGTTCTCTTCTTCATAGAAGAAATTTTGTCAATTTTCTTAAGTCTTTAAGAGCAAAAGAATCTGCGCTGTCATTATTTTTACCAAAAACTCGTCGCTCGTCACCGTTATAAATATACAAGTACATTGAAAACTTAGAATTACTTCGTATTTGATCAAAAATAAACTTATTTTAACCCACTAGCGCCCCTAAATGCCTCAAAAATGACATGAACTAGGACTGAATAGAATACTGTAGAACGCAACTTATGGAAAAACTACTTAACTGACCATTAGCTGCACCCTTTCCTATTACATTCTCATACAAAGGAAATATTTCTCTAACTGAGTAAATATTGACAGTTGTAATGGTGACTACGTAGGACAATGTTGATGCAAATATACATTATTATACTTGACGCAAGAACTACAGGTCTTTGGAAGTTTAAATTGTCCGCGTGTTTCTCTCTCTTTGTATCTGGCTTTGTAGGTATTGAACGGATGAACTGATTTCATAGTGATTGTTAGGTTTTACGCGAATGTTAGACATGAAATGAAACTCATTTTACCTGCAAAGGTTTCGAAACTTCGGGAACTAAAATCTAAAATTAAACCGCGATAAAATCCGTAAAAGTTGTTTCATTTCAATGAACTGATTTCGTTAAATCGTTTACTGATGGGTAGGTACTAGATTGTTTTTAGGTAAATTTAACGGGCGCTTTCTTAGCATAAACATCGATTCAAGATGGGCAATGCCACAATGTTATGTCGGTGGAATACGTATTTCATTAATCTAAATATGGGTATGCAATGGCACTGTGACAAATGTATAATCCAAAAATGACTGCTTCAATTTTATAAAGTAAGAAACTTCATACTTTAGAATACCCAGAAACTTTGCGATACTACAAAAGTGCATATGTTATGCGGACAGTAGTCGGCATTACAATTGCATAAACAAAATGAAATTTTGTCAGTTATATCACAAAGTTTCCGTTTGTTGTTTTACCCTCCTAAGTTAGTTGTTAGTGTCGTGAGTGCCGTTGATCTCATATAAACTAAAAACAAACTAATCCAACGTTAGCTTATACGACGAATGATACAGAAATCCGAAAGCTAGGGACTGGAATTAAAAGCGTAATGTGAAACTAAACAACAGAAATTAGTTGAAATGAAATTACTTTTACGGATTTTATCGCGGTTTAATTTTAGATTTTAGTTCCCGACGTTTCGAAACCTTTGCAGGTATCGTGGTCACGGGCAGACTGAGATGGCCTTCGTCTTGACTGTATATTGTATAATAATATGTTGCTCGTTCTACCTTCATATTTTAATTAACTATTTGTGGTCCGACCTACGCAGTATGAGCTCACTGTGTCTTGATGTCTTGCAGCGCTACTCTTGGGTTTGGCCTTGAGTTTATTTATTATTGGGTCCCAAGTAGGTGATATCTTCCAGCTGTTGCGACCGCTGCGTCAGCTTATGATTAAGGGTTGTGTTCCAGGACTCACAAAAAATCAAAGTGCCGGCAGACGTGAAAACTTGAATTTTGACGTAACGTCACGTGTCCTGACGCGAGTTTGACAGTTTTTACATATTACAAACAAAGTATAAAAAGCCGCTAAAGAAGTTTTTACTTCAAAAAATAATAAGTAATTAAACACTTAACCATTGTAACAACGGCGAGCCGGTCGGTGAAACCTCTGCGTATCTCTCTTATACAAACAGAACATTTTGTAGAGCTTTTGCACTAGCGCAGACGATGTTCTGCACAGTGCCCAACGTTCGATATTGAAACAAAAACAACGATAGGTTACAACGGCATGTCACAGGATCATCGGTTCAGTGAGCTAGAGGTGGTAAAGCTCAAACCTTCCGTAATGGGAAGAGACCTGTCCCTAGCAGCATTTAACTGATTTGGGCCCGTAACTCGTCTCTTAACTAAGCCCTTCAGCCAACACTACAAAGCATATAAAAAAATCTAATCAGTTTAGCCGTTTAGGAGTTCAGTAACATAAATGCAAAATAATTTTAAAAAGGAAAGAAGGGTAATCTTTTTGCAGCTATAGGTAAACGAAATAGAGGTGTACAAAACCGCGAGCAGTAGCTAGTTACATGTATAAGGAGAAAAATTGGCTCAATCTAACCTTCACAAAGATCAATACAATAAAACGAGTTATTCACCTACATGAGTAAAATATCGAGCACTAACTCGATACAATTAGTAATTATCGAGTATTGGATCGTAAAAACTATCGTTTTATTAATCGGACAAAATGTTTCTGGCAGGGGTTTTATGCGTTATTTATTGGTGTCCATTGAAATGACCTTTACCTTAAGGGCATTCGTACACAAGGCGGGCTGGTACAATGGATAAATGAGTTTTACTTTGTAATAAGGTTATAGGGTACGTTGGTGTAGTGTTAGGTATAGTGTTACGTTCTTATTTTTTTCGTTTGATTATAATTGATTAATTGTTATTGCTCTTATTGAGGTTCTCCGACGTGTGGATGGTTACTTAAAGCGTTATTTAGTAAAGATTTTAATAGACGTTGCTGAGTGTGGCAGTAACAATGAGGCAATTTGTTTTGTTTAAGTATTAAGTTTTCAAATTATTTTTAATTATTTAAATTATCATTTGTCTGAACAATAAATTCAACTATGATTCATTTTAAGAGTGAGATTAAAACAAAATCTTTCAATAACACGTAATTCAATCCCTCCGAAACTGCTTGACAGGTTCTCATGAAATTTGGAGTATATACTTGGTAGGTCTGAAAACCGGACAACTTCATTTTTAGCATATATTTTTATTATGTATGTGTATACTTATGTAATACCTTTCTACACAAAAAATCCCTGAAAATAATTTATATCGCAAAACTATGTTTACTGGATCAGCTAGTAAAACGAAAACAAAAGAATATAAAGAATTTAAACTTGGAATCAGACAAATGACTTCCTCAAAGTGGTTGGCTTGCCCTTAAGAGGTTAAGGTGGGTTTACGAGCGACCCGCGATAAATCTATTTAATGCTCACATTGACAGCTAATACCGAACACTCGCGCGACCGGGATAAGCTTGCAATATAAGCGAGAAGCGATTACAGCTTAAAACTATAAAATTTGATCTATGATCAGTAGGTACAGATAATTCATAAAAATTAAGTCAAGTACGAGTCGGATAAAACTTATGCCAGCATATAATTCGGTTGGGTACCTTTGGCTAAACAAAAACTTATTTGACACCCAAACACATTATGAACTTAGAAATTTCGTGTTTACAGCGAAATATAGATTTGTGAAAATTTCAAATGTCTAGAGCCCGCGGTTGATGAGATAAAGCCCAGGGACAAACGTACTGATAGAAACAGTTGAAATGACTGCGGTATCCCAGCTATGTGAAAGCTGAGTACGGTTTTCATTCTTAAAAAATATTTCAAGTAATTAATTATTTACATCAGCCGTTGCGTCAAGTCAAGAAACTTACAACGGCACACAAACGACTTAAATTAATACCAAATTATGTACAAACCAACATGCAGCTGCAACTTTATTCTAAAACCAAAATACATTTGCATCTTTTTTCTTTAATCTTAACTTTCAACCAAGAAAAACGAAAAAAAAAAACAATTTCGCTCGAGCAAAGTCATTTGAAAACAAAAGAATACACGACTTACAGTTTAAAAACTCTGAAGAGAATATGTGCAGTATTCTGTACCATTGTTTTATACGTTAGCCTTTGAACAACGCTACGGACTTGGTGTCTGGACACTCCCTTTTTCATTTTATAGCCTCTCCTGTTTACCTAATGACGTTGTGCACGTTTAAGTGAAACAAATAAAAAACTTTCACGATACTGTTTGCGAAATTATTGGGTAAACAGTTAAGATTTGGAGATTATAAAGTTTTTGGTTATTTTTTTGTTTTACTTTATTTTGCCTTCGAGTGCGTGGATTTCTGCAGCCAATATATTAATCCAGGGTATCAATTAAGTTTTTACTAAAACACTACATTTTTATTGCCTATTCAGCCTTGAATAACTTACTACTAGGCAGAGACTGGTCCCTTTTCATATGTTACTTATTGCCAATACTCCCTTTATCATACCCCTTTCATAGAATACTAGTATTTAATATTCATTATTAGCTTATGTCCAAAATATTGCATTGCAATTCAATACAGACTTAATATTCTGAAATTGCAAACCTGAAAGTCCAAGTTTTGGTAGCTCTAATATCAGATTTCTAAGTTTAGAATGATTGCCTTTTCTTGGTAAATGTAAATTGCCTATCCAATATCTAGCTGGCTTGACAGACTAAGTTTTGAGGTCAAACCAGAATTTTTTTACTTTTTTAAGTAGCATTTACATTTTCAAAAATGTCTAGGTACTACTTTAGTTTATAAATATCTTATGGATATTATTTTATCGAAAACGTATGATTTAAACTATCGCACATAAAAACTACAGATAATACAGATTTTTATGAAACTTCATCATCATCATCTGCCCAGATTCGTCCACTGCTGGACATAGGCCTCCCCAATTGCACGCGATCGAGAACTTCGGCTGCTCGCATTCAGCTTCTGCCAGCCCAGAAAACTTAAAAAACAGATATACTAACTCGGGTGAAACCGCGGGCAAAGGGTAACATTGTAATTAGTTCATTTTAAAAGTGTAGTATTTAAATGTTATTTAAGTAAGAAAAGCATAATGACTCCTTCTATAGAAACGATTAAGCTTACGTCTAACAATAACGATAACAATAAAATAATACGTACAAAATAAAACTTTATTTAACTACCCGTACTGCACCAGCTGTTGCTTTCATCCACAACTTGAAATGTAGACCTTATTTCGAACAAACCAAAGTTCATTTTTGTTTAGCAAGGAAATATAAGGCTTTGCTACTCAATTTCACTAGACTCCTACCCTTAAGAAAGTCCAAGAAACTCATTATAACTTTTCGCTACAACGGTCAAAGGTCTAAATTTTATTTTGAATACCTTTGCTTTGGTCTAGTTTCAAGTGTGTGTATTTTTTATATAGTTGTACCGACGTAAAAACAATATCAAATAATTTTCGGGACTATATTACTCACTGGTATCGCCAGAATATTATGTCGGTAAAATGGTATAAGTTACTGAATAAAAATAAACTTACTATAATTATAGAAATCAATGAACATCGTTCTGAACTGCTAGTGCGACAAAAACAAAGAAAACCGCAAAATAAATTGAAAGCATTCTCCATAAACACAAAATATCAACATGAAATGACAATAGTGCAATGAAATATGAGAAGAAACTTACGGAGAAATAAAATTGTAAAATACCTATACCACGAGTTCTTGAAGTAAAACTGCTCATACCGTGAAAGTGAGAGAGCGCTATATACTCTGCATAACGGTATCTCTCTTCCTCAATGTCAACAGTTCAGTTTTCAATCGACTTAAAATATCACGGGTTCTAAATTCATCTGTATTTTTTATTTATTTTTTTACTTCAAATTATTAGACTGGATAAACCCATTTTGTAGATTTTTTATTTATATTGTTTTAAAATGTCATCAAGTTTGGACTCAGTTATTTTTATTTGCAATATGAGTTGTTATTGTTAAAAAATATTATAAAAGTTTATATTATAGTAAGCCAGCAGAAAATATCACTTGAAAGTTTTACGTTTCGCTTCGCTTCCTTCGAAATGCGGTCAGAGTGAATTCGTGAAAGCCTTTCGTAGCTTAGAAAGGTGTTATATGGAATAAACTATGTATGATATTACTATTTCAGAAAGTAAATTTCGAACAAAGGTAATATAAAACTAAAACCTATCGTATGAACATGAGTATTTATAGAGTTCTAGGTGTGCCATTTTAGATCTGAAGCTTTTAAGGCTAGAGTAAGATTGTCCTATTTTATTTTGTATTTATATACACACAATATAATACAAAAATATCTATGATAGTGCTGTTTATTTCATAAGAAGTAATTCCTCTCGAAAATTATTTTTTCTAAAGAGTAAAGGCATCCGAATTCTTAGCACCGTCTGTCCGTTTGTCCGTCTGTCAGCTTCTTAAGAATCGTGATAGTATGTTCAGTTGAAATTTTCACAAGCAATGTATTTTTATTTCCGTCATAACGGACAATAAACATCGAGAATGGGCAACGATTGCTACGGTGATAAACTACAGTGGTGATTTTTTTACCATTTTTTAAGGAAGTTACGGAGTTTTTATGATTCGCAAGTAATCTCCACCAGCAAACAGTTCCATGAATGAAACATAGTCTGATACTAGTGACTGACGTGTAAATAATATTTAGTTTAAATATTATATTCAGCTACAGGGCCAATTTCCTCTACCTATGATTCAGTATCAACGGAATTCTCTGATCAAATCAGGTCAAACGTCTGGAATCTAAATCAACGCCTCATTAAGAAAATTTAAGGAGCCATTATTCCTAGTATCGCGATATTCAACTCGAAGTGAACGTAAATCATGGGGGTTGGTCCTACCTATTTAATTCAAGCACACCCAATATAAACGCTTAAAGAAATCCAGTTCTCGTTGAGGAAGAGAGACAACGCTATGTAAAATGTAGAGCGCTGTCCCGTTTCCGCAACGGTGGCAGAATTATTGTAAGATCTCGTGGTACAGGCACAGGTCGTGCGAAATAGATAAAATTGTTTCAGAGAACATTTGTTTTGGAGGGCTTCCCTTTGTTTTAATGTCCTCAGGAAGGTCATGTGTTTTGAATTGCCATATTTATTGGACTTTCGTAGAGCCCCGGATTAAATAGGTGTCGTGTTTCACAGGGATTCGAGTTTTATTAATTTTGGGTGCGTGTTTAAATAATATTGGAAGGAAAGAATCTGATTTAAGAGGCATTGCGTAGGTATTGGTAATCGCCAATGTAGAAGCACGATACGATCAAAATATACTTATGAGTCAATTTTATAGAAGGTGTATGAAAAACCTTGTCCGATTCTAATGATACGACATGTGATGTCATTAGGTGGGTTGCCAGACGACGTGCCAAAAAAATATTGAAAAAGAATTTCGGTCTTTATATAACATTAAAATAAATTTCTATAGCACAGCATTAACGACAAATATTAGAATGAATTCTGGGAAATATCTCTAAACGAGAACTCTAAGAGAACTCAATTATAGTTACCTAGGGCCGCCATAAGTAATCTGTAGGATATTAATTATTACATTCAACTGTTTTTTTCCTAATAAATAATCACAATTACTTAATCATTTTACAGAAGACATTGACGTTTCATACTATATTATGGAATGATATACAGTACAAAAAATACTATTGATTCTGTCAGCGAGTAATCTAAGAACTCCCAAAGGAGAAGGCAAACGTGAAAAGAGATGCCACTATCAGTTATGCATTGCTCCGTCCCGCTTCCACTACTAAACTCCATTTAAGGAGTTTTTAAACGAGACTTACAGCCACTGATATTGATATCGTTCATTTTTGTAGACATGCTTAGTACATTTTTAAACCACTACAGCTTTAAAACTAAAACGAATCGGTTAAACCTTTTAAACTTCCAACGCTTCAGTGCATCTGAGAGCAAAGTACACCACATTTCGCGGTTCTTACAACAAAACTAATTTCACAGCAATTGGCTTTACGAAAACCCACACTTCTTATTGACAGGCGTTGGTATTTTCTTGGTACAAGTTTTGTTTTACATATCCCTAAGTCTGTGATTAAATATTTCAGGTTAATTTTCTTCCTGATTTTCAATAAGGCTGAAAATTTTGCATGCATAGCTCATTACGAAATATATTATGCAGTGAAAAATACTTCTATTAGGAAGATAATTACTTTGGAATCAAGCTAAAGAGTTTTTTCTGAAAAGAACACCTTTTTTAAGCTTGTTGCAAAATAAAGACAAAATATTTTCCTTAATTACTTTTGCATTCGTTCCCGACGAATATGAAAACGAAACAAGTATTTATGATCGAGTCGTCGATTCATTATTGAAATGTCACTGAGGTATTCGCAATGCGGAAGTTTTTGTTTTAATTGTGCATTCTGTTGTTTGTGAAAATTATTCTTTTATTTTGTAATGGCTGCTAGTTTTAAGAAATAAATTTGTTGTTACTTTAAGAGACAATTTGATTTCTAGACATTTTATAAAGTTTACTACTTTAGTGTAAACTTTTCGGGAAAGATTTTTTCGGGATCGCCCGACTAGTTTCGGTCCCAATCGGCATCGTGATGACACGGCGACAGGGTCGCAAGTCGAACTGGTCGAGGAACCCGGATTATAGACGATAGGAAAGTGATATTCTTGCAATTGTGCAAGTGCACTAGTTTTCGTGGAGCTCTCTTTCACAATTTTAATAACGTTTCTTTATCATCAACTTAATGATACACAAAATGGTGCTAGCTTCGCATGGAAAATATAACGCGAATCCAAAGAGTTTGTAATGAGGAAGTGCTGCGTAGGGTTAATGAAGCCAGAGGAATACTAAATAATCAAGAGGAGAGGCGAGAGAACCGGCCTCTAGGCTTGCAGAGGCAGAGGAAGGAAACGGCAAAAGTGACAATAAAAAGGGAAGTAAAAAGATGGCACAGGATAGAAAAAGATGGAAGTCGCTACACAGACAAGTGGCCATAACCTGTTTTGATGATGATGATACAAAAAAAAAACTAGCATCTGTATATTAGAAAAATAAGATGCAATTACTTTAAAAGTAACAAGAGTTCAGCTAAGCAAAGTATCGTTTCCTTTTATATTTGCAGTCTGCACTTAAATCAAGGGGATCCTTTGTGTAAGTTAACTTTGAATCAAAAATAACTAGGAGTTTCTCTTTCTTGGTAGGCAACAAAGGGATGAGTACAATAATGGGAATTGTATGCGATTGTTATTTATTTCTGTTAATAAGTTTGTTGAAAGGAAGTATCAGGTAAATCCTTTCAGATAATTTAACTTTGTGTTTGTTTTTATGATTAAAAGCAAAAAGAAAGTATAAAATATAATATTTAAAAAACAGTTTTGGTGCTGTAAATAGATGCTTCGGTCCGACGGATGGGCAGGCAGCGGCGCCTTAGTAAGAAGGGTTCTTTTTTTAGCCTTTGGGTAAGCAACACTAAAAAAATAATACACGGGTAGTCTGAACTGTCAGTGTAAAATATGTAGCGATATCCATACATTCGATTTTGAATCAGAGTAAACTTAAATTCGCTTGAACAGAAATTGAACCAATGGTAGGTCACGCAAGGTGGTCACTTGGCGTGGTATCCTACAGGATTCAGTTCATTCAGATTCATAAAACAATAACTTTAAAATTATAACTACTCTATCATAAGCCGAGAGTTAGTTTTATTTTCAATTTAAAGTCTATTCTTTCTTAGGCTTAAAAGAAAACTTTACCAAAAGATACCAACCATTTAAAAGTAAGCCATCAAAACCTTCTACACGAGTCAAAACCGCGGCGGCCTACCGCTACTAACAGAGATGCTGCTCTACGCCATGTATTTCTCTATCACGCTTTTGCAACCATAATAATATTGATTTAAGACAAGGTGGTAGACCCTCTGATCTTTCCTTTCAAAACACCATAAAAAGATCCCAAAACATGTTTACCTTTTCAAGTAAAGTACTTATCGTCTCATAACTCACTTATATTTCGTTCTGTTTTCTTTCCAAATAAAAATGTTATTAATGATTCACATTTTTTTCACGAAACCCCCGTTTTATACATAAAGTAAATCGGCTTTGGTATTGTACTGTACATTTTAATAAAATGTATGCGAATTTGAGAATGTATATGTATATTTTCTCCAATGTCAATATATATTTCTTTGATGTATTGAAATTGCTTTTTGTGTAAGCTACTGTTACAAAGTCTAGAGGTTGAACAGAACTGAAAATATTTCGTTTCAATTAATTTAGGCCTTTTATCCTGAAAGTAGGTGATTATTTCTTTTTGTGAATATGTTACTAAAATTGAGACGTTATTATCCTTTTACTGCTAAAACGGTTCTAATTATGTTAAAAATTTGATTGGAATATAAACTCTTATTAATAGTCCTTGAACGAATCATTGTAGTTTTTAATTCGGTTGCGTACTTATTGAAAACGTGAGGAAGCCAACATACCTGTTGACCAGCATACCTTGATTTTTTCAATGATACATCATCTGCTAGAGTTTCACCTGTCCAATTACCACAGTTCATGAGATAAATATTTTTCTCTTGAGTGACGAACGCTCACATGGACTGACAGCAGAGCCGAAAATAGGGTTTCATTTTCACCCTTTAGATACAGAACCCCAAAACAGACTGATAAAAGTTGATAGAAACACATTCGGGATATGTTTGTTTGGGACAATTGGTAATAGAAGTGCAATGAAGCTTGATATTGATTTCAATTTAGTGATTTAAAACTCTCCGATGTGAATGAAAGGAAAATATTGTTCGGAATAGGTGTCCGGTTGAGTTTCGAAACAAATATAGAAAAGTTTGTGTTTTAGTAGGATCTGTTGTCCTAACTTGGATATTTTTACGGTACAAAGCATTTGTGAATGAAGTTTTCAATTGATTGTAACACAAATATTATAAAGGAGAAATTTTGTGTGGGTATGTTTGATATGCACGCTTGGACAAACTCATAATTTTTCGAATTAAATAAGCAGTAATAGCTTATTAGAATGAATGTTGGGATACCAAGTCCAAAATCACAACTTTGAATCCTAGCACGCATCAATGTCTGTGAATTATCATTTGCTTAAAATTTAAGAATGTTCCAATAGTTTGAAACATGTCTAAGGCCTAAGAGACAGTTTAAAACCTAACACCAGCTTGAAAATCAATCTTCGTAAAATAAAAATATGATGGTTTAGTGTTTCGAAGCTGAAAGCTGGTAGCTAAACTATCTCTAATATATAAAATTCCCGTGTCACGGTGTTAGTTACCGTACTCCTCCTTTTACCAAATTTTATATGCGTATTCAGTAGGTCTGAGAATCAACTAACATCTATTTTTCATACGTCTAAGTGTTAAGGGTTGCTCACAATAAAATTATAATTTTTTATTTTTTGGACGAAATTTTTTGTTTTCATTTTTTTACAATGTGGCATTAAAAATACATACAACTAGAAAAAATATATTCACCAAAACGTTTGCTGGGTCAGCTAGTAATCTATAAAGCTACTCGATTAATAAATATTGAGATGGTTAGTTCCAAGAACGGGTTTGTAATCACGAGGTGTAGATTTAAACCCAACGCCGGTATATACAATAAATACAAATATGACATTTTGGTCTTATGTTATTCCTTATTATTTTAAGACAAGAATCAATTTAAGAAAACATTATCAGATAACCTGGATTATAAACATTGCAACCTGAAATTCCAATTCGCAATTTAATACAAACCTCTCGTCTATAAAATGTGACAGGTCGCGAGTGTATAAGTGGATATCACCATCTTGAAATCAGAAACCAGCGCAAGCTGAAACAAAAAATACAACAAATAGGAAGACTTCTATTTAATGTAGACAATCCAAAACTCTTACAATGAAATACGGATACAATTTCAAAATATCTTTCTTAATGAGCAATTCGCACCAAATACTTACAAAATATTCGCCCTAATTTTAATTGTTATTTCAGCGAAAGCTTAACATTATAGGACCGATTAATGGGACTTTTACTACCACAATCAAAGCAATATCTACTGAGACAGCAATAAAGTCCCTTTCCGGTCTTTCAAATAAATATTTGTCTCTCCCTGGGGTAGGAAAGTGTAGGACGAAAATACCTTTAAAATAATACAGCGTTAATAAGAATTTCGACGACATTCATTAATACTGTTTTAGTATGGGGATAATTAAATGCTTGGAATATTAAAACTTGACGATCTAATTTGTTGATAAGTGCTTGCTTTTTATGTTAAGTGTTGTTGGATAAAGATTGTGTTAAGTTAATGTTTTTAATACAATTAAACTGTTTTGATTTAATTATTTAAAAGACTCTTTAATGAAAATTGTATGTTTGGTGAACTGAAATGTTTTTTGGTCATCTGGCACTTTAGAACAATGGCGTATCTCAATACGTTGACTTACGAACAGGCGTTTTTTTGACATCGATTCTATGAGTCATCGTTAGGGTCAAGAGGATTATATATCCGTCACACTTTTTTAACAGTTCTTTCAAGTAGTTTTGAACTTAAAACTATTTGGTAACAGTTCCTCTAATAATTCCCTCCTCTAACAAAAACAAAAGTTGTTTTGTCATACTAATTAGATCTAGGGAAAAAAATGGTTGTATGCAAAAGTATTTGTTGTCTAATTCCCAGACAGACCGAGTTATATACACAAAAGATACAGCGTATGACGGACGGATAGAAAGCCATACAGACGCACACCATATCTTCAGTAATTGGGGTTCCATTATTACCCTTTAAGACACAGAACCCAAGAAATATTCATACCTCATTTCAATTCATCCCTTTCAAACATGATGATACAAACTCAGAACAAAACCGCTACGTGCACACTCCATTATTCTCAAGAAAATTGCAACAAAGACACCTACTATGAAACAAATTACGTATCTCAACAACAGCTTGAACACACTAAGCTTACCCTCGAGTAATCACATTCATCCCACACACAACGACTGATGAATTTACAGCAAATAAAATGAAATTGTTTGCTCAAACGTAGCAGGAGCAAGCTAGTTTTATGAGATTAAGCGATTTACTAGTCGCGTGCTTCGAACTTGATTTGAAGTTACAGGGGATATCATCAAGCTTATATTCAAAGTTGGGAAATCCGGATATACTTGCTAGTGTTTACTTATATGTTAGTTTGTTTGTTGACGACTTGTAAAGGATTTGTTGGATTTTGATGATGTTTGGAGAACAGGTAGTTAATTAATTTGAGGTTTATGTATAAAGTTTAATAGCGAAGTCAGTTTATTATTGATTGAAGAAGTGACGATGATGATATGAATTTCGGATTGGATGAACTTTTTTTTGTTTGTTGTGAATTATATGCCATTTGGTCTCAAGTTTGGCTGAATCAGTTTTTTTTTAGAACCATTGTGTGTTCTTGATATTAAAAAACTGTAGTACCGCTGGTAGTTTCTTGGTGTCAAATATTTTCATTATAGATTAGGTTATCTTTAGCCTATTTGTCCGGAACTAACAAGTTGGTCGATCATAGGTTCATCTATGCTTGATACGGTCGGTTTGCGGATGGGTGACCATCTGTCACTACAGTTCCGCCGTGTTTCGGTAGCCACGTGCAATTATGGGTTCCGGCTGTTGTTTATACATCTTTGACAGTATATAGATAGAAGCAAGAACGTCTGAGAAGCAGTCTTATAGAGAAAGTAACTGGGTTGCGGTCGGATAGGTAGTTGCTCCTTTTGAAACACTGCTACTTAGTTGCATCCAATTAGATTAGAAACTAACCCCAACGTAGTAGTGAAAAAGGCTTAGATGATGAGCCTAATCGAAACGCCCTGAGCCAGCAGTCCGAATAGCACTTATCCGGTTTATAATTTTAATATCTGATGGACTAAAAATATTTTTATTTTTTAAACCCAGTCATCGCTCTCCTCAAAAGAACAACAACCTTCACACGTTAAAATAAACCGTACGTACATTATATAACTCTATAGCGTACTACGCAGTTTGCGCCGTGATAAACACCCGATGAAGGCAATTTGTAGAGTCAGCAGAAAAGGTAGCGGTTACGTTGGATGTTTAAAAGTTTTGTGTGAGGTGTGCATGCGAGCAGTGGGGAGAACACACAGACACAGTTCGTTAAGATTGTTTGAAAATTGTAGAGGACTTCAATTTCCTTTACAATTTTCAAATATGTACTCTACATGTGTTCATATAAGGTTCTTAGTTATTTAGTTTCATTCGTTTAACTTGTGTTCTTTTGTGAATTGTGGGGATAGTATAGATATCATGAATAACAAATATGTCAGTCATGATAGTCCAATGGTTTGCAAGGTTTACTTGATAAAGAAGAAGAAGTGACGGACCTTTTATGTAAGTTTGTAGCCCAAAAGGCTTCTTTTACCATTTTAAAGCTTCTAAAAAACGATAAAAGCTAAACTTTTAAACCTTCTTGTATTTAATAACCAAGCCAGTATTGTAGAAGAACTATTCATAACGCCTGACAGAATTTTAAAGGCAACAATTGGCATTTCTGCTACTAAATTTCTATTATTTACTAACACGGCGTTCCATAAAAGTAAATTAGTGTTAAATCATTTTTACGATCTTTACTTACTTGCGAAGCTAGCTCGCGAGCCAAAAGCAAGCGTTGAAAACAACAAGACCTTGACTCTGTTGTTTACAGCATTTATTTTAATGGCTGCTTTTAAAACTCTTCTACGTAGCATCAGAAGTTTCCTTGCTTTTAGTTACCAACGATTTTAAAGTGACACCTACTGTACTTTGAAAAATGTTAGGTTTCAAGTTATTTTACATTTTATTCATCTTTATTTTTATACTAACTTTCTTGTCGCATTTCTTTTTAATAATAAAAACATTTATTGTGTATTTATCAGGATCGACCGATAGTTTCGGACGCAACTATTGTATCATTCAAGTATTTGCATTTTAACAAATTTATTCTACTTATTACTGCTGTCAGAGTTTAACACCAAGTGGTGAGATAGCCACGTCCAACCGACTGTGCACTACGTGTCCCGTGTTCGATCTCAGCGTAGGACGCGTTTGTGTAATCCACGAAAACTTGTCTTGAGTCTCGCTGTCTTTGTGCACATGTCTTGTATGTTTGCGAAACCAAAGCAAGTTTCCGTAACAATTAAGTTCTTTAGTGCGAGAGTCGTAAAAAAATAAATCCATATTTGACGTAGCTTAATCACTTGGCTGCCAATACACGCAATAGAAATGTTCACATATGACTCACGAGACAGGGAAATGATTAACATTCCCTTGTGGTTGTCAGTTCTCAGTTCTTAGCTGTACTGGTTTCCATACGATGTCTTTTTTAATACGTAATAAAAGTTATTTTCTTTCTTTCTTTTTTCTTTCTTTCTTTTAGTACTGTAAGAGTCAACCTACGCCTACGTCCGCCGTATACTATAACATATACCTACATGTTTCAGAAGGTTGTTTCGAAATCTAACCGTAAACTAAGCTAAGCTAGTCTACAGTTGGGCTCCACTAAGCCCACTTTAGCCTACTAGGGCTTCACATTGTTCTTGGTAAGATATACCAATGGTATATTAAGCTTATAAGTAACGTAGGTAAGTCATGTCTTTTGGGCTATTGTGAGTAAGTACATAGATTTGAAATATTTGACGTCCTAGGTTTTACTCTCCTTTCATAAAAACCAGTAAGCGAGAGTCGAAAGCAAAACGAACTAGCAAAATTATGGTGACAATCAAATTTATAACCGTCTCAAGAAACATCGATTTTTATTTTTCTATTTGCTGTTATAGCAGAAACAGAAACACGTTTTTTGTGAAAATTCTAACTTTCTTATTATCTTAATTCATAAGATACAGCATGGTCCATGGTCTGGCAGACGATAGACTACGAATCCCTATAAGGTTCCCTTATAAGGTTCCGTATTTACCTTTTGGATACAAAACCCTAAAAAACAAAGTTTGTGAGTTTCTTATTTCCGTATTTACACCAAATTATAAGTAATTGATTGAGACTTTTAAAGACGGCTGCCATAAATACTCTAGTACTCAATAAATAGTAAGTTCTACTATTTAGAAAATTCATATAATTTAATTTCCTATAGACATGCAGATCGCGTGCATAGCACAGCGCTATTGCATCACAGGGTAGAATCAGAGTAATTAAATTTGCCCCTACAGAGATAAATTACCAGCATCTTGTATTTATTTATAGAATTGGAACGTCTTCACTAATTGGTATGAATCAGTTGACTGAATTTCAGGGTTGTCACTTTTGTTAATTAGCTGCTGACTTAGCCTTAATGTTAGGTACATAATTTATTTGAACGAAAACTTAAATGCTGAAAGAGTATTTCTAAAATATAAAATGACTTTTAATAGGTTACAAATAAGGACTTATTTTAAGGGTACCGAACTCTGAAAAGGGAACCGTACTACTGAGGCACCACTGTCTATCTTTATGGCCGTCATTAGGTTGAATATCATGAAACAAAGAAAGAAAGTACCAACTAGCTGAAAATCCGTTCATGTCCGATTCTGACTCGCAAAACTGTAGGTTCCATACGAATAGATTAAGAACAAAATCCTACAAATTTATTATTCAACTAAAAATCTATGATCGTAACACTCCGTTTCTTACCCCAAATCTTTATTTTTGTTTCAGAGGCATTCGAAATACATATATTTTGTGAAAATTCGTTCATGGGATACACCCATGTAATTGACGGACGGACAGACAACAGTTTCAGTAATAGAGGTTTGTTTTTACATTTCATGTACGGAACACTAAAAAATACATCAAAAACAATTGTGAACCCTGTCTTACTCATAAGTGACAACCCTAAATGAGCATCGTAAGCGTACTAATATAAGCTTAGTCGGATATTTCGTAGTTTGGGCCCGCGCCAGACCAACGTAATTAGTTTGTCTTGTTAGGTAAATTATTAATTAATGTCTAAATCATTTCAAACAATGGCGCAGTTTCGGAACTAGCTATTTGCTTCTGCAACAACATTGAATAATGTTCCTTGTTTAGTGGACATGTTTTTTTTATTACACCCTGACGTTTATCTTATCGTATCCGTTTACCTTGCAGTATACCTTTTGGCAAGCATGTGAGTAACGACCTTTCGTTGCCTACATGTTTGTCAAAGGATAAAGTCTGAATATATTATATTAAAAATATATATATTGTTATTATCTTAGTTACTATCTAGAATAAGTTTAATTGTAAAATTGTTAGTTAATAAGATTAATTCATTACGCCCACAGACAAACTGTGCAAACAGTTTTGTGGGGTTTATACAAAGCAAATAACTAGAATGTAAACAGTTTAATAAATAAATAAATAATAATAATAATAATACTGATACCTATTCACTCTCTGGTGATCATCGTTGATCACTCACTTTGTAATGCCGCCTTAAGTCTTAATTCAGAGGTTTTATGATGAGCTGACGAGGTTTTAATCCTGGTCCAATCCAATGTCTTTGAGTACATGTTCGTATTATATAGTAATTTAATTACATGTTGCTAAAAACGATATCAGAAGCCAAAAGTCATTTATTCAAATTAGACTATTAAGAAGCTCGTTTTGACGGTCGAGTTGCATTGGAGAGCACCCAGTTTTCACCCACCCTTCAACGATTCTTAATGATTTTGCAGCTAGGAAAGAAATGAAAAAGGTAAAATGCCGACATACCTGAGCATTTCGCAAAATCTATTTTGGTTCAAGTTTTGTCGGTTCAGACTTAGTCAATAAGAGTCCGACAATTCTTTCCCCAACGAGGTGAATATCCAAAAGGTTTTAAAAAAAGTGACTTGCAGGATTTGATTATAAACAAAAAGACATGCTTAGGCTACTAAAAACCATTAAAAATAGAATAAAATAACATACACATTTATTGGAAAAGTAATGATATTACAGGCTAGCTACTGAGATAACGCTGACTCTTAAATCTAGGTGCTTTATAATAGCTAAATCCTAAAATACAACAATGCGGTATAGCTTATAAAGCTTACGTTACACACGTGTAAGCACTGAATACGTTGCGTTTTCTTGCGAAGCAATTTAGAAAGCACAAACATGACACTAAGAAGTTATGAGCAAAAGGACTATTTTACCTAGTTGAAGTTATACGGAGCACTCTTTTATGTTGCACGTGAGGTACTTCAAATTTCGCTTTATCTTATTTTATTATCTCAAACTTTGACGGGGATGAAATATGTTTACTTTAATATCTGAAAAAATACGTTTTCCTGTCTCTATGCCACATTTTTAGAAGTGCTTATTAAATTGATCAAAAATATTTAATTGACAAGTCAAAGTTACGTCACTTGTTCAGTTGACTTGCGCTATTTTTGTTTCGTAGAAAGCTATAAAAATTGTTTAGGAAGCTTTTGTTTGTGTGTGTATTAAAATAATTCTAATTCTTACTAAGCTTAACACAGTCACTTTCAACTGCTTTAAACAGTCCTTAGACGGGCGGTAAAAGAATAAAAGTTTATTTAATATTAAGAGCAGCTTGTAAAGTTAACATTCTATATTTCCCTTTATTGTGGTCAGCACATCTTCTGGTATGGTTTCCTACGATGAACATAATATATTATACTATATCCCCTGCCATACATCCTGGAACCATTGTTGTGATACAGAATTTGGAATGGCCACTACGGATATTAATTTGTTTACTGAAAGTTTTGTAAAGGATGTTATGAAATTAAATGGCTGGATTTGTATTGCAGTACCTAGGTGTAGCCTTCATGTAGTTTGTTTCGTAAATTGAATAAACATGTTTGTATGGTTGATGTAGGATCTGGTGTTACAGTTTTAACATCCGTGGTAGGCCACTAGCGTGGCTAAACAGACCCCTGAATAAAGATTAGATTTGGTGGTGTCCTGAAGTTTCTTTATTTCACTTTTTTAGCAAACATCTCTTATAATTATTCTTTAACCTGGGAAATAAGTACAAGCCATTTGGGCTTATGTAAATTGCCATAAGTAATATTTATAGAAGCATTGTGGACAAAGGTTTTTTACAACCTCATGTAAAAAGACTACTGTGAATCCAGGTAAGTACAAATCAGACAACCTGCTGACAGACAGACGGGCAGACAGCGGTGCTTTAGTAATAGGGACTTATTTATGCCCCTGATATAGTGAATCCCAAAACATACTTTTATTAGTGAAAATATACTCCACTATTACTACACTAAAACATAAAGTGTTACTTCTTGGATATAGAAATTGAAGCTCTCTTTCGCTACAAATAAAATTTATAGCAATAGTGCAATTTGTTGTGGAGACCGTAAAACGTCTATTATGTTAACAGATCTCAAGGAGGTCATAATCAACGAAATGATATTACTCAGCGCATCCCTTGGTAAACGACTTGAGTAAAATCTTGAGAGTGGTCCAAGAGTAAAGATATAGCGGGATTCAATTTGAGAGACACGTTTTTATTTTTAGCTCGTGGCTAAGCTATAACCGCATAAGTAATTCGATCACAGGTTAAGCTATGCTTGACGCGGTTGGTCCGTGGATGGGTGACCATCTTTGTCATAACGAGTTCCTCCGTGTTTCGGAAGGCACGTTAAATTGTGGGTCCCGGCTGTTATTCCTACATCTTTGACAGTCGTTTCAGATAGTCAGAAGCGGAAAAAAGTCTGACAGCCAGTCTAACCAAGGGGTATCGTGTTGCCCAGGTAACTGGATTGAGGAGGTCAGATAGGCAGTCGCTCCTTGTAAAACACTGGTACTTAGCTGAAACCGGTTAGACTGGTAGCCGACCCCAACATAGTTGGGAAAAGGCTAGGCCGATGATGAGCTGTATTGCTATAGCATCAACATCTTTATCTTTAACGGACTTAAAGAGAAGGATTCTCTCAATTCGTACGTATTTATTTGTATGTTTGTTATGCCAGAATTCGAACTGGATGAACCCATTTTGTTGATTTAATTTGACGCCAAATAGCTGGCATTTGGTTTCTTACAAACTTCATCAAGTTCGGCTCAGTAAGTCGATCCTATGTTTTTGTGGGATATATTTTTTTACTGTATTAATATTTTTAGACAAATACGTCTTTGGACAGCTTTGATATATTTTAGAAATTTTATTTTCATTTCAAGTGGCAAATGCTTCCTGTTGACAAATAATCCTTCAAACGATTATAAATATTACAGCAGTGAGACAACGGTCCTCACCTAAACAAAGAATTTTGCGTTAAACTCACTGGACAACACTTCTTACTTCCAAAACCGCCTAACAACTAAGTCAGAAAAATACGTACATTTTTCTTCCAAGAATTACCATCAATTGTACCACATCCTAAAGGTCTCGTGACATCATTATCTGTCCAACACAAGCGTGAGATTAGGACCGGACTATTTCATTATATTTTTCCAAGGGATTTCATTCTTAGTAGCCCGGGGCTTTGACGAAAGAAATTAATATACCCCAAGAGGGCAATCACACTTGAACGTAAGTCAGACTTGTTGTGATTATATTGGGACCCTATTTTTAGATTCAGTTAGAAGATTATTTGATAGTTTTAGGCAAAATATTAGTATTTTTTTTTTTTTGGTGTGGCAAGATATTTTGCCGATGAGTATTTCCAGGGTTTCGTACTGAAAGGTTTAATCAGTACTCTATTACTGAGGACCGCTGTTTGTCAGTCCGTTTTTTACCAGGCTATCTCATGAACTGCACTTTGTAACTAGATCGTAATTATTTTATACCCTACCGCTTTTATTTCAGCCTATTTGTAAGGAACCTATAGTACTACGCGTTTGACTCACACATAACATTTTTCGTATCTCCTCTTTTTTTCCTAAAACTACTGAAAGAATTAAATGTTCAGCAAAGAGATTCAAGAGATCAGAAAAGCCTTTTTTACAAAACCCTAAAACTTCTTTTATTTATCTACACTGACATTGTACAATGGTGACATTTTTGGCGTTATAGCGAGTACTAGTAATCTTTGGACCTACTGAACAGAATTTTGATGATACTGAACCGCCGAGAATAGTCTGCAAGAAATTTGCTAAACTGCAACCTTGGATTAAGACATCGGCTACTTTATTCTACTTCATCGAGGGAAATGTTTTTGCCACTAAATCCGTCATCCACTTGGGAGAAGCCTCCATCAACAACAAGTAATGGATATAAAACCTTTTTATAGTAACAATCAGCTGATCTAGCAAACGTTGTTTTGTCGATTTTTTTTTTATAGTTGTATGTTTTTAGTGCCACATTTTATAAAAAATAAAAACGAACAATTTCGTCCAAAAAATATTTATTTTTAGTGGGCAACCCTTGTCATTTAGGGGTATGAAATATAGATGTTGTTCTATTCTCAGACCTACCCAATATGTATACAAAATTTCATAAGAATCGGTCGAACCGTTTCGGAGGAGTACGGTAACTAACATCGTGACACGGGAATTTTATATATTAGAAGAAGAGATATCAGGACGAATACAGAGCTCCTTTCCTTTCTAGAACAAAATACTTCGTTGTTAATTTACTTCAGTACTAAGTGGGAGGGCGGTACTTGCCAGCGTTCCGGCCTAATTCGTCTGTGACCTTACAATCACAGCGGGGAGCTACCATGGAATCCTTTCATTGAGTTATTGTTACTTACAGGATTCGAGATTTTTTTGTAGGTACAATGGTGACTAGTTTATATAGCCTGCTTGTGTGTCGTCAAAATTTAGATTAGATTAGAATATTCTTTATTGTACACCATGAAATTGCAGCAGTGATTCTTAATACATACAATGTTAGGGTACAATGGCTAAATGGTAAAATTCATTTACACATCCATTTATCAATAACAGCAAGGAGTCTTTTCCACTAGCATTCAAGTCACATGCACAAGCACTCCCAGACTGAAAACAAGCGTTCGTGGATCCACACAATGACCATGTGATTCACAAACGTAACGAATCTTTATCCTATGCACTACGTATCATGCAGCCCATAGTTGGATTAATATGGTGATAGTACTCGTCTATTACGTGCAGTCAATAATGTCAAAAAGTTATCTATTAGCCCATGTATATTTATAAACCTCTGTGACGTTCCTTATTTAATCCGTGATTACTCTAGACTACGTTGTCTTCTTTTTTATGTTATCACAGCCACAGGGATTTATGACTAAATCTTCTCTTCCAATCGCCTTTAAAGTTTAGAAAGTCAACTTTTTATCACATTTTCCTAGAGTTACATATACCTAAGTCACTTTCCAGTTTATGTATACGTCCTGACCGATTTCGGCTTAAGCGGTTGGCACGGCACCAGTCAGCTGCGCAGGACGAATGATTTATTTAACACAGGTGCACTGTCATAACCCGATAGGACGGCAATCCTACAAAAGAGGATAGATTAGGAGTAAGAACCACATTTACACGTGTCTCCTGAAACACAGAAGTTATAATATTGATTTCTAAAACGTATGTTACATTCGAAAAGTCTTTGCGTGCCTTGGAATCGAACTCAAAACCTTTGTCTTCTCAGAATTTGGATCTTACTATTACGTTACCAAAGCATCACCCCAAAGTGAAATGAAATAAAAATACGAATAAAAGTCAAGCAGATTTCATTTTGAAAAGCGAGGTGATTGAACCAAAATAATATTATCAAAGGAAAAAGAGAATAAAATATCTCACCTTTATTTATTTTTATGTGTGAAATGGCTTGCGGCCGTGAAATCAGATTTATAGATACGTGACCAAAACTCGAAAAGCGTAGCAGTAATTTTATAAAGAAATAGATTTTTGATAAAAAATTGTTAGTGTCTTTTGTTGGACTTGAATGGAATATTTTAAGGTTTTTTTTGGCAGAATGTTCAACTTGAAAGATCGGTAACTAAATAGTAGATGTTTCTTCTTTTAGTCCATAACACAGTCCTTTTATAAAAAGGTTTGTCGGAAAAAAATTTTTTTGTAATGTTTGAGCAATATTCAATCTGAAGTACTTCAAGTAGTATTTGACTGTTATAATATATATTGTATATTATATGTATAATAACTAGTTCTTTATTAAATGATGCAACGGACTAGTGACTAGTTTTGGACCGATCCGAAGTCCTTAACCATGAGCTGACGCGGCGCTGTCGCGATCCCCCGTAACTAAACGAACTCTAGTCCCCACTAGTTTGTTTCAATCCCAAATCCAATAAAATTATTAGATCTATTAACACTTAAATGTAAAATCTAATTTTCTTTCCTATACCAATCAAAGCCGAAAAGAAAATTCCAGCAGAAAATAAAGATTTTCCACCTCTCACGTCAAATACCTTTATACCCAATAGGCACTTTCACCCTATTTTGTTCTATCACTAAAGCTTCATGGCTTTCGTTCCAGTTCATTTGAATTCATCGATGTCCTCATCCCTTTCAGAGAGGCACTTATATCCACTGAATATATTCTTCCCGGTAGTTATGTTAATGTAGGTACGAACTTACGAAGTAGGTACCTCTATCTCTTAAGGTAATATTATTGAAGTCGTGGAACAAAGAGGCCGCTTTACCGTATACTCTACTTTTCTATAAATCTGAAAATATTACTTGGTGGTGTCCTAGGAAGTAGTTCTAGGAAGGCGTTAAGCATGGATGTGGATGGATGTAGGGGAAAAAGACGACCAAAGAAACGATGGATGGATTGTGTGAAAGACGATATGGCTGCAAAGAGTGTTTCTTGTGAGATGATGGCCGATAGGAAGGTATGGAAGAAGATGACATGTTGCGCCGACCCCAAATAAAATAATTGGGATAAGGGCAGGGGAATGATGATGGTGACCAGTTCTAAAGCATGTATAAAAAATCCAGTGCGGTCCTTGAAGGACATACAGGTGACTTGCCAGACGCGCTAAAAAATATTGACATAAATTTAGGTCTTCATAAAACATCAAAACATATTTCTTCAGCACAGTATTAATGGCGAATTATTAGCGTGAATTTTGGGAAGTTACCCTGAACTAACAGGTATCTATTGGAAATGATTTATTCGTTTTCGTGCTGGCGGTATTCCGTACGCTATTAATTCAAATGAGTTAAATTATTGAGGGAAAAAACTTAGTATTTTTTCAATATTGATTGAAAATCACAAATACTTATTCAATTTATAGACTGTTGAAAGGACAGGTTTAGTTTAGTTAATTTAGGGCCGACTTTTTAATCGCCAAATAACTTTTATCTGACGAATAAGTTTGACGTTTTGACAGCTTTTGTATGGGAAATATATTATGTCAAACGGCCATATTTATTCCTCAGATAAAAGTTATCTGGCGATTGAAAAATCGGCCCTTAGTAATACCAACTGAATAACTGTGATAATATTTCTTAGTTTCAGTAGGCACTCAGTTCTCTTTATAAATGTATTACTGTGAGGGTAGTTGTAGTATTGGAATCATCGACTAGCTTAAACTTCTTGACAAGTAGAAATTAGTTGATGTTTTCACATACTGCAATTGTATTCGAACTGTGCTTGAAATTGGAACTTATTGCTGTATGTTCTTTTATTTTATTTTCTTGGATTATTTAAGCCCTTCTTTTTTTTGTATATTTTTACGTTTAATTTCAACATTATCTATGTACTATCATTATTATTTCGGTCAGTTTGTCTATAAGTATGTAGGTTACGATTATAAAAAAAACTTCGTAGAAAATATCATCTGCGCAAAATATATTTTTGCTAAAATCACAGTCACAACTTTTCTAAAATTGTCATATTCAGCCAGTTGTAAACTAAGTTACAAGTCTGAAAACTCCGTACAGAACATTACGTAACCAACCCATTAACATACAGAAAAACGATAGCCAGCACTATGCCTTACAATCCGTCCCGGCTAACTTCCTAAACTGCGGCTATAAATTTGTTCGAACAACTTTATGTAGCCGGCGTCAGTGACAAACGTTACACCTGGATTTGAATTTCACTCTTTGTTTTACGTTTACGTAACACATTTTGTGTAGAAGTTATGCGGTACTTAAAATTGTTAGTTTATCTAATTAGTTGTTGGGAAATTCCATCTTTACCTATATAAGCTTTCAGAACTACTAGCTGTTGCCCGCGACTTCGTCCCCGTGGGTAGAAGATATATGTAAGTTATGATTTATACCTGCCCCATTTTTTTCACATTTTCCATTGTAACTTCGCTCCTATTAGTCGCAGCGTGATATTTTATAGCCTCAAGCCTTCCTCGAGGAATCGTCTATTCAACACAAAAATAATTTTTCAATTTGGACCAGTAGTTCCTGAGATTAGCGCGTTCAAACAAACAAACAAACTCTTCAGCTTTATATATTAGTATAGAGTATAGATTACAGTTACTGCTACTATTATATAGCTACTAGCTGTTCTCCGAGAATTTTTCTGCGTGTTTTTAAGGATGTGAAGAAAAATGGAGTTTGTTCAATAATAATAATGTTGTGCTACTCTGTTCTAAGAATATTTTTTTAACAGTTGAAGAGGCTGTTAAACAGGCTTATAATTATAGGGAGAGATTGAGCATTGATCATAACGCTAGCTCACTGCCGTCACAAGGCTACCAAGACAAATTTATACAACATACTGAATGTTCCTGCACAAAGTATTTCACTGATTGAAGCCGTATGGGTAAAGTAGAGAATAAAAGCAGTCAAACACGTTACTCTGCCAACTTCGACAAGTTTCGATCCCTACGACAAGCATTTGTGAGATCCATGAACGCCTTTCGTAAGTTGAGTGTCATGTGACCCTGTGTCAAACAAGTAATAAAGGAAGTCATTTTCTTTGGATCAATGCAAGAATGCTTTGAGTTAGAGTCAGATCCACAATGTTTTTATTTTTTATCATATGAAGTGAGAAAATTTGTCCAGCAGTGAGACTATTGAAATTCGTCCCTTAATAAATAAATGATTAGAATTTTCCTATTTCCTATTTAGAATCTAACATCTATTAATATTAAACAAGTAAATAACATAAACAAATCAATAAGAATCACTTCCTGTACCAAAAGCCTACAACAGTTCCCAAAAACGTGTAAGCGAAACAGCGCTCTACATTGCCTATTGGCGTCTTACTCCCACAACAGCAAAGTTTCCAGAAACTCGTTCTATTCGTAAACACAACCCGTACCGAAAGCAAGTTCCGAACTAGTCGTAAATAAATAGGGATGCCAGGCGTCCGGAAAAAACCGGCTATTCTGAGATTTTTAATTGGAAATCCGGCGTATTTCATGAATTCCTAAGACAGACTTAGCATGCGATTATATTTATATTTCATTAAAATTCAATAATATTTTGAGTAATAATAAAAAAGAAGATTCACCAACTATTTTTTGTCGCACCCCTTGATACTCAAAATCTCTACATTATATGTAGAGTCAAGTTTTTTTGCCTGATTTCTGGTTTGTCCGACTATAAGGTAAAGTGACTTGGCAACCCTTATCGTAAACATGTCTTGGAGAACTAGTTTATATCGTTCGTGTAATCAGTTACTGCTCAAGTTTTCTGTTTATTTATGTTCTAGTAGTATTCCATTAGATAGGATCATAAACATGTGTTCTATGAAATATGGCGTAAATGTATGCAGTTTGCATTATTTGAAGTAAATTATGATGTGTTTAATCGACTACTGTTGAATGCTACTTTGATACTGGTTTTAGAACGTGGTTTCGCTCGCTTGAAGGTTAGTTTTTGCGGTAGTTAGAAGATAGTCCTTTTTGGGGGTCGAGTTAGCCTAACCTAAAGTCATCAAATTCACTGTTGGTGAAATACAAGTTGACTGAAAGTACTGTCAAGCAATTGAATATTTACTGTTTATCGGTCACTGGTGACCACATAGCCTTCAAGAGCTTATTTTTTCGTTCTCAAAATTATTGATTCTCAGCATCCTTTCCTTCCTCAGCCTTTTCTCAACTATATCGACGTCGGCTTCCAGTCTAACCGGATGCAGCTAAGTACTAGCAGTATAAAATATTTGAGTTAACAGATTTTTATTTACATTTTAGGAAACCTCATCCTTGCAGTGAAACGGTAAACCTTGAATATATTAAACTTTCACAATTAAAATAACCAGAAAGCATTGTTAGCTTGAATAACATCTGAAAATCGATCAAATTTATTGCTAGACTATAATTCAGCTGTGACAAGTGATAGTTACTAAACTGCTAGCAATAAATTGCAAACGTGACACCTGTAACACATAGGAACATTGTCAACTGTGCAGAACTAAAATGTAGTTTCACAGAATATTCTGGAAGAGTACCTATTCGAGATCATTTGAATGATAAATTTAAAATATCTAAATACCCACGTTTTAAATGTCAAATTTTGACAGTTTTTATAGTTGTAAGTTGCATTGTCATCGGGCTTGAAGCTACCCTAAAAAAATCAGCCTGCTAGCTTATCAGGAAGTGTCTCAAAATTGAGTTGCAAAAATCCAACCGGAACGACAAAAATGTAAGTGTTTAAAAACGTCGGAAAAGGCGTAGGAAAAACTAAAACATATAACACTAATTTGATACGTCAACCTAAAAAGCTTTTTGACAAAAAATATATTTGAACTGTCACATAGATTTTTATATCAATCAATCAATCATGGGTATTCAATAACGTATCAGTTATGTTCTTCAAATCAATAAATAAGCAGCTAAGTGTCGGACTCGTAATTCTATGTTTTTCTTACAAAGGGGCCAAAGAAAAACAAATCTCTTGGGTGACAAATAGATTTTAGGGACAAGGAAACTTATTCGTCACCAATAAAATTTATGACTGTAACAACCGTTGCTTGAAATCGATCTTTATTTTCAGTATTTTTTGTTAACCGAAATACTTAATATAGGTATGGTAATTTGAACTGTTTTGTTATGGTGAAAAACGGACGGATAGTCGGATAGACGTGATGGCTGGCGGACAGCGCCTCAGATACAGGGTTCTATTTTTGCCTTCTGGATACCGATCCCGAAAAAATATCGATTTAAAAGGCACTAACTGGTAAAATGGTGAAATGTCGTGGCTAGCATTGTTGGTTACTTAATGTAATAATTCACTTCATTTAACTTACTCTATCATCTTCACGATTTATTCGTTAAAACAAAAATACGTTTCAGAAAAACAATTGAAGATTCAATCAATATTATTGCCCTTGTGATGAATCCTACGCTTCGAATGATATTATTCTTGATTTGTTAGATTATATTACCACAAACACGTCAACATAATATTATTAATACACACCGACGCTTGAAGCAAAACGCCATCTGATAAAGTAACATCAATGCAATTGTGAAAACATGACAGCGCTCTACATGGTATATAGCTGTCTCTTTCCTTCATCTGCAATAATATTACTTAAGAGGTATAAGGCCCTCTGGGGAAGCAATACAAACGTATGAAACACAAACAGTTAATACAAATATCTACCCATCGGGAAATCAAGCTAACGAACGAATACTAAGAACTCATTTGGATAAGCCGACAATTGTCACACAAGTTGTAATACATTGCTGAGTCCCGTAGCTCTGATATCAAAAGTAATATATCGTCGCGCGCAATTTACTGCAATCGTCACGATTTTTGTCACGCTGCAAATTGTCTCATTTGTATAGTGCTGAATAAAACTTGAAATTGTTGTAATTGTTGAAATTGAAATTGTTGCTCCAAATTGAGTGAAGGACGATCAAATAATGTAGATGTATTATGAACTTAGGGGGCCAGCTGTTTAACAAGTTGCCGGTTTCAGCTAAGTACCAGTGTTTTACAAGGAGCGACTGCCTATCTGACCTCCTCAACCCAGTTACCTGGGCGACATGATACCCCTTGGTTAGACTGGTTGTCAGACTTTTTCAAGCTTCTGACTACCTGTAACGACTGTCAAAGATGTAGGAATATCAGCCGGGACCCACAATTTAACGTGCCTTCCGAAACACGGAGGAACTCGTTATGACAAAGATGGTCACCCATCTACGGACCAACCGCGTCAAGCATAGCTTAACCTGTGATCGATACACTTATGCGGTTATAGCTTAGCCACGAGCTCCTCCTGTTGTACTGAACTGAAGTGAGTATACAAGGCAATCATATTTATTTAAGGTATTCCACTGAAAATACCAAAGTAAAATTAAAATACACCCGACAAAAAGCCGCATCTAAATAGGTTCATCCGTTTAAGAGCTACCGTGCTTCAAAGTGCCACACAGCGGTTCAGTACAACTTCTAATACTCTCTTTTTACGTCAGGATATAAAAATCACAAGAATAAGAAGTTGTAGTTAAATTTGGTTACAAAAAAATACATTTAAATTAATAAATATGTTTCTGGGATTTTAGGCTATCCAATAAAATTATTTGAACTATCCAATGAAAACTGAAATTATATGTGTTAAAAATAATTTCATAACTACATCCAGTGCGCACAAATAAGAACTTCGAAATACCTTACAATAAAAACTCCTTTAATTAACACCGTTACATCAAATAAGGTGTAAGCGTATAGATGTTTAGTTCTCTAATAAGATTAATTGAACAATTAACAATATTATGTAAATGTTAGTCAAAGTGATGATTAAACATACATTATTTAGACTAAGTGTTTACATGTATATGTATGACGCTTTTGCCGTTGTAATTGGTCTTAAAATTATATGTAAGAGATAATAAACGCGTGTAGGCAGGAGTGTATTACGATGAATTAATGTGTTATTAGTGATGCATGAGTACTCGTATATCGCTTGGTACTAAGTAATTGGCATTCAAAGGGTCTTTGTCTGTATTCGATTTTAAATATGTGCTTTGTTCAAGGACTTTAAAGCCAATTTTGATCTATCTAAAAGTGTGGTAATTAGAAGTATCGAAATCCAGAAACATACAACACAACACGAAAACAAGAAAATTGGATTGAAAGTGATAATGTAACTATTGAGGAGATTAGGGACTAAATACTAAACTTACTTGGTAAAAGACAGACTGAGATAGAAACAGCCTAAAACATAATCGAAGGCCTAGACAATATCACATCGTATAAAGAAAAAAATATAATTACTGCGACAAGTGACAAAAATCCTATACTTTTTGAATACCTACTTTCGATCGATTCAATCGTTGGTCTCTTCGCGAAAAAAATTAACAAAAAATAAGCAACATTCGAATAATCTGCCACGTACATAACCATAAACTCGATAAGCACGTATAAAAGTCCAATGATAAATTAATCCTCCCAATTACTCCTGAAGTACAAAACACGAGAAACTACCCAAAACCGAGTAATTTATGTAACCCTCCTTAGTTCTAATGCTGAAAATAGTCATATATTCTTATTATGAATTTATTTTGTTCAATTTACTAAAGAGACAAGTCATTAAATACCATTTCTAAAGCAAGGGAGAGAGATTTATACAGAAACAGCTAAGAAAAAAAACAAGGCCTTGGGACTAGACAATGTCATATCGCTTAAAAAAAGAATGATTAAATTATAGGTACAACTACAAGTGACAGAATTTCTATACTTTTTGGAGTGCTTTCGAGCTATTTTGAAATACGCCTTGTTCTCTACAGGAGATATTGTTTATAAAAACATAACGACCACAATAACCACAAACTCGATAAGCACGTATAAAAGTCCAATGATAAATTAATCCGCCCAATTACTCCACGTAAGTACAAAACACCAGTAAGTACCCCTCAACCGAGTAATTTATGTAACCCTCCTTAGTTCCAATGCTCTCGTAGACAAGATAAGGGAAACCACTTTACTTGTGCGTGCTCTAGTTATAATTTAACATGTCCCAGTTACTATCTAGGGTTTGGTTAACTATATGTTCACGTGGATTTGCTTTGATAGTTTTGAATTGTGAGTTGAAAAGCTTTTGCATGTGGTTTTTGGTTTTGATAATTTACTCTCAATGTAATTATGCCAATGTGTTTTATAGTGTTATAAGTTATGTTAACTTAATTCCACAGGGGGTCCCACAAACATTTGATTAATTCGAAACATCTCGTTAGGAAACATTTTTTTCCTTTGGGTTCAGCGAAAGGGTGTTTCAGACATGTGTTGACTAAAATCCATCAACACATGACTAAGATCCATCACCCTTGGTATACCTGGGCCAGGGTAAGTCACCATGATTCCGAAAACCTTGGATTCAAATAATAAAATCTATAATCGCCAACCTGCAGTGAACTAGCTCGATATACTCAGCTCAACCCTTCCCAATATGGGTGGGAAATATTGATATGCTAATATTGATACTATTATATAAAACGTTAGGTAATCATCATACTATGCTTTACTCTCATGTAGAGCGACAGCAGCTCGTTGAGAAAACAAAATAAAACTGAAGAAGATTATATCAAACAAGATTTCAAAAAAACATAAGAAAATGAAACATTTTCACTCGTCTCGTGTCTTTCAACTCTTAAATGATGACTTTTGCAGCAAACTTGGTATCTTTAAACGGAAATTAACTTTTGAAATATATTCAAAGTATCTGTCTGTTTTATTTGATATGTAATTTACGTGTACCTAGAATGATTTCGTAAAACATTACCGGACAATTTTCTGTTCCGATTCTGAAAACAGCGTGTAGCGATGTCTCGCTATTAGTAATAGAAGATGTAGCAGCAGTTTTGCTGTAGGAACCGGTAAAACAAATTAAAATAATTTATTCATCTTACCACCAATCTCACTGGAAGCAGAAGGTGGGGAACCAGGTGTTGTGGTGCAATGTTGGGGGTAGCCTATATCCAACAGTGTTTTTCGATAGGCACTCCCCATCTCGGAGGTGGGCGATAACAGTTGCGACACAGTTTTTTTAATAACTAATGCGGCTGTTAACGCATAATTAATGTTATTCATGACTTTTTGTTCCAATAAATGGTTTTGATTTTTTTTTAATTGATTTATTGAAAATAATAAAAACCCATCACGAGTTTCCCGCCAGAGGCTAAAGAAAATCAAATATATAACTGTAGCAATCGTTGCTCACTGAATCTATTGTTTTTACCAGTTTTGTACAGCACCCTAAAAACTAACCTCTTTATGCATGTTCTATACATTTGTGTATCACAAACTCATTTCCCAGTATGCAACGTTTGAAATTCATCCAATTTCATATCGTAGCCAGTGATTATGCCATTTGGAACACAAAGGCTTTCACGGAAACGTCAAAGATAAAGCTGAATTTGAAGCCTTAACAAAACAAAGTATTAGATGGTTGTATAAAGCGTTGCATTGCCGGAACTAGGACGGTGTTTTCCGAATATTTTCTGTGAGAAAGCGGATTGTACATTTTTGACTGTAGTTAAACTGAAATAAGATATATTATATTTGCAGTATTTGATGTGATATATTAAAAATAGAGTGATTCTTACCCGTTTTTAAGTTAAAATGCTACGGCTATCGTAGTCCCAACTGACTTGTGTACAAAGAAATATGTAATTTTTTGGCTAAATAAGTAAAAAAGAAACCTTTTGGGTGCGAGTTGGACTAGAAAAACTAAGGGTTATTAAGAATACTAAACAAAATGGCAAAAGCGACAACAGCAATAAATTATCTATAATAAAATTAACTGTGTAGCTATCACGGTTCCTGAGATATCGCCCGATCAAGAACGGACGGTCAGACAGGGTTCCGTTTTGAATAATAAGGTACGGGTCACAAAAAAAGGATTTGGGCTTATTTAGTCAAAAAGCCAGTAACGTTAAGTAAAGTACATAGAGCAAATACATTTTCATACTTTTTAGAAATTTCTTTAAAATATATCCACCGTTCCGATTCCTATACCCTTTAATCAACATTTTGCCATACACATAGATCATCATTTTCACCTTCACCATTTCACCCAATAATCAATCCTCAAAACAGTATACATATATCTATAAAAGAACTTGAAATCTAAAAAAGCAAACGAATTTGAGCCATAGTAACTCAAAATTAGGTGCAAAATACCTTATCAAGACTCTCAAAGTCACTTGGAAGCACACTAATGAATAACACGATTTGCTTTGACAAATTAGACAGAATTTACTGATTTTAGGTAAAATTAACAAACGGTATTGTCTTAAACCTCTGTATTTCGCTTTAGAAATTACAAATGACTAGACTACGTATGTTACACATCATTAATAGAACAAATATTTACAAGAATTCAACATGGCGTAAATCAAAGGGACATTTCACTTTAATTATGTTAACAAGGCACACCTGACTTATTTTGTCTCAAACGTTGAGGAAAATCAAATAGCAAGAAAATGAATCACAATTGTCAACCCTGACATATTTACAGAAGGTACACTTTTGTATGCACACCAAAATATGCTGTCGATATAGTTTGGGGTGACCAAAAATTTTAACGACGAATATAATAATATAGGTTTGCCCATTTTAATGGATGAATTGAAAAACAACTATGGTCCAAGTTCAGAAAATAAATAAAAAAGTCAAATTACCTAACTAGCTTTTTATGACTTATTGAACAAAAAAATCAATATTTTGGGATTGTTGTCAACAATTTTAACTTCACGTTCTATATCACATTATAATGGCAAACTACAAATACACAGAAATTATATTCCTTTTCAACAAACGATGTGACATTGACTTGTCAATTCAATACATTCGAGAGATTCAGCTTTCGGAGAATAGTTTCTCTACAAGCAAAAAAAAACATTGACATTTATTTTGAATTACACCAGCATTCCTGAATTTCTCAAGTATTTATGTACGGTTTAGGTTACCAATTAAATAACAAAAGACGATCGACGAATCACATGCCTACAAATTGGTTTTGATCTAATTGGCACTTTAGTATATAGACTGAAATTGGCGTTTCAGCTGATTCAATAAGATCTGTTTACATGAATACAACTCAAAAACGAAGAAGGTACTCAATTCGTCGGGAACTTCTTTGTAGATTATATTTATCATTGCTATTAATTATTTGGTTAATTCATTTTTAAGCTTAAAATTATATACGTATTGCTTTAACTGAAGTCCAATTTCGATTACGGAATCTAACAAAAATGGATAAAATTGCAATTGAATTTGTTAAGATCCAACATTAATCGAATGCATTTCAAAGTATTTGTAAGTTTATGTACCATCTTAATGTCAGTAATGGTTGAATAACTTTCATCAATAAAATGATTCAACAGTTTACTACAACTATTTATCGGGCAATCCGAATGAGAAATTTTATGAAAGTTACTGTGGAAACTCATAAAATTTTGCAAATTCATGGAAACATCTCATTCATCTTACAAGCACACAAGCTTTAGGCGTAAGAATTAAAATCGAATAACTCATTCCACCTTTGTATTACGAGCTCCTAAGACAAGGTTATATTGTAATAAAAAAAGCGATTTTTGAAGTATTCCCATAAAATAACGTAATTTCTTCTAATATTATTCTTTATTGGTAAGATGAAGGGAATATTGTGTTTGTTTGTACTTGTTATTCCGCTCGGGTAACAGCTCAACGGAGTTAAACTGAACGTATAAGGAAGAACAGACAAATATGTTTTATATAGACATCCCTTTGATAATATTTTGACAATACAAGTCGCTTTAGTAATGTCGTGACAACCCTTACTCGCGTGTAAAGTGTTTAGCCTCGTCAGACATATTTAACAATAACGATATTGTAATTTTCTAGGGTATTTGTACCTAAAGGATTCCGCCCTATGATTTAACGGAACCATAATACTGAGGCTTCTGTCTGTCCGTCTTTTTATCATTAGATGTATCTCATGATATATTCATGTAGACGCTCATAAAAAAAATTGAGGAAAAACAACGGTCACCACAGTCCAAAATTAAGAAGGTGACCATTTTTTGTTCGAAATCAAGTTTTTCTTTACCCTATTTGGGCGAAACTTTCAATTCACACTTGCCCGGTTTTTCTTTTCAGCTCTACCCCTCTGTAACAAACTGAAAGAAATACGAAAGCTATAAAAACATCAAACGCTAACCTGAGTTTAGAAGCTGGGTGGAATTGGGCGCACACGTAACGGAAAAGATAAAGTTAGCACATAAATCTACGCTTGTCAGACAGTCGCGATAAGCGGGTTTGCTTAGCCCACCCCTTTACCTGAGCTTAGGTCACACCGTCCTGGTAAATGTAGGTCAATTTTGTATATTAAGATGAGTCGACTAACATTTCGTCTTGGAGTAGGATTTGTATTTTGGAGTAGACTTCTGAAAGGCTGCGTTAGATTAGTAATAAATATTATATTATTTCATGGAATTTCAGACACATATTTGGCCCATACACTAAGAAGGATTCCCATTTATTGTTATTTCAACGGACATCAAAAATGAGGATTTTCTTATTTGATTAGTGCATGCATTATTATTTGTTTGTAACTCTGAACTTCAGACTCGATGAAACTATTTTGTTAATTTATTTGTTTTAGGATATTGTCGCTAAAATGATATTTTCTACACCAGAATTTCAAAATCAGTCAGAGCTCAAACATCCACCAGACACATTCTTAAGAAAATAAAAAATAGAATCGATATGAAAAAAACAAATGATCTTCAAAGAAATATAACCTTTTTGTTGCTTTTCGGTGTGAACGAAGCCTCGAGTTAGGACAGTCTTGGCACCGCAACTCCACAGTTACTGTAATGGAATTAATGGCCATACTATTAACCTCGTGGGCTCAAATTCGCTAAGTCTTACATTTTTCGATTGAGTTGGCTCACAAATATTGGATCAAGGTGGGTTTAGTTTCTTTTACGGTATGTTCTGTTCTTTAATGTTTTTGTGTTACGTATTCTCTTATTAATATGGTTCATTTTTGTTTGTATTCTATTTTGCACTTTATCTGGGTAAAAGTTTTTTCTTAGCACTTTAGAAGATAATTTTCTCGCAATTTCTAAATTATCATCAATTTTTTTTTAATTGGTCGTGAGTGATAACTTTAATACCAAGCCATTACAATTTCTACATTCTTAAAACAATCAAAACAAAAGTCAGTTCGATAGCGTTGAATCAAACATTGAAAGCGTTTATTATTCGAAACTTAAGCAATAAATCGAAGTACTATACAGACCTGGTTATTTGAAAGGTCCATTCAATTTCATAAACTTTTCTCCAATCAACAAAACTCAAACGAAAACCGATTGAAAGCCACAAAACCACATTTCCATAATTACGAAATTCAAGAACCAATACAACGAAATATCGAGTCTAGCACGAACATAAATCAACGCATTACTTTTAATGAGCACTTGGCAAATGCGGGAATAATCCAACAATTTAGTGATTCGGACGCATTAACGAATGATAAGCTATGGGCGTTCGAAACGACAAAGAGTATAAAAATGAATATTTACTTTTGAGCTTATAATTTTACAAAATAAAACTGCATAACTGCATAGGCTCTATGATAGTGCCTTGGGAGACACCAGTGGGCAGCTGTGGGCAGCAAAGAGCTGATGATGATGGTGATGATTTCACAGGTATTGGGCCGGTATTTTTGACGACCGAGCAAGGTAGGTATGGAAAAAAACTTTAATAGACTTAAGATCTCTCTTTGATCGGAAAGTAAAGACCAATAGAGTTTTAACATGGTAGGTACATATTAGAACAGTATTAATAATTTACCAATTTTAAAACTTATTCTATTTGTGGAATCTGGAAGACATTAAAAAGACTGGCAATTGTTTTTAGAAGATAATATTGTTGAGCTGTCTACGTATTATTTTACCTCTACCCTTTTCATTAGTCCTTTGGGGTAGAGGTTCGCTTTCTACCAAAACTAAATCATATTTTACTGAACAAATTTCAGTTAAGCGGATACCAGCCTTTAAAGCCCCGTTTTCAGCTCATTAAAGGTACAAAGTCGATTCATTTGGCAAGTCTCCAAACATTTTTTAATCTATAGAATTCCATTTTAATTGGAAATCGCCCTCAATTGGCCGCTAATGAGAATCTTCGATAGTCTTTATGGAGATTTTATGCTAAATTAGTTTCCTATCAACGAAAACGTAGCTTCTATTATAGGTGATGTATTTAAGTTTCTTTGTGTAGTTGAAAAAAGGTGTTTTTGAAAAAAAAATGTTTGTTAGGGATCCATACTGTCGAGCTCTTGACTGGAATTGTATCTCATAACCAAAGTATCTCAAATATATACCGTACTAGCTAGGCAGTCGTTTTTTTTTTACATTTATGCCAAAAATATCGAAATCATTACTGTTGTGTTTATGTCGCTATTGAGACTACTGCTACTTTGATTCTTTTGACACATTACTGGAGTAAGTAATGCCTTTTTTATTTTCTAAATGAAAACAGCGTACGAGTACAAAATTATGTACATCATATTACATTTGCTAATGATTTTTATATTATTATCGCTTTCGTTCATTTATTTGCTCACCAAGTGGAATTTACCATGTTGAACATTTCAAGCCAAAACACGGTCCAAATAATATTATTCCTCTTTTATACTATCTCAGCTTGTTAGCCGGCAAAAATCTCAATGGGGATAGCAATATCTAAGAAATTTCAAATCTAATAAATGCTCAGAATTTTCTACTGAAAATGCAGACTCCCCTAAGACAAGGTGATTTAATATAGTTGCGAAAGCCTGGAATTTACTTCAGAAGACCATTTTGTATCTTATTTAAGACGATCCATAAACTTATTTTGTTTTCGTTTTGAATTAAACTATGTTGGTAGGATATGCTTGGTAGGTATTTCATAAACACAGTCAGGTAAAAAAAGGTTTTATTATGGTCGAATAAATGTACCATACCAATGAAAAGAAAGACAGTAAAATAGTTGACTTTAGTAGATTACGTAAATTAAATTGTACATCATATTTGTAAAGTTGTGTTTTTTGCCTATTTTTTATGTTCATAAATAATAAAGCAATGATCAACACATATTTTCAATATCAGGTAATTTGCTTCAAGCTATGGTCAATTAATAGTGAAATTTGTCACTTTTTCATGGTGAAAACGTATTTTTTCACTGCAATATCGCTGTTTCGTAGACGATCCTTTCCCGATTATCTCTCCTCGTTTATTCAATTCATCAATTTCTTTACATCCTATTGTACTTTATTGACGAGCTCCATGGTCGAGTGGCGTACGCATCGGTTTCAAGGTGTCGCTAGTTCTGAGGTCCCGGGTTCGATCCCCGGTCGGGTCAATGAAAGAATTAACATTTTCTACATTGCCTCGGGTCTGGGTGTTTGTAGTACCTTCGTTGTATCTGAATTCCATAACACAAGTGCTTTAGCTACTTACTTTGGGTTCAGAATAATGTATCCGCATTTATTTATTTATTTATTGCCTCATCATAAAATAAAATAAGAACATAATATACCATACATGTAAACACAATTTTTCTATTGCACCATTATGATCTTTTGGAGCAAACGTTTTGCTGTTGAGCGTGCCCGTATGTAGGGCGCCCGAGGCTTTCTCGACAACAGAAAATAGCGACGCATTTGATAACTTTTGTGATGTTGCCATTGTACTAGGAATGTCGGCTAGACGTAAACTGTGTCACTACAAAACACCAGTACTTATGTGTCTAGGTATGGAGACTGTTATTCTGGTCCTTTTGATCCGTTGCTGTATGGATGGAAAGGTTTTTATTGTTGGAGCTATCTATGACATTAGTAACACATTAGGTTTACCTAATAATACAATCTGGAGTATTCAGAAATTTGCATCAGTCGGAAAAGGAAAGAACATTAAAACTATTTCTCAATGGCAAATAATTTTGAAGTTCATAACAGCTCAAGAAAAAAGGAACTTAATCTTGACATTATTTAATAGAAAACTTTTAAAAGTCACTTGCATAAAATAGACGTAAATTTAACGGCGAAAAACGTCTCAAAAAGTATATTACATTCAGCGTTGAAAACGGTATTACAGAGACTCTTTTTAATAAAGACAAAAACAAAAGCGAGATTGATAGCTAACACAAAATAAATGAAAAAGACATTTTATTAAAATCTTGAACATAATAAATGTCACATCCGATTCCTTTTGAATAAAACACGATATTAGGAATAATAATGTTTTCCTTTTAATAGTAAATGAAGCTATGGATGTTGGAAAACTAGAAGATTTAACATTTAAGTTATTGCAATTAATGACGAGAAGTGTCTTTAACTGAAAAACCTAATGGCAAATTGCATTTCTTCTTTTGTTAAATAAAATGATGTGTTTGCCCTTAAATATCCAATTTTATTAATTCAGCGACAAAATATATTCGTAATCAATGTTTTTTTTTCAAAAACCGTTTCATATACCTACAAACCGGTGACAGACGAACAAGTGGACAGACAACGGTGTCTGATCTACAAATTTCTAAAAACAGCTTGGTAGTTATTATTCACTAACTAAACCTTCAAATCAGTTGCGATTTCACCAGTCAGTTTACCATTTGTCCTTGACAACCGTACCTCTTCCAGCCATCAACATAGTTCCCAGTAAAAAGCAGCTTGTATACCACTTATAGGTTTCAACCCTTCAGGGATGACGTTTTATGTTTAACATCGAACTTTTTTGCTCAGCTCAGCTTTATTACAAGCAAAGGGAAACCAGTCACATGAGAATTTCACATCGCTTTCATCTATTTTTAGCAGTTTCTCCAAAATAAATGCTTTTTGAATGTAAACTTTTCTGAAATTTAATTTTGTAACTAGAATAAACTATTTCGCACTTTGGCTGCGGACTTTTTGCAAGGAGTGTGACTTTTGTTTCTTCCCATGGATTTGCCTTTTCAAATGCTCCTGAATGTAATATCTTCTGTGTGTCTTATTTTCAACTTATATTTAAAAAGTAAGTTCTTATATTACGTTATCTTGGTCAGATTTTATGACTCGCTTCACAGATTTTATGAATCTTATACTTATATCAAAAACGCCGGTTGTCAAGTGCTGTATACGAGTTACGTGTTATATAATAACGATAATACGTGTAAAGTCTTTTACTAACAAACATTGAATACCTATTCCTGAACCCACAAAAAGCTAATTTCGTTCACCAAACACGGCCAAGAATTGAGAAGAGTAAACTGATTTCTGTCGTATCGTATATGTGAGATAGCTGTAGCAGAGTGGCACAAGTCCCGTGGAACGTTGTCATCGCGAGATCCCTCCGGAAAGTAGAGCACAGGGCGTGGTGGAAGGGGAAAGAGAAGGCGGGAGTACAGCACTTAATGAAAAAAGTGTTAAAAGAAATGGTGAATACTTTTTGTTTAATGTTGATGGTCTGAGTTAAGAAGGTTAGGATGCTGATGATGATGTCATCGATCTTACTGCTGTTGAATCTGTGGAATATGCAGCTTCAACAGCTCTATATTTTAAAGGCGAAAAATGCCGGTACAGAAACCATAATTAATGTCTTCTTCGATAAGTTTTCCTTGTGTACGTGTCCAACGATGTCAACGAATTCAATCATAATATGATGTAAAGTTCCATTGGTCCTGGAATTTTAGGTAGGTACACAGCAATGACTGGTTTAATCAATTGTGTGATATGTCCTATATAATCTTTCTACTATATAAGTTCGTGGATTTGTGCAAAAATGTATTCGTAATGTTGGATTTTTAAGTAATGGTTACCTAATTTGTTTAGGGTTAAGCCTGCAACCGCCTAAGTATCGCACCACACGCTGGCTCGGTGTCGCAGCAAGCGTTAAATCCCCAACTTCGGTAACACGACGGTGCCGCCGGTTTTATTTCCAAGTTTCCCCACTTCACCTACGGAATATCCTCAATGTTTCAGCAAAAATATTTTACACAAGCGACCGCATGTTGTAAGCCAAGTTTAAAATTAGTACCACGTTGTGGATATTGGTTGTCCTAAAATTTCAGGTACGCTAGATCCGAACCTGAAATTTCGTATCGTAGGTGTCGTTTTCCGGATTTTGTTTGTGATCGAAACTTTGAAGCGTTTCAGAAGTTTCTGCTTTTTTCGGACTTCAGAATCAGACTGTTATTTGGTGCAATATAGAAAGTGAAACTATAGAATAACAGATCAACTATTTTCTTTAGTTGATTGGTCATCATCGAATATGAAAGCAAGCTAAGATAATGGCCATACCATTTTCCTAGCTATGGACTTTGTTTGGAACAAATGTATTACCAATTTTTCTTTAACAACTTTTTCACAGGCATCCAGGTGTAGATTGGCTGCTCAGACTCAACAGCATATATAAGAATAGAAAGTAATGGCAAAAGAAGATTAAACCAGCAATGTGACAGAGGCTAATATATTATCAAATAACAAAAGCCCAATTCAAAAACAATTTTGACAAGTTACTTTTTTAAGCCACCTCATGCATTAGCAATAATTAACCTTACTTAAGGGTCATTATCTCTGTCCCAAGTTTCCTCAGAAAGTGTCCTTCAAAATGAATTCCCCAAACATCGTGGTTACACGAAAACGAAAACTTTTTCCGCTTGTCCCCAACAATATAGGCGGATCATTCTTTTTCTTTATCCGGCGAGGCAAAAAATTGCTTCGGAACTTTTTGGTTTATTTTTTGGGGATTTGCATTTTTTTAACTTTACTCCGCAAGAAATAATCGTGGGAAACTCTTGAGTGAGCAAATTTTCAATCTTACATTCTAGGGATTTAAATAACGTATGTATGAGTGTGAATTTTTCATGAATCATATGAGTAAAGTGAGATGTTTTGAAGGCATTCATTCAAAAAAAATGTCTTTGTATTTTTGTATGGATGAAATTGATAATCTCAATGTTTGATGTCATCTAAGATATACCAAACTGTGCATTAAATGATATTAAATAGTCCGAAGTGTCATAACAAAAAGAAGAGATGGAAGATAAATGGAAGAATACCACACATTGCATTTATACCATATAAATGAGAACAAAGCAGAGAGAAGGAGAAATTGGTCAATTAATTAAAATTTAACAAAACTTTTCGAAACTTCATCGTATAACGATAGAGCCTCGGTATAATAAATCCGCAAGACACACTTAACTCAATACTATTTCAATTTAACTTAAAAAGATCTGGTTACGCTTCAAAGGAGTCCTTAATATTATTTTGTAACAGTCAAGTAGCTTTTGTCTGAAGCCTATAAAGTTCAAATTCGAATAAAATGAAGCTTAATCTAAAATTTTTTGGAGAACTGAAATCATTTTCGTCATATTTCAGAAAGGCATGATGAATGATTCTTGCTTTGGCTTTAAAGTGTAAAAAATCATTATAATGATGAGATTATGTAGTGAAAGAAGTTGTGATTCGAGGGCGAAAACACCGAGTCATTTTCAACTAATCCGCTTTCTGTCCATTCTTCAGTTACCAGGCTCTATCTCCTAAACCGTGCCTAGACATTAAAAATACTCATAAAGGCGTTTTTCCGTGACAGTTGGGAGTTGTAAAGACAATGTTTGTTTAATAAATGATTTCAGAAATGTTTTAAAATTAAATTAAGAACGAAATGTACTACTAACCAGTTTGCTCTAAAATAACAATTTTCATCAAAAAAAAAAATGAAAATTTCATCATAAATTCTTTTGTGAGTAAATGAGTCAGTTTTCACACTTTCGTCTGATAGTAGGGCTCTCTGTGCCTAGTTAGCAGCTAGCCTCGGGTGACTAAACAAAAATAGCGCGAAACACACTCTCGCTCTAGTAAATGTAGACCAAACATTTTTGTAACTACACATAGAATTTGTGTTCGTGCTACGTTTGAACATGTTTTTTGCTCTGAGCTAAATCCCTTGAGAGTTGCTCAAATCGATATTTGACGACGCGATTCTGGATCTGGGTAAGTACTGGATTTTTTTGCGGATTCGGTTTCAAGTTTGAGAATGTATTATGAGTATCAACATTTTTTGTGGTGCTTGTTGTAAACATTCAGTATACAAGTTACATACATTTACGGTTGATTCGACTTTTCATAGAATTAACTTTGGGTTACACCTTAACTTTTGTTTTTTTTTAAAGCATGATTTTTCTTAGCTCATCAAATGACCGCTAAATGCGAGATAATAAACTTAAAGAAAATATACTGACTTTAAGAACAGATCAATTAGAAATGATCATTGAAATAGCCCCAATAACACACAAAAAAAAATTGAATACCAAATCCATCATCCGAAATCTATTTACGATTTCGATTGGGCTTAGCCTAAACAAGCTCTGTATTCAATTTATCCCAATACATATTCATTGGTTTGTAAGTCAGTTAATCTTCAGAATTGACGTGGTCCTGTGATTTCGGAATATTCATGAAGGAAGTTGTGCCCTGTGTAAAAATTGAGAATAAATTGATTGGCGTTTGCTTTTCCAGCGAAATTGAAAAGCTAAATTCAAATGACTCTTTGATAATCAATTTATGTTGCTTTCTCCTTCTAGTATTATTGATCGGGAGTTTTTATCTTTTTATATTGATACTTTGTTAGATTTTGATCTTTAAGCACCAAAAAATAAAATAAAAAGGTTTTATGTTGAATAACTGTGATTGGTGCTGTTTTGGTCTTAGCTGTCACAAAAACCTGACGAAATTTGCGACAAAATTATTTAGTCATCCTGATCTTGTTACAAAGCCATATTTGCTTTTGAAACTCAGTAATGTAATATGCCAGTCCATTGTTACTCTAGCCTAGTTGCGTTCAGGTGTTGCATGTATAATATATGCAAAATATGTTGCTAGAAGCAACGTAATAGGATTTTCAAGGTGCAACGTGCATCACATCTTTAATGTAACCATTGCGTGCTGTGAAAGCTGTAAGCGATAGCCACTGAATGTTAATGAACCGATGAACGTGCGAATTTATGATTTTTCATAATTTTACGGCATTAAGCAGTGATTGAATGATTGATTTTAATTTGTATTGGTACATTCTATGTTAGTTACGAGGTTTTATTACATTGGAAATGAATATTTTGTCATTAGATAAATACAAAAAGATAAAAAAAAATCATGTTGTAATGACACGTCCAGAAAACGTTAATATTTTGTTTCTTTTTTAGTTTAATTTGCCTAATTACTTGGTTTAGCAAAGAGAGAATGTTCCACTCAAATGGGCTCACTGCTTTAGCGAATAGGATAAGAACATTTTATTGTAACTTAAATATTCTATGTCCCAAAACCTCAATACTGAAGGAGTATAAGAAGAGAGTTACTCAATATACGTAAGAGTGTGTCCATCAGAACAAGATAATGATTGAGAAACTTGCTTTATGAAGATGCAATAAGGGGCCGAAACTTTCACCTCTGAAACTTTGTTGCTCTTTATTCTTGTTATAAAACTAATTATCTTACATCTGTCTCCGTTAAAAGGTGTCTAAATAGAAAAATAATTAACTACATGGTTCATTTTATGATTATCAAAATTATGTTTAGCTGATACAGTAGGTTATTTGACAAAAAAAAACTGTTTAGTTCGTCAGAGAGATTTGCAAAAAATATTGGGCAATTATTTTTTCCTTTACCTCGTGAATAAAAAATTAAGGTTATAAAGAGATTTAAATTTCGTATGACGTCACTTAAAATTACGCCTCTTACTATCAAGTGACCTTACTACCATACTTAAGTGCTTTTTATCTCGCTAGCTTTTTAATAATATGATACAATGATAAATATCTTTATTAAACAGATTTCTACTTTTAGATTTAGCCAAATACCCTATTGCCTTGCTTCGTACCTTAAGGATTGGGTCAGTACATAATTATATCCTGGAAGACTGTTAAGGTAAGCTCTACATTGTTTGAAGGTTTATTATCCTCCACACAGATTGGATGCCAAAATTAATGGGAACATACTAGTGGGAAAGGACAAAGGGTCGTCGGGAGCAGAAAATCCTTCATATAACTTTCCTTTCCTAAACATTGCGTAGGATGTATCCTTGCTAGGTATAGTAAGTGACTGCTAACAGGAAAATGAACGTACGAAATTGATAAAAGCTGAACTTTTTTACTGGGCTCATATGTCTGTCTGTTTGTCCGTCTGTAGTATTGTGTATCCATCTGCCACCCTATGTTTTTGTAATCTCGGTAATCACTGCAAAATTCTATGGGTAGATGGATTTTCTACTGAAGAACAACCTTTAAACCTAGTTTTATCAAAATTCATTCAGCCTGATGTAGCGAACATACAAATCTTTAAATAATAATTAATAATAGGCGTTGTAAATACTTCAGTTGCTCCCTGTATCTAAACATATTTTTCCCTAACTCAAAGATATTATTATACTTCTAAGACCCTACGCGATGTGATAAAAATATAATTCCTGAGCCTACCTTTTTATGTTATCTTTATCCCATTCATATTTCTTTTACGTACAGATATAGAATTTTATTGGGTTTGTCAAATATCGCGATAAAAATATCATTAATTAATTTCGGGCCAGTGGAGGAATCAGACTCCAATTTTGGGATTTGATATTCTTACTAGAATTCACAATTTCTATGAGATAATGGAATATGACTTAAATATTGTTGGATAATAGTAAAAGTATTGTTTTGCTACAATAAAATAAACCTGAATAAAATAAACGACTGCAAACCACCTTTGGGTACATTTTGATATCTTGGAAAATTGTTTTTTTTTTTGGGGGATGCCACATAGACACTTTCTCGGGAGAGAAAGTGGGTAGTGTCAGATTCCCTCATCCTCCCTGATACCCTAATTAAAATTTAATGTACAGATAAAAATGCAACTCTTTTGGAGTTTAAGGAAAAACCATTTTAATATACAGGATAAGCCTTATTTCGAAGAAAACACAAGGGCTGTGATAACAAACATGTGTGGAAATGTAATGAAATATTTTCTTGTTTGAATTGTTTTAGCGGTGCCCCTTTAACTAGTGAAGCGATCATTTTGTTGTAGTCATCGTTATCAGTGGCTTGTTGGAACAGGTTTGCTGTGTTAACTACCCCGGTCCACCCCTGATGTTAAAACTTGTTCCTAAAAAATAATAAGTTAGTAAAAATACAATTCACAATCCATCCTGCCAAGCAAGACAGCGCACTATGTATTATAGAGCACCTTTTCTCTTCAATTCATTTCTTGAGCGCTACTTATCACCATATTTTTAAAGAATATTACAGTTGTGTGTGTTGTAGTACAATTGTAGAGCGGCGTTTCTCTTTCTTACATTAAAAGAGCGTAAAATTGAGGAATTTGGAGTTCAGTCCTACCCCCACTTTAAAGTAATATATAAAGTGGCATCTCACTTCAATAACTGACTTTAAAAGGTAGATCTTTAATTACCGACATTTTATTATACACGTAGACAGTATTTAAACTTAACAGCCCTACAATATACTAAATGTAAGCGTCAATAAAGCCCGCCGTTGTAGTTTCAACTTTAAAGTAATGACTTTAGAGTTGTTTTGAAATTTATTTTAGATCTGAAGTTTTTATGTTCAACCGCTGAACTTTTGTAGTTTAGAAATTGGGTCGCGGGCGGAAGTTCATTAATAGAGTTTTAATGTAGAAGGATTGTAGTTTCGTATTCTTTTATTTTTACAATTATTTTTCGATTTTAGTACGAAAGAAGAGAAACTTTTTACTAAAACGTGCGTCCGTCTGTCAATGAACTTTTACCGTGCTAGCTAGACAGTCAGATGGTGTTTTTCTCCTATTCAAAATCAAATTAGTCAAAATTGATCTCTAATATCATGGATCACTATTATTGTTAATTGCCGCCTGTTGAGACTAGTTTTTGGGGACTGTCAGTGCAGTGAGTATGACTCGCACTTGACTCTTTAAAAACAGCACTGAAATTTGACAAAAACTCTTTTTCATAATCATGTCTAAAAACATTCTTACGGATTCTTCTAAGTACACCATTAATTAATTTGGGTAAACTTTTTGAATGATAAAATCATTAGGTTTTTAAATCGCCTTTTTTTCCGGGGTGAAACGCTAATGTCTTCAACCCACGTCGAGGGCACGGCGTGGGGATATGTCGGACTTCCACCGACTAAAAACTACCCGGGCCTCTTCTCTTCTACTGCTTTAGCCAGAGTCACGGGATCGCTCGCGCATACTCTGCGCGACTCTGGCTGGCTCTAGTCCTTTGGACTCCTTCTCAAGGGGTGGATGTAGAAAGCCCACCCCTTTTTTTAAATCGCCTTCTCAGAAGCATCTTCATTAAATGTTATTCTTGGCACAATATATAATATAAAGTATAAAATAAAAAAAAACATAAAACAGAGTTCGTAATATAATTTAATGTGTTGACCAGCTCCACGCTGTAAAATAACTTTTTGCGTACGAGTAGTTTCCCTTAAAATATTCCTTCTATTAAACTTTCACCAACTTAAATTTTACTTCGATACAAAATATTCTTAACTACCAAGATTCCGAACATTAAATAAGCAACATCAACCACTTATTTCTATTTGATAGTACCGTCAGCAGGTGCAACAAAGTTTCCTATGTAAAATACAGGATGTTTTACTTTAGCAAAATGCATTTACTAGAGTCGAGTCATTAGACTCTACCAGGTGACTACGGAGAGCACTTTACGAAATACTGCCTTAAAAGCCTGCTCTAGAAAGGTATAAGGCTACCCATTGAAGTGACGACGATATCATATATTAAGAGGTGTTTTAAACTTGTATGTGTGAAATATAGAGCTCTTTAATAATGTGTTAGAATTGCAAATTGAGAGTAATTTTTTTTCTCAATATTGTTTGGACTTTAAGTGAGCTAGCAATCCCTGAGTTGGTATTAACATTTTTTATTCGGGTTGTCATGATATGACGTTCTTAAGATTTCTCTTGCAGAATAAATTATTTCGTTTCAGATGAATCGGAGTGACATTCCATTTCGATAAGTCACGTGACTTTGACTTTTCTTCGCCTTTGATTCGTCACCGTTAGTATGCAACATGTCTTCAGGATTTCCCCTCTAGCCAACTTACTGCTGTATCATTATAAGCTTTATGTAGTACAAGAACGTTTAATTGTGTAAAATGACATTTCGTATCGACGAGTCGATTGGCATTATCATACATCGAAACATGTTCTATAAATGTTATAGATTGAAACTACCAAGGTCACTGACCAAAAGTTATGAATGTATTTATTGTATCGTGAAACGTCTTTGTTGAGAATATTGTCCGATTTACAGCGCTTTTGGCGTATTTAATAATAAAGTAGAGATTCAAACCTACTGCGTTTACCATAGCAAGCCAAAGGTTATTACACTAAGCTATCACTAGTATATGAGTAAACTTTCCTTATTTATACTGTATTCAAAGCACAAATTTCATTTAAATAAAAAAAAATCGAGTAGAACTCAATTCCCCAAAAATATTTTCATTAAAAGTGAAAATTGCATTTTAATTTCGTAACCAAATTAGTTCTTCAAGTATTTCTTTGAAAGTCTTGCACTTAATCTCGCTTTAAATTCAAACGTCTTTTGATGTATGAAATTAACTTTACTAGTCGCTAAAAGCTTGCCTTTTCGGTTCTCATGAACATCTGTTCTATGTAGATATTACTTGTTTTACTTAAGAAGTCTTGTAAAATTAAGGGTAACATTTTAATTATAAATTATTTTCTGATCTTGTAACAATTAATTAGGTGAATTTTAACAAATGGGTTTAATCAATAGGTTTATCTCAAACAAATGCTTTTAACATTCTTAATTATTATTAAATGTTCCGTGTCTGCAGTATCTTTGATGTTATCTTACTTATGGGTACGGCCGCAGGACTATCAGGTCGTGTCATAACATGGTCTTGAGTTTGATTCCAAGGCACGCACAGAATTTTCTAATCTGTTGTGTGAATTCTGAAATAAAATATAGCAGCTGTTTTCGGAAGGCATATAAATATGTGGGTTTGTATTCTGATTTATCAGCCATCGTGTCAGATCCTTCTCATCATCGGCCTAGCCTTTTCCCAACTATGTTAGGGTCGGCTACCAGTCCAACCGGTTTCAGCTGAGTACCTGTGTTTTACAAGGAGCGACTGCCAACTGGGCAACACGACACTCCTTAGTTAGACTGGCTGTCAGACTTTTTCAAGCTTCTGACTACCTGTAACGACTGTCAAAGATGTAGGAATAACAGTAGGGACCCACAATTTAACGTGCCTTCCGAAACACGGATCAGATCACGTGTCAGATCCTTCTGCCAGGACAATATTACAGTATCTATATAAATAAACAAATTCTATTTAAATTACCCTATTTTTAATAAACACTCTCTCTCTCTTTAGGCCTGTAAATTTTGTTTGTACCCATTGAATACGGAACCCTAAAAATAGACTTTAATTATGACGAATGTTAATAGTACGCTGTAATGAAATTGATAACTCTGTATTGAACTTGACCTTTCATTTATGATTCATACCGTTTTTACCTTAAAGGCGATACAAAGGTCTAACTTAAAATAGATTTTGGAGCAGCTTATTTATGAACGATATTTTTTTTAGAAAATATCAATATTATTTTTCTTGTAGTTTTATTCGAAGGAGTTAAATTTCAAGCAAATGGATTAAGAGGGCTTAGGCATATGCTTGTGCTGACTTTGTTTTATAAGAACGTTGGTTAAAGAAAAACAACCCAGAATAGATAGAATAAACGTTTATTGTATTTAATATAGCAGCTAAAAGTAGTAAATACACAAAAACCTTAAACTGGACATTATTTGAGTCTATATTTCCTATCTGTTCACCCTGAGAAAAAAATACACGGTGGACTCTTTTTACACCCAGCCTTAAAAAGAAGTTTTATTAACAGGAATCATCTCTAAAATTTTAAGACAAGGGATTGCATCGATGTTCTCTACAGCCGGTATACTTACTACGCTACGCTACGAATGTACTACGCTTTATCATTCTCATCTATTTTTCATTCAGTGATCATCTAAGCTACAGCAAAGCCGTTGCCGTTGACAGATTAGTAGCTATTTGATGCACACATGAATTATTGTTGCTTAGACCGGGACAGCAGTTTAGACAGGCATAATTTATGCAGCCGTCAGCTTTAGTAATATATCGTGCTAGGAAACTGGTAGAAAACGATTTGTTGCAGGAGAAACTCGAATTTAGTGCAATAAAATGGAAATTAAATTTAATAAAAAAACATGGCTTCTTTGCCTGTGATATATTTTTTCTCCTCCAGAACATCTCTAGATTTATACTGCAAACCAAAATTGGCAGAGTCAACTTTTTTCTCTCTCCTCCTCTCTCCCTCACTAAGGAATCTCATCCTTTCGTCGCGGGGGGTATTATAAACATACAAATAACATGCACAAATACTCACGCAAATGTTAGTCCTACGCGGGGATCGAACCCGCGACACGTCGCGCACATGGTTCGTTGTGGTTATCTCAAACACTCGGCTATCCGTGCAGTCAGAAAATAGAGTCAGAAACTAGTATAACAGTTTTTAAATTACACCTAAAACGAAAGAAACTCCCAGTAACTGTAGGTAATGTTGAATAGGTACGCAATCAGGCCGACCTCGATAATTACCTACCACGGTTCGGCGTGAAACCAATAATCACGGCTAGTAGATTATTGTGATAATCTGGAAATTCCTGAAGCAAGTCTGTCGAAGTCCACACCATTATTTTAGCATTGAGTATCGTATGAGCTTAATTGGGTTTATTGGGATACCGTTGTTAGCCCTATTACTAAAGCTACGGTGTCTGTCTGTGCTACCAGACTGTATTGCAATAACCGTGATAGCTATTCAGTTGGACTTTTTAAAGATGATGTGTTTTTGTACCCGCTGTAAAAAGAATATTAAAATGTGTAAAGCAACAAAAAATCCAATTTAGATTATTATCAAATTTGTATGAAACTCTGGATGGGATCGGATTCGGTGTCAAATTTGTAAGATAAGCTCGTCTAGGAAATTTAATTTAAATGTATTTAATTGATTTATTATTTAAAGATCCATTTAGTAACATCTATTTGACTTTCATCGATAGACAAATGTACTCGTTAAATAAAATATTACAGCCTATACCATTTTTTACTGCTTAGGTTGAAGGGAGATGGCGCTCTACATTACAACTCTCCTACTCACTTCCACATCTTCAAGCCGACTTACTAAGTGATATTCGCTTATAGTAAATTCTCTAGCATATCTACGTAAACAGGGATTGATTGGAATCGACTCGAACGAAGCTTAGCGGTAATGCTCTTAAAAACCGCGGTGTCGAGAGCGTAATTATTCAGGTATCGTTAATTGCATTCCAGCAATTGGATAGATTTGTGTAATATTAAGTTTCGATTTTGTTAACTAGTTTGGCATCGAACTGTATTTTTAATTGCAGTATAATTTATTCGTCATGTTAGAGGCATATGTTGTTTTAAATGAATGTCTCGTCGGTTGATAGTAATAATAACCGGTTAAATCAAAGTCAGTCACTGTCTCATTAGAATCTAATTTAATAGTTTAATTTGTAAGAAAATACAAGCTGGAAGTTTGTTTATTTTCTTTCTTTCTATGAAAATGCGTTCACCCCACTAGGTATTTAACAATTTTAACGCGAAGATTTTCGAAATTTACTATAGTTTATTTCTATATTTGATAAATTTTCTAGGTAGCATTGAGTCTCAGTAAAAAAAAAACAAAAAAGCATTAAAAGTAACTTTATTATTATATTAAAATTCATTGGTCTATCTATACTTCTATACTAATATATAAAGCTGAAGAGTTTGTTTGATTGTTTGTTTGATTGTTTGAACACGCTAATCTCAGGATCTACAGGTTCGAATTGAAAAATTATTTTTGTGTTAAATAGACCATTTATCAAGGAAGGCTATAGGCTATATAACATCGCTGCGACTATGGCGAAGAAACAATGGAAAATGTGGAAAATTCTAACCACGTGGACGAAGTCGCGGGCAACAGCTATTAATTCTATAAAAAGATTAAGATCAAGGTATTCGTGTGATGCCATCGCCCCTTAAGGTCAGATGTGGGTAGCCGCTGGCCGCATCCGGCAGCTCATTTCCGCCGGATCAGGAAACCGGTCCGGTTTCCGTTAAGAAGATTCCTTGAAATATCTTACCATTGTGAAAGTCTTCATTACTTTATTTATTCGAAAGGTAAGGTAAAGTAGAAGCTTTTGTTAGTCTAGAGTTTTGCTTCTTGTAAAGGTTATTGATGAGACCTGATGTTCATTTTTGTGTTTTAATTTGTAAAAGTTTAAGTGAGTATTTATTGCTTGAATATATTTGATCTTGAATCTGAAAATGTTGGTATTCCCAAATAAAAAACAAAAGAATATGGAAGAAAATCGATTAATTAGCAAAAATAAAATACGCTTTGATCTGAAAAAAGTCAGTTTCCAAGTATTATATATTATTTAGCAATCATTTATTAATCTTTTTTATTGTTTTGTTGTTCGTTTCGTAGCAGGAAGAAAAAAAAATTCAGTAAATATTACAACTGTCTAGCTATTGCTTTTCAAGAGATACAGCCTACCACCGGAGAGACAAACAATACAAATCTCCTTAACGGGTTCTATTTTTACTCTTTGAGTACGGAACCCTAAAAAAAGATGAAGAAAACACGAATAAAACGAACGCTTTACGAAAACATACCTACGTAAAGAGTTATCAAAACATTCATGCGGATTGACCCGAACGGAAACCCAAAATTGGCTTACGTGAGGTCCCCAATAAATATTTTTACTTCATAATGAGCGTCTTAAAGAAACCCGACCCTATATCAAAACCTCACCGTCAAACTTCCATCCATCCGTAGGGATTACAAAGGTCACCCAGACCTTACAACCCTAACTAATCCCGGCGAATGATAGGGACATGTGTCCCTTTCTTTTTATACCGGATAGAAAGAGACGGATTGTTATCGCTGAGTACAGGTTGTCAAACAATGGAAAGGAGGAATTTGTGTAAAGGCTTTGTTAACAAGTATTTGGTTACGTAATTTCTAGTTTTGTTTTGGGGCTTTGTGAGTTAAACTTCAAATCAATTTTGTGGCTCTTGTAATTTTATTATAGTTCCGCAGGAATATTATCCCCTACAACTTGGCCGCATCTAAGTATCTTTGAGAGTCCAATTTAACCTGAATATTATTAAATCGTTTAAAATTCAAGCTGAAATATTAACTTGGAGTAACAAAAGGTGTCGCTAGTAACACACACCGGGTTCGTTTACTTGCCTGTTTGCTGCCAAAATAGACGGTTATGTTAAGGTCAAAGTACCATAGCAAAAGTATTTCGACCCTACGGCCATATCTTCGTATAAAATACTCCCAATGTTTGAAATCAATCTTATGTATTCAGTATAAATTATTTGCTGCAAAATGTAACAGATACTGTAGTACAGTTTACTATTTCATTATTTTGTATAATGTTAATATTGTGTAGATTAATATGCATGAATATCCAATCACTGTCTATATTATTTCAGTACGCAGAAAGTGCTGCGAATCGGAAAAAATACAAAGAAAAAAAAAAAATCTCAGACAGGACTCGAACCCGCAACTCCTGGCTATCCAAAAGCCTACCAGATGTCGTTCACGTTCGCCATAACACGTGTAACGATGCAATGAACAAATTCAAATTCTCGGTACTCAGATAGAAAATGTCAACTCCTGTGATTTCAGAAAAAGACAAGTGAACTTAATAATATCCTTCTTACAGAATACTTCATTTTAAATGTATTTATTAAACTGAAATGTTTGTTTTCCATTAAGGAAAAAATAGTGAGTTATTTGTCCATTTGAACACATTTAACAAAGTTATTTGAACGACTGGCGTCGCCAAACTTTCCCATCCCTTTTTAACTAAGCTATTTTTGATAATTCGATTCAATTTGAATTGAGTTCCAAAAATTCGACCATTAATTGAAATTGAAATATAATTACTTTTTAAATAACAATAGTTTTCTCTTGCAAGCCTAGTGTAGCTCACTTCCCTGTACTTCATACATTTTTTTCTTTACTGAATTTCACTAATACCAGCCCTCTACTCAATACAGTAAACAATTTTTATTTAGTCCATTGTCCTAGAATGAAATATAAACTACAATAGTAACTTTACTCCATTTTAGTCTACAGATGTCAGCCATATCTAGTTAACAAATGCAATTCTAGATGAAAAGGAAAATCAGCGGTCAACACAAGCGTATTAAATGAAACCCGAAAACCGAACGTAGCTCTCTCGAGACGCGTCGTAGCAAGTAATCCGCTACGAGCTACGAATACGTATAGTGACTCTACGTGGTTAAGTTGAATGGAAAATTTGTACAATTTTTATAGAAGAGGATTTGTGTCCTTGTAAAATGTAAACGAATGATTAGGATTATGCATGTTTAGTTGAGTGATGCTTTATTAATATTTCTTCGTATTAGCATTAGTAGTGTTAGCATGAGTTAATCTTTAAGTTATTGGATCGTCTTTGAAAAAACAAAAGCCTCCCCTTTCCCAAAGGGTAAAACCGAAATCCTAATTATTAAAGCACAGCTCTCCGTCACTCTGACAGCTAGATAGTTATCATTTTCCTGCTTCTATTTTTTCAGTTGAGGCTAAGCAACGGTTCGTATGGTTGTAATTATCAAGGGTGATCAATGTTTTCAATAAATTAATGATTCTGTAAGCTATTTGTATGTAACCCTAATTGTTGCAACTGGGCTCACACTTAACCATTTCTTTCATTAAACTTCTCTATACTCACCCAAAGCACCCAAAAAAAAACACTACTTGCACATCGGATTATATTTCAGCGAAACGTCACATTATTATTGCATGCAATAACTATATTACCCATCTGCCTACCTCTGGGGGAACAGAGGCGTGAAGTGCGTCTCCCCTCTCGAAATCACGTGCAGCAGTAATTTGCATAAGTAGTGAGAAATGGGATAGCACCTGCACGACCTATTTTCCACGTGGAAAAGCTTCGCATCGCATATTGTCGTAATGTGATATAAATACTCGAAACTTTTGCATAATCACTTAATGATGATTTAGGTGATTGCGTTTTTTTTAACCCTGATGCGTAAAGTTGGATGTTATACGTTTGAGGTGTCTTTCTGTTTGTGGCATTATATCTCCTGAAGTATGCGAGCAATTTCAATTTATTATTAAATGATGTAACGGTTTACTCACGCGGCGGGATCGCGAGTTCGACTCGCGATCCCGCCGCGTCTGCTCATGATTAAGGACTCCGGTTGGGTCCGAAACTAGTCGGGCTACCCCGATAAATACGCGTGAGTAAACCGTTACATCATTTAATAATGAATCATTCTCACGGCAGTTACTATCAATTTCAATTTAGTTTTCTTTTTATTTCAAGTGAATCATGTGAACGTGTTCTTAGACATGTTTGATAAAATTCGGAAAAGCCATTTGAAATTTGTTGGTGCGAAAGATTTTACTGTTTCTTTTATTTATTTTCTTATTTTATGATTGGATAATTAGTATGGCAGTAGGGTAAATGAAAAACATAATTTTAATCCTTCTTTGTTTTTCGACAATTAAACTACCTTTTTAAAATGAGTGCCCGAATAGTCGAGTTTTAGAGGTGCCCTTGCCTAACTTTAGATACTAAACGTTTACTAAAATATAATAAAAGCACATACAAGCCTAAGAAATATATAAGACCAATAAAATCAATACAGTAGATATCCACAGAATAACGAAACAATAAAGTGGTTCGCAACATAAGGCTGCAGCCTGAAACTTTGCGGAAGCGGAGCGGCCGATAACTATTTTAAAAATTCAATAAATTTGAGAAGTCAATCATAGCATTCAGTTGCATTAGCAATGCTTGCCGTGTGGACTGGTTTCATAGGAAAAAATTGGAGGGGGCATTCGTCCATCAGTGGATAGATAAAGAAAAAAACAATACCAACTGAATCACACTTAACGCACACAAGCCAAAATAAACAGTACAGTTGACATCGGTAAGCCAACAAAAAAAAATCGCGAAACCTAAAAAAATATTTTATATTCAGGGAGCAAATACTTAGAAAAGGGAGTCAGTAAAAATCATAATTAATGATATAATCAAAGGTATATTAACATCGACAAATGTTAGCATCGAAAGAACAGATACAGATTTATGGACTTGTTTACAATAATTATTGAAGACTTCTAACAAAATCTAGTATTTTTATTTTATGAGAAATGAGAAGTGTTTGAAACATTCACAGTTTATTGTTTTGTTATTATTATTTATGTATGAAGCCTTATCCGTACCTAATTTATAAATCTCTTACAGAAATCACTATTCTTTTAATACACACAAAAATATTACTAACTTGTGTAATCGTCGCTTTTTGTCGGCTAGATTCAAAAATAGATCTGTGATTTTACACGGTTACGCTACCCGCGGAGTTTGGGGTAACGCCCCAAGAGCTACACGATTGCTACGACGTAGCAACTCAAAGATCTTATCTACGGTGCTACGCTTGTCGAAGCGGTTACCTAAATATACTACGTGCGTGCGTTTATCTTTACAATTGTGTATTGGAGGTAGTCTATATTGAAGATATAGATACTTTGGTGCAGATACTTGAAGGTATGTGGGATAAATAATTACGGTCGGCGTACGTGCTTGTTCGAAATTCGATGGATTCTAGTGGATATCTTGGTATAGTTCGCGAATGGCAAAAACCTATCAAACCTACTTACTGAAAATAAAATAAACCAAATGAATACTGAAAAACCTTATCACTATAAACGTTGTGTAATTTGTGTACTTATATATATTTTAAAGAACATTTTTTTCAAAATTAAACATAATCTTCTTGTTTCTCTGCACTATCACCTGATCGACTGATACAGAAACTCTTGGCATAAATTCATTCTTTTTTTAGTCAGTATCTTAAATAATTTATGCAGTAGCAAACGTAACGTAAAGGTCCTTGGCCATAGTGAACATATTGATATGTAGAGGTAAGTAATCATAATAAATTGCCCTTACAAATATTAAATTCACACAAGCATTCTACCTAATAAATCAAAATCGACTTATAACAGTAATTTCACAAACAACTAGACGAAAATCGTATTGAATCGCAGACTATAATTCACAAAGTGTTACTCACAAATTAGACTTCGTATATTGAGTTCGTTGTAATGATTCGCAAATCCAATTTTCAGCTGAAAATCAATAGGTTCTAGTCTTTGAAGTATTTGGAGCCAATTCTGTGTGCCCTACCATTTGTATTGATTAGTTTTAAATTTCTGTGAGCTATAATCGTTTACACTTCGAACGGACCTTTTCAATTAACATGTCCGTTCGGGTCTCAAATATTTACAGGACACAAAACACTAGAAAAATCAAAGTACAAAAGTAATTTAAATATTATTTAATGAATCTTACTGATACTGAAACTTTTGAAACTTGAAAAAAAGATCTCCATTTTCCGCTGACAGTAAAAATTACATTGACAGCGGTCACATTAATTTGCAAAGTTGACATTTACAAAATACCTAAATGGTGTAATATTTGCATTTAAAGCGTAATATTGGTACGTGACACTAACTAGACACATTGCAACATAATAGCATAAGCACGACAATTCGCACTGTAAGGGAATTATAATCAATGCAATTGTCAGCACTATCGATTCGGCTCGTGTCTGAGTTAAGCGTACAATATCCAATCTACAAGTTTAAGTATGATTTGTAGAGCAAATTGAGAGATGCAGCTCTCCATTTTGCTCTAGATCAACCATTATTAAATTATTTCAGAGTATTGTGTGTGAGTATGTGCGTCCAGAGATCAAATTAAAATAAATGATTGATGAAGCTTAATATTAGATAGTATTTTATTGACTCTTTCGAACCATCTGAAATAGTATTTTTTTAGTTTTTCCTTTTACAAGTTGTAGTCAGATTCTTGTCTCATCTGATTCAGCTTAATAAGTTATAGTAAATAACGAGATATATAACGTTTTATCACTGGCCATCTAGCACAAGCAATGGTATGTCCAAGAATGCCAATGTGAATGTGACTTGGATTTTGTAAAACTCGCGGGAGTCGTATGAAAAATAATTCAATGATTGAGTTTTGAAAATCTGTCATTATAAACATTATATAACATTGTCTTTATATGACAACTCCATTCCAATCTAAATTGAATGCACCAGAATCTCCGTATCAAAGGTCCAAATTACCGAAATTATGATGTACATTCCTGTCTTCTTTCAAAAAGATTTGATAACATACTTGTCCGTCAAAGGACACTCAAATGTTCTCTTGGCAACACCAAATGTGTCACATCTGCAATCGCATTAGGGAATCTGTTTTTGTCAAGGGATACTAAACTAGGTTAAGGTTTGTTTTCCGCTGCGGTCTTTTCGGGTAGAGCCTTTTTGTTCGTGTTGAGAAAATTTTGTTAAGGCGCTTTTACACGGCTCTTTTTTCAGGAACCAAAAAGAACAATATAAAATGTTAAAATATAGATAGAACAGTTCCTGTCAATTCTACTTTATATTCCAGTCAAAGATCAACCTTTGAACGTAATATAGAGAAGGTGGGACTTAATTTTTTGGTTCAAAATTCCAAATAGTGCGGAAACTTTTAAATGTCTAGCAATCATTGTAAATTAAATATAACCTGGTGACAGGCGTAAGGACAGCCAGAAAGATAGCAAAGCCATAGTAATAATATTCCATTTTTACCTTTTGAGTACAAAACTCTAAAAATTACAGTCTAAGTTTCTTATCTCGAATCTAAAACAAACGAAGATCCAAAGAAAATAGTGTTATAAACTGCTCGGAGCGATTTAAAATAAGATTCTACTAAGTTAAGAGAGCGACGCTAGTTTGAAAGTCAGGTAGTTCAAGAGATAACACAATTCTTGATTAAGTATTACGGCAAGTTTCGGTTATTAATTTGATTTTGTAAATTCAGTTAAAGCGTAAGTATTTATAAAAATAATTTCCTCGCAGATTTCGGATAATCCGGTTGGTTTTTTGTGACACTAGCGAGCTGCACGGGAAATAAGACGTGCACTCATACCCTGGTGAATTCTCGTACCCTTTCTCTCATAGCCCAATGCAGCAATGGTACGCCAATCTGGCGCAATGGCAGACAGATCAGGTGCATGACCTACATTTTGAGGAGCTACACGAAAAAGATCGGCATCCAAATCGGTTCACTTGCTTAGGAGCTACGGTAGCTCCAACAAATAGACAGCGATCGGCAATCATACATAGTGCTCAACATACTTATACTTATAACACTTATTCGAAACAGATGAGTTATGTACAATACAACGGTAGGAGAAATTATGCCTAATTAACGTGTTTATTGGCGATTATAGTTAGCAATTGAATTAATTAATTTGATACGCTTAAGTGAATAAACACCGTGTATTGTATTTCAAACCGCAACAGTTCCGCAGTCAAAGGGTAAAGCAATACGATTTTGAGGGTTGCGTACCCAAGGAGTAAGAATGAAATCCTACTATAAATACTGAAACGAATGATCATCTGGCTGTCCATCCGTCTGTTACCAGGTTTTATCTGATGATCCGCGGTAAATAAAGAGTTGAAATTTTCACAGATGATGTATTTATGTTAAGGCTTCACCTTCTTTACGGTTCATGAGATACAGGCGATACAGCCTGATGACAAACAGACAGACAGCGGTGCCTCAGTTATAAAGTTCAATTTTAATCTTCATGTGTGGAACCCTAAAAACTGACACCATTATCTCCGCTTCTAATTACATCTCAGTTGTGGGGTTAAAACTTTTTCTCAGGCTCTACAATGTCACATTCAAAAGCCTCATTACTAAGTCCGAAACTAATCTCTTTCGAAGCTCGTCAGTGCCGGACTTAGGAAGACATACACAATGTGTATCGGATTAAAATGTCTCTTTGGTACTCGTAGAATGAGAGTGTAATACTTTATTTTTATTTTCAAGAAAATTCCTTAAAGTTTTTAAAGGCAGGAAAGTATATTAAGATTCCTTTTTTATTTAATTGATGATTGAGTTTTAGGATATGTCACTTGTTGGTTAAACTTTACTACATAAATGAGAATATACATGGTAAAATCTAACAAATAATGTAAGTAGGTAATGTTTGTCACTTAAATTTTGAATGCCAGCCATTTGAATGATTTTTTGTTTGCATTAAAACATTAAATTTTTTGAGCTTCATGTCATTTTAGAACCGCGATATTGAAGTCTAACAGATCTACAATTTAACAATTTGAAATGAAAAAAAAAAGATTTTAATTGAATATTTATTTTTATTATTGTTTGGCAAATTACGAAAATTAAATAACATTTTTATTTAATTTTGGTATTCTAGTTAAATAGGCCCTGTATAAAAATTACCTACATAAAACTAAACTATTTTTAAGACTTCCTCAGAAATAAATAGCTCACTTAATTCCTAGTTTGCGTAATGAGACCGTCATCTGTCTTCAGAACTAGGTTAAATCGTGACATTTCCAGTATATTTCGCTAGCATTAGCAAAACAAACTAAAGCTTACCCCGACTATAAGATGTATAAATATGCTGTAAAAACATTTTTTTGTTTTCGGACACAATATTATTTTAGGAAAACATACGGTTGGGAATGACACGCCGAGAGGATGATATTTCATGATTCGAGGGTGGCAAATTAAGTCACATATAATCTCAGTCTTATTCTTCTTCTTTCTGTTTGGATGGTTGATGTACAATCTAGTTTCAGAGTTTGAAACGCCCTTCAATGATCACATGTGAACTGGTTTTCTCACGATATTCTTTTTTAGCGGGGCATGATTACTTTGTGATAAAAAGACGAAGCGAAAATACAGTGGTGTCTGCTGGGACTAGAACTTATGACTTTTGAATAGGTAGTCCAAAGCTATACCTCTAATAATGATAATGTGGCATCTTTTTATTTTTAATGCTTTACAAATACCAACTGTTCCCTTTTATGTTTCCCACTTTCTTATTGATATTTTAGTGATTATAATATGCGTGAAAGAGTAAAAAATATCCGTCAGTACATGATATAGTATTAGTACGATCCAACCAGATTTTTCACTCGGATCAACGTTAATAAACATACAATATAAAGGCAGCTTTCAAAACTCAAAATTCATCTAACAGCTTCGAAAATGTTCAGCCATTTTTAAATTCCCATTTAAAACGTTCCACTTCAGATTTTCCTTCCGTGAGTTTTTTGGATACCAATCAGGCTAAGTAACCGATTTATTTAGTTTTCATACCAGATAAAAACACGTCCAATTTTCCACTGCTAAAGATTTATGGGTATGAAATATTTTTGGAGTGTCGGTATTTCGGATTTTTGTTTCTGGCGTACTGTACTGTTGGACTGTGTTTTGTTAGATGTTTAAGGTTTTGTACTTAAAGGGTAAAACAGAACAGTGTTTTTTCAGCTATTTATCTAGCATCGGCTGCATCGATTAATCCATTATAGCAAGTCTGTTTAAATTTTAAATATACCATGCACTTTGTTACCTCTACCAAAAAAAAACAACTTTTTGTAAGATCACAAATGTTATGGGTGTTCATTAACTTTTTGATCATTATCTTTTCATTTAGTCTTCATGTACAGAACCCTCAGAGATCTGTATCCGACACACAAATCACCTGTTTTATAACATGTTCAATCACCCATAAGATTATGATTAATAGTAGGTACCACAACTTTTAATTTCACAAACGTGAGATCCCCGTCCTTCACTTACTCGCTCGATGATTGCGTATTAATCCGTCACACCCGGTTGTACGGGCCCATCAATCAATACCCGGCTATGGCAAATACATTACCCCGTTGATTATACGTAAACCGGTACTAGGTTGGCACCTTGTCAAAATATACATATATTCACGTTTGTTATTGAGTCATGTCATTTTTTTGGGGTATTGTCACCGATAAGAATATATCTTTGTTTGTTTTTGGTATAAGGAACCAAAGGTTGAAAATGCTAAAGCTCCGTCTGTCCATCTATTCGTTTGTTTGTCACCAATCTGTGTCATGAACCAATCAATTGAACATCATTTTTTTTCAGATTTTGTGTATTCGGTGCCAGCATAACAACAAATAAATGAAATCGCACCTTTCCCTGAATTATAGAACCTTAAACATTAACATTTTATATCGACAGTGGACTCTAAACTTCGAACATGGACATAAAAGTCTAACCGTACAAAAACTTCAAAGGCAATAAACGTACGAACACCTCGGGTTAAAACAAAACTGAATTCAATTTGCTACCGTATTCGAAAGCTGCAGATTCCTGCCGCCATTGCCGTCACATATTTCAATCGTATCAGTCATTATTTAAAAAAGATTACCTCTCATGCCTAGAACGCATGGTTCTACCATTTACACGAAAAACACATCAAAACTTTCAATAAACGGGTAGGTAGCGAATTGTAAAAAATGGACAAGTGGGAGTCGAACTTGTGACACTGAGGGTTCCATGCAAATAAGCTTAAACCCATCATATGTGTGACGGTACCACCGGTACCGGTTTCAAAAAGCGTCAACAGAGAGAATCATCTGTCAAAAATATAACTGCCTGCTATGAATTAGCCTGGTGATAGACAGCCTGACTCATCGACAACGGATTATGAGTGCCGTTTTAACTATTGCAGTACAGAACCCTATAAAGAACTATTTTTTTCCTTTTTCTGCCGGACTGGCTGCTTGCACAGGAATTTTCATTTGAATCCGTGCCGATTGGATTTGTGTTACAGCCATTTTGTACCGGCCTCAGCGGGTTTTCTGCTTAAAAAAGGACGTCGCGTTTGAAGGGTTAATTTGGTTTTACGCTCGAAAAGTGGTTCTCATGATCCGAATAAAATGATTATGTAAATTGTAATTTTGTGGATTAATTTATTATTTGAGTTAACATTTATTTTACGTCAGTATTCGGTACGGCTGGGTGTACAATTACAGTGTATAATTTTTTGAAAGCAACCTTATGTCAATAAAATATAAGCTTTATTGTGTTTCAATTGTCACTATTGAGTTTTAATTTCGTCATCGACTCAGCCTCTCGCGGTCCACTGCTGGACATAGTGCTGTCCCTCCCAAGTGGCGCCACAAGACTTACTCCTTTTTTAGGTCACAGGTCCATCGGGCTGGGGCGTACTACACTGCGTTTGAAGATTCTTGATTGCTGATCGAGGATTTATTTTACTGATAAACATTTTATTTAATTATGGGCCTCTAGCGAAGCCTTTGTAAAACGCCAGGTACACCTGCAAAACTTAAAAATAATCGTAGTTGCTGGGTCTCGGGGTATTTTTATTTAGCAAGAGTCCCACAAAGCCCCGTGCAATCGGCTTGGGTTGAAGTCATTAGCATAACTCTCCGGAACAAACTTCAAATTTTGAGGCAAAGTTATGACCAGCCAAAGCAATACATTGCTCAGCTGATAACGGCTTAACAGAAGAATTTATTTTCTTATCTGAATAAAAGTTTTATAGCTTCGAAGCAATTCTATCTTCAAAGAAATACTTTTATAGAAAAGAGGATTTGCTTACTGAACGGCAAATCTAATCCTTTAACGTAGGATCGTAGAGAAACTAGTTATTTCTCTGCTCTAGATATAAATTATGCAAAATTTTCGTATATTTTGTATATTTAATGAGACTTGGAAAATATGAGTTTTTAATAAATTTACGATCGGGTTTTAAGAAAATTGAGGTTTGCAATTTATTAGTGAAAGCTGGATTTAAAAAACTTATTATAGACAAAAATCTAGTCAAGTGCAAGTCGGATCTGCGAAACTGAGGACACTGTATCTACTAATTAACTAAAGCCTAAAGGCTAATAAAGCTCTTAAGAAGATGGTTATCTATCAAATTTAGTGCCGATCCAATAGCAACGGCAAAACTTCGATTTCTATTTCTATTGTTTGTTGTTACAGCGGCAACAGGTACATATTACCATCATTCATCATTGGCCTAGCCTTTTCCCAACTATGTTGGGGTCGGCTACCAGTCCAACCAGTTTCAGCTAAGTACCAGTGTTTTACGAGGAGCGACTGCCTATCTGACCTCCTTAACCGTTACCTGGGCAACACGATACCCCTTGGTTAGACTGGCTGTCAGACTTTTTCAAGCTTCTGACTACCTGTAACGACTGTCAAAGCTGTAGGAATAACAGCCGGGACCCACAATTTAACGTGCCTTCCAAAACACGGAGGAACTCGTTATGACAAAGATGGTCACCCATCTACGGACCAACCGCGTCAAGCATAGCTTAACCTGTGATCGAATCACTTATGCGGTTACAGCCTAGTCACGAGCTCCTCAAGGTACATATTACCATCTATTAAAATCCAATAGTTTACTTATCACGGTTCTCGAGATACAGCTTGGCGACAGACGGAAGGCCAGCCCGGAGGACATCAAATTTAAAAAAATACGTATTTATTCATACGAATATTCATTCTAACTCCAACACATATTTTTGTGCTTGAACATAATAAATTTTTCGTACCTACATATCCAAAAAGTATTTAATTCCATCAAATAAATTGCGTGGGCTTACACGATCTTTACGAAAACCGTGTTACCGTAGGCGTGAACCTGATGTAATATAAACACGTATTTATAAGAAGTGTCACAACCAATTTACTTCCAATAATTATATAGAAACATTCGATAATGACTTTTAACTCCGAAGAAGCTAAACGTATGAGGAATTTAAATTAAATACAAACATTAACTGTTGATCCAATACGATGGTTATTTGAACAAAATTATTGGTTTTCCTTGCGTAGATGTTGCTATGAAGGCTCAATATAACGCTGGTATTATGTATTTAAGACTTATATAATAAACACGATGAAATAAGTGACTATCGATTTTTGCAATTTATTGTGGATATTTTTGTCAAGTTTAACTAATATTCATGTGGTTTCCTGTCTATCAATTATTGTACTTTCAATTGTTTTTTTTTGTACTCTTTTGTGATAGCTTAGATATTGAACGGTAACTATAATACATGCTTTTTTAAATTTTCAGTTTTTGTTTGCCTTCGGCCTAAAATACAATATAGGCAGACAATCTAATTTACAAAACCGATGTATGTGAAGCCAACAACATTTTAGCTAAAAACGCAAAAATATGATGAAATTTTAAAAACAAACGTGCTCAATCGGGTGACAGATTGTATAACCCGCTTACTAGATATTTTTAAATGACCCTTAGTTCAGCTGAAACGGGACAGATGTCTGGATTCAGGAATAATTTGAAACTTGCTGAATAAATTTTTGTCGAGTCTGAAGTATTTGACTTTTGTGCAAAATGGCTTTAATACTTAGGATATGAAATGCGTATTTTTTATGTGAAGAAATTAAGCACAAAGATAGTTTATAACAACTTGAAGCGACTTCCATTTCTCACGTTTTTATATATTCACTTTCTTTTATGTTTGTTTGTCGTTCCGGTTGGATTTTTGTTACTAAATTTTGAGGCACTGCCCAATAGCAGGCTGAAATTTTCAGGATAGTTTCAAACTCGCAAAGCTGGACCGATTTTGATAAAATTTGTATGGAGGACATTTGAAAATGTGGGGATTTTTTAAATGTATTAATTTTTTAACCAAGCTTTTCAGTTTTATGTCTCAGGGATTTCAAAGTGCTTAATAATCTCAAATTGGATGGTGTTGTGTCATAACGCTCCTATGGCCACTTTCCAGCTCCAGCATCAGATTAGATATCGTCATAATATTTCACTGTCACAATATTAGCTCACTCGGAAACAAGGAAGTAGGTCAAATACAACTTGCAAAATTTGAGCCAAAAATAACAAACATGTAATATTGAACTAAACATAGGTAAGCTTGTCTTGGAAACAGCTGGTTAGAATTGATAGTTAGTAGTTGAGATTCAATACCTCATTTGCACACCACAATTTATAAAAGTGATCAAAATTCAAGGGGTATATGCGGACTTTGTCTGTTAATTATTGTAATAATAACTTCATGTGTTGATACCGGTGGGTGTCTGAGAATTAGAAGTACTGCTGTAGCCTACACGGAGTAGCATTTTCCTCTCGTCTTGAGACCTTCATGCGTTGTTGCCGCTCCTTCAACACATTTTCTTTTGTATCTTCATTGTACAGGACAACTCCTAAAGACCAGGGTCAATAATGATAACCAACGAAAACCATTCAGCACTTAAGCTTGGTGTGTCCCAATAGCCCCACAAACAAAAATTGACTGTCTTACAACTAGCAACGACCAAAATCTGAATTATAAAAATACATATAACTACTTCCCTTCACTGCAAGCGGGCGACGAAAAAGAAAAGGAAAGCTGTTGCAGAAGAGATACGTCAGCCAGTGAGTTACGCCCATTTTCTAAGGACCAGGGCTAACGTTTTGTGATAAAATCGATCTCAAGATTTAATTTGAAGTTATTTTTATATTCAAGAAAACAAGACAAACGGAAAAAATGTATTTTTGGAATTGTTCGTAACCTGTAAAATATGCTTGCAAGTTTCCAGCAATCGTCAATTAACAAAAGCTTGCTGTATTACGTAGGTTTGACCTCTTACCTATATTAAAACTGCTAAGCAATCTATCTATTCGGAGAGCAGACATAGCTCTCGAAATAGAATAATTATTTGCTTTTAACGAGCTGTAAATATCCAACACAGTGTTCGTTGCTGGACTTTTACGGGCTATTAAAAATATACAGCTTTTAAAACGGCTTGAGTTGTATAGCCACGAATAGTCAATTAAATTATCGACCTTAAAGACTGGGATATAGAATATAAATTGATTTAATGAGCATAATAATTTTTCTATATGGGAAGAGACGTTTGCTTGTTATTGTGGTCAGGCGTTAGTTTGCCTTATACTCTAAAAAACTATAATAGCTCAAGTTCTAAAATACATATTTTTTTGGATAAACCTATCTTGTAGCTTAGTTTTTTTATTTTTACCTTTAAGTAGGGCTTGGCAGTATTTAGCTTAACAAAGTTTTTACTTATAAATAACTTCGTCACCAAATACTATACTATACCTTACATGTAACATTAAAGAACTGCATCCAGCCCCAATTTATCGATACGACAGATATCTTAAAATCCTTCAAGTATTTCTGATCAAAATCTTTCGACGTTCGAAGTCCCAGCGTTTAGTATGTCAACATGCCGTGGATTTAAAGGAAAGCTACAGAATCCAGTCAATAATTGCTCTCGGAATCACGATCGGGATCTTGGTCCTAACTTTCAAAGCTATTGGAGATCCTAGGGTTCTTTTACGAAATCCGAGCATTTTCCGATAATTGGGCTTTAGTAACATATACCCCTAGTTTCAGAACACCAGTTAGTGGTTTGAGAGTTTCGGCTCCAATTGAACTCAATGTTTATACGTAGGCTGATTTGACGGTAGTAGAAAGTTTGATATTGAAAAATCTAGCTTACTGCTTTGGAATTAAGTTCTATTTTTTCTTTTGGGATTCAATCCCATATTTGCAAATCAAAGGAGGAAGATTATGAAAAAGACTTTTAAATATAAAACCTGTTTGATACAGGTAGCAAATAGTATTTTTATAGAGACGAGCGCGCTCCATAGATTACTTATTTGAAAAGATGAATGAATCAGTTTTTTGAAGCACAACATTAATTAGAAAATTCTTTAAATAATCTCTTTATGCATCACGGAGATTGAGATAATTTATTAAGCATTTTTTTTATAGAAGCCTCATATACCTATACGTCATTTATTTTACTTGAGATGGAAACTATACTAAATCTAAATCTGTTACAACCACAATAAAAACTTTGGTACTCCCACTCATGTTTCGTTAAAACCAAGCCAAACCAAAGATGTACCATAAAATATTCATCAAAACTTACCCCACTTAAAGATTCTCAGAGGTCCAACACACTTTGTATGTAAACCTCTTCAAACAAAGCTCTTAGGAAACCCTATAGATATTTCATAAGGTACGTAATAACCTGACACATTAACCTGTCTTCTCAGACCTTCTCAAACTTACTATGAACGAAGGGCGTGTTTAGACCATACTCACGCGATATTGAAACGCCAAGCATCATATTAACAGATTTCAAATTGTATTTGTCTAAGTCCACCCGCAAACGCTACGTGTCCGCTTTGCGACCGCTACGCAATATTTAATATCAAAATGTGTAATGGGATTTGAGATCTACAGGTGTGTTCATAAGACTCAAATTGTAAATCAACCTTTTCAGTGCGTGTTGTAAGCGTAGCAGATGCGTAGTGGGTGCGAGGACTACGCGGATCGGTTACGTGTGTAAAACATAGCCTGAGTTGTAAGGGTGCGTAGCAGGCGCGTATCCTGAGCGTAGCAGTTGCGTAGCATTCGCACGGAATAAGCGTATCACGCGTACCGTCTGAACGCGGCCTAAAAGCCTGAAACTTTGATGAAACATTCACGCTATGACACTTTAGCATTCTCTTAAGTTTCGGTATTGTTCGTGGTGTCGATATTGCGGTGTGTAGCGTGGCAGGTGACGGGTGAATGCTTGGAATGTATGGCATTTGAGTATGTTTTGTTGTGCGTTGATTAGTATTGAGGCGCTCCTGTGTTTATTTGGAGATGAGAATTTCAGATTATTTGAGAAAATTACAATTTTCCCTCAATTTTTACTAATTAAAATTTTGATTTTGGACATCTCCTGGAACATTGATTTAAATTCATACATTTTCAGCAATAATTCCTTTAGTAAAATTTATTTATTGAATAGAATAGAACAGTAAAAACCAATTGCACTTTAGTATTGCTTAATGTAAAAAAATGGGTTTTCCTTAAAAAAAAGAGTTATTTTTTTATCATGAATCTGAAAGGAGATTGATTGATTGACTGATCTGAAGGAGAGGTATTGATTTAATATCCCTTGTTATTATTTACAAATAGATTATTTATCTATGTATTAACATTCAGATATCAATTCTCTTTTCTTATACCATCAAAAATTATATGCACATATATTAAAAGCATTAACAATTTTTCAACATAACACACCATTCCTTTTTATTCCAACATAAAAAATACAATTTTCGATATCAATTTGACATTGTCACAGACAAATAAATGAAATGAATTGTTCCGGTTTTCATTGTCGATAAAACATTTTATTAGGGAGGCGTTCCTGCCAATGTTATGCCAACGAACACAATATTTATTTGACAATCCACTTAAATGGGTTCCGTTTGAATTTTGCTCATTTTTTTTTCGAAGGCGATATATAATTATTTTTTATTCAAGAACTTTGTCGCTTAGCGACAACACCATTCTATTTCTTACATAGAGCTTTAAACTAAGCCACAAAATTAAAAAACAACTAACTACACCTAACCGCCTTGTCCAATATCTCATATAGAGTTTTTGAAAGGCGATATATAATTACGTATACTTTATTTTTCTAAACATCTTCCGATCAAAACTATTTCTGAGTGAACTGAACTGGTTTTAAAAACGTTAAATTTACAAGCATAAACACACCAAATATTTATCTTATATGCGTAGAATGTCATGTCCATATATTTAACTGAAAAAAATCCGCCCACATTCCAAGACTTAGACCAAACGATTACTAAACGCAAAGTTTGTTGATATTATCCATTCATACATAATATGTATCTTAAAACATCGACCTGGAGTTCTAGACACAGTTTAGGTTTATGGTTAAAGTGTTTTAAGTCAGTTTAAATTAAGATTCAGAACCACTCTTTAAAGTAATGATGATGTTAAAGTGGAATTAACTATTTTATTTAACAAGCAATTTATAACAGAAAAATCCTGAATATCTTTTGAAAATTCATAAGACTTGTTAAGGTGAGAATAGAAAATATTTCTAAGGTACGGCCAATCCGTCTGTCAGTGTGTTACCAGGCTATATTTTGAGAGCAGTAATGGCTAGACGTAAATAACATAATTTAAAAAGACCTTACGAAAGGAGTAAGTCTTCAATTCAACTGTGTTTCTAACACGCTTTTTTTGTTTGTTACCTCAAAACTTCGAACATAATGCACCGATTTATTTTATTTGGTCCCATGAAGTTATTTTTTTTCAAAATAATATTGTTTAAAAAAACTCGCGCACTAAAAGAATCTCTTCTTGCATCGTTGTAGTCATATTTTTCGTGTAAACACAGTAATGTCAAAAAGACGATAAACAGCATCCAATTTGGGACATAATGTACTCAAAACGCGATACCGCCTCATCAGTCACTCGGGACATTTCCCCAATAGTTTTGACAATGACATACATCGTACGGAAACCTCGTGTCCTGTCTATCAGAACATCGGACATGCTCGTGCCAGCTACTCGCGCCAGTAGCTCGCGTCAGTAACTCGCCAGTGCTAGTAGCCAGTGATCTATGAGGGTAACGTGTATTTGACGTGGCGCCGCCCCTGGATGGAGTAGAACTTGCGCTGTTTAATTGCGAACGCCCCGTTTAGGACAAGAGTCATGCCTTAATTTTGTTTCGTTATCTATCAATGTATGTTTTTTGGTATGCCCACAACGTATAGCAGAGAGATCGCCACGCAAGTGGTAGAGGTCACCACGCGAAGCTCATAATGTGCGACGTCCCAGGTTTAATCCAGTGTCTTTGTGCGTTGGACTTGATAGTTTGTAAAATTTCCCACGACACAAGAATTAAATTTCCCATTACGGGGGAAAAAAATATATTCTATTTTACCAAGTGGCTCATGTTTCATGAACTGTTTTGATTGCTTTAAGACTGTAATTTATTCTAAGAAAAAATTCTTAAATAATTCATCAACATTTATATCAGAACTAATTCAAAGGTTTAACTATCCTAAATGGTCTTAGGCCTAGCCATTAAAACCATGAGATAATCATGAAGCATAAGTCGCCAATGACCCGTGTGACGTCACGAAGATTGATAAACTAACATTACGATAATAGTGTTTTATTTTCTATTTCTGTAATTACGTTTCAGGGGTATTTGTTTCTATACAAATATACGGTAAGTCATTAATCTTCTTGTAATTTGCTGAAAGACATCGATCAACGCCCGAACAGTATGTAATTTTACCTGTAAATAAGTATACCTTATTAACGGAATTTTTGTGACTTGTTTGCGTTTCAAGAAATTTTGTACACAAAATTATTTCTTGAACCAAGAAGGTTTGAATATAAAAACCTCATTTCGTAATTTCCTATGTACCATATAAATGGAAAGCAACTTTTAATGACGTCACCAACAAAAGCGTTACGGAGAAACAAATGAACACCGACTCCTAAAGTACAATCAGGCACATAATTACGAACAATAGGTTGGTACAGCTGAGCGCAAAAGCGAAATAGCACCATCAATGACAGGCAACTGTTTGAACAGAATTGCACCGGTAATTGAGTCGCATGTATCTAATCTTGTTTTCGGTTTAATATTTAAAATGTTGTGGTGAAACAGTTTATTTGAATTGGATTTAGTAAACTTTGTGGTTAGCAAATGTTTCATGTTTGTTGATCAATACTCTGGGGTGAAATCGTTTGAGATTATTATCGTTATAGTTGTACGTTATTATAACATATTCGAATAATTAAGTATTTTGTTTAGTTAATGAACCGATTTAAAAAAGATGAAGGTTCTCAATTCGTCTGTATATTTTTTTGTTACCTCAAAACTTTGGACTGAAAGACCTGATTTTGTTGAATGATTTTCATTCAGCTATTTCAAGCTGACATTTTTGGTCTCACAAAGAAATCATCTAGTTTGGCTCCATGATTTTTTTAAGTGTATGTTTTTTTTGGTAAAACTATATTACTATATTAATACATATAAACATCGAGTTTTATTATTATTATTTTTTTAATTTAAAATTAAAAAAAAAATACTGAAAATGAAACACTTAAAATAAAGTAAATACTAGCCGACTTTTATTATGACAGCTTCGAAAACGACCGATAACCCAACAGCGTGCTGTCTTTCCAATTTTTCATCTTCCTATCCCACTTCAAGTCATCCTTGTATCAGCAAAATGAATTATATACGAGTAGGTTAGTAGGTGTTGAATCCAGTAAGACGTGTCAAGGAATATTCGAAAGAGAACCTTGTCACAGTACGCTACAATAACATCTCCTAATCCAATGACTAAGAAATATCCAGCCCGCAGGCTCTTCACTACAATCAGTTTGAACGCCAATCAGTCTAGCCCGAAGCCTATGTTCAGATAACTAGATTGGCCTAGCGTACCGTACCACTTGAAAGTCTTAACTTTTCGAAAATAGACCTTCTGGCTTATGAAATAAGGTTGATGTTTAGTGAAATGTCGCAAACTGTGTTGCTTACTGTATGCTCCTACTAACACGTTCTCTATTCCCTTTGGCCAGAGAAAAACGAATTTTGGAATGAAGTTTGTATGGTTTGAAGATTTTTATCTTTTTTTTTTTGCCCGTTGTGTGAAAATCGATTTTACTAGGTGGTTTACCGTATACCTATATATACATATAGCAGTCCTGAATATATATATTTATTTTAAGATAATGTTTCTTTAATACTCATAAGTTATAAAAGGTTTGTGTTTACAAGACAAATCGTCAAAAAATCATATGAAAAAATTACATTGTTGTTTAAAACGTAACGAAAGAATATTATGGATTGATAATTATGTTTTCTATTCTAATTTTCTATTTTATATCTTACCAGCTGACAAAGCAAAAGTTGTTTTGCTATACTAACCAGTTCTAGCAAATAAAAAATGGCCTTACGGAAAAAAGAATCCGATTCTCAAAACTAAAAAATTTGCACTCAAAATTTCATGAGCATCGGTCTAGGCGTTTTGGATTTCAATTACGTTCACTGTGACACGAAAATTTTACAAGAATTTGATATTACATGAGTGTAGTCACTACGGTGTAACATTGTCTATAAGCCTTCCAGATATTTGCTAGAAATTTACATATCTCTCAATATTCAATCGGATAAATGGTTATTCACAGCTGCACGCGGACATCGTTCTCTTTGCTTTTGCTTTGTCAGTCAACTTTTGAATTATGTTACACTAAAGTTCTAACATTGTGTTGTTTTATTGATGGCTGCCTTGAGATTTTGTATGGATTTGAAATCGTTTATAAACAAACTGGATTTTTGTTTGTGTTTTTTCCTATACCATAAGGTGTATTTTCATTATTCGAAGGAAAAAATCTACTTAATAATGAGTGTGTACGTGTCTTATATTTTTTTTTTTATTATATTAAGAGAGCATTCACAAACATGTCTTTAATATTAACCAGAAATCGAAAATAATACATTAAACCTTAAATCTCAGGTATTAAATGTCAAAATAACATAATACGTACTATATTAATAATGTAATTAACGCACTAATAGTCTCTGTTTCCCGTTCGTAAATCAGAAATTAATTCATACGCGGTTCACTAACTGACATGAAAGGAAATTAATAAATTGACAATTTACTATGAAAATTAGACAATTATGGAGCTCTGAACTATTTACAGATTAAATAGTTATTCAAGAATTTGAAAGGATGAGTCATGCTTTTACGGTTAAAAATTGTGCTTAAGAAGATATTTAATACTGATGTAATGTTAATGATGTTCATAAAAATATAACGGTAGTGACTCTTACAATAACAAAAAACATAAATAGATCCAAATATTTTGGATAATATTGTTTCATTTTTCATCGGTATAAAGGGTAATGATAAATGACGTCACTTGTCGCACGTTAACTTTCTGTATTACCTTTATTTTTGATGACGTGATGAAAAAAAAATGTAGGTACGAGTATGTATTTTTTGGAAATATATGTACCTAAGTACCGGACTAATTTTGTGTGTTTATTCAAATACCCAATCATAAACGCTATATCAAGATTACAAACGTCAATAGTATTAATACTAGGGCCTCATTAGGTACCTACTTCCTTATTTAATTCATAAAATACAACTCATTCGTATTCAAATAGAGTTGTCAACAAAAAAAAAACAGAAGATCACGATTCCGTAACGTTAATATTCAAACCATTTGTGCCATACAACAGTAGCTCAGAAACATTAAATAAAAGCGGTATCAATTAACGAAATGGCTGAAAACATACTAAGTACTGTGTTATACATATATTGAAACTGAGGTTTGTGTGCTAACTATTAAAATAATGGCAATAATTAGTTGTAATGACGCACGCATTTTTTTCGGATAAACAATGAACACGTCTTAAAGTATATTCAACTGCCTTATAATGTTAACGGCAGAATAGACAAAAAAAAAATTGTTTATTTGACACAAGTTAACATAATCATAAAATCTTACAAGGAGACCTCCTTTTAAGTAAGTATTTACCTGTGCTAGGAGGCGAAACAGAGCGATTAAGAATTTAGGCAATCTTACTAATTTTATAAACACAAAATTTTGTATGTATGGATGTTTGTTATCCTTTTACGTAAAAACCTCTGAACGGATTTGGACGAAACTTGGTACACAGGATAGTTTATAACCAGGATTAACACATGGGATTATTTTCGTTTTGTTGCGGGCGGGTAACAACTAGTTTCCTATAAAGGCACTACACAGGCACAAATGTTAATGTCGAAACAATAATTTGAAGTAGCTGTTTTTAGGGTTCCGTACCTCAAAAGGAAAAAACGGAACCCTTATAGGATCACTTTGTTGTCCGTCTGTCCGTCCGTCTGTCAAGACCCTTTTTCTCGGGAACGCGTGGAGGTATGAAGCTGAAATTTATATCAATTACTCAGGTCTACTGTCCCTTGAAGCTGTGAAAAAATCAAACTTCTAAGGCAACGCAATCAAAAGATACAGCCGTTTATGCCGCAAATTTTCGACACTTGCAAGGGAATCAAAACCTACAGGGTGCTTCCCGTGAACTCAGAATCTTGAAATTTGGTACGAAGCAACGTCTTATACCATAGATAAAGGAAAAATTCCGAAAACCTTAAATTTTTAGTTACATCACATAATAATTTTTTTTTTAATAATTTTAAACTTACTACCTATTTCCTCATAAACGCGTAGAGGTATAAAATTGAAATTCATACCAAATACTCAGGTCTATAATACCTTTAAGCTGTAACAAAATCAAACTTCTATGTCAACGCAATCAAAACGAACTTTGTAAACCTTTCAGGTTTGTACGGAACCCTCGGTGCGCGAGTCTGACTCGCACTTGGCCGGTTTTTTTGCATTCCGAGTACTGGATAAGTTTCTTTTTAAAATTAATATTTTTCCATTCCGTGTTCCGTTTTTACTGTTTTGGGTATGGTATCTTAAAAAAGGTAATAGATCTATCATTTTCTAGCTCTTAAAATTGAATCAAAATTCCTAGAATTTTATTGTCAAACGTAATTTTTATGTTTGTTTTGTTTTTTACTTGTTAATGACCAAAATATTTCAGATGAAAAGATTTATTGCAGAAATAGAGATCGAAAGCATTTTTCTACTTGATACAATTAATTACACCAAAACTTCTTAAACTAATACTATTTAAAAGATTAGAAATGCGTCAAACAATTTTAACTCGTAGGATATTGAAATTAAGATTCGTTTTTTACTGTCACCGTTTATAAACTGGACTAGGAAAGGGCGGGATGCGTCTGTCAGTTGCCGAATAGTTTATGAGGATAGGGATTATACTTTTTATCTATATTTTGTGTATCAAATTTAGATTATCTGAAGTAGAGCATAAATTATATTGGTTTGAGTTATTATGAACTTAAATTTTAGTATGTCAAATTTATTAATATTGTATGCAATTAATTGAGCACCTTTTTATTTAATTAATGTTTGTTATAGGTCAATTTAAGGGAAGTCCACGGTTATATATAAAAAAAATACTTAACCCATTTGACTTATAGGCAGTGCTCGATTCCAAAAAAAAAAATTTAACTTGGATCCAATAATTTACATTTAAGTGTCATTTTCAAAATTAAATTATTATTGCAAACAGTAACATTGTGTTAAATAATCATACAATCACACATTTAATTAAATGTAAATACACATTTACTCACACACAAAACTATCTGAATACTCATCAACCACTTTGAATTTAATTTAGAATCTCACATTTGACACTTTAGATGAAATTGACAAATGACATTTACCAAAACCTCGCCTCGAAGGTAAATCGTCAAAATGAAACGTTTTAACTCAGTAACGAACTCGTCGGCGTTCGTATGAATAGAGCGGTCGAAGATTTCCTTAGTCAAATAAAAAAAAATACAAATTGACCAAGTATAGAAGTTGTAGTGGTTCCGTAATGGCGAATTTTGTTTTATTTTTGTTTGATATCTTTTACATCTATACTTTATCTGTCTATTTCATATTTGCTATTGTGTGGCATAAACTAGTTTGGGACAAATGAGAAATACCTTTATCAAGACAAACTTACTTAATTTGCTATAACTACTTTTGTTCAAAACCTTTTGTGAATTGAAGATTTATGAACTTATTTTTACAATCAACAATTTAAAAAAAATCATCCTTTTATAAATTGAAGATTTCTGAGTTTTTTCATATAGACAATTTAAAGAAAAAATCTTGCAGACAGTAAAGTATTATTATTACCTAAGCAAGAAATGATAAAAATACCTCTATTGTCTATATTCTACTCTCTATATTCTAAAAATGTCAAAAGAAAATGGTGTTTGTAGATAATATTATTAACAACAAATATCAATTCAACACAATATTTTAACTTGAAAACGTGTTCAATAGAAAATTCTTATATAATCTGTACACAGCACCCAAAAATACATTTATAGCTCTATGCCTTTATATTTTACTTGTCAAAATTAGCGCAAACCGTCGCAATGCAGAGCTTGCTACAAAAAGATGAATCACGTACTCCGATGTCGCGTTTAAATGCTTGTCATAAAACAAAGATTTTGAGACACGCTAATTAATCCACTTAGCCTGATTAAGTTTGTAATGTACACGCAATGAAGCCTTTTGCGCAATAAAATGTATCCTCATTAATAAAGCGAAAACACAAGAGAAATAAACCTAGGAATGGGGAGAAAACGTAGCCGTGTATAATTCCAAAGCACTAAAATGTAAGTAATAAAAAAACGTTTGATCGAACCCTGGGATTGCGGAACTCTGAAAAACGAATTCGCAATGGCGCGAATACATTATGGCGGTGGCGAATTTCGCGCGTTTTTCGCCCGCGTTTCCCGCGCTTTTGTATTGGCCAAGCCCCAGGGCAGTCGCTCGTAAGCCGTCGCGCCGATCGCATGTCTCCGCGTCTAGTGTACGGATCAGTAAAAATTCGCTGTTCTTGTGCCCGCACTATTCTCGTAGCGGTGACTGAAAATGTATATTTAGACAATTTATTTGTGAAGGATAAATTAATACCGAGTGTGACAGTGTAGATCCAATTTTTTTTAGTGTCCAGTGATGTGAATGTTGTGGAGATTTTTTGTAGTGTTTCCCTGAGATTTTTGCGAGACAAAGATAAAGGGGTAAGTGGAGTTTAGTGGAGTAATTAAAAATATGAGTTTTCAACCTTTAAGGTCAAGTTCATTAAATTATGTAACAAAATTGTTTAAATAAAAATTTTATTGAATAAAAAACTTAATTAATAATATATTATAAAAATACCCACAATTAATGCGTAGAATATTCATAATTATTATAAAACAGAACAAATAATTTAACGTTTGATTGGCAAATCACTGTATTTGCCAATCAAACGTGCTCCGAGCATTAATTAAAAATAATTATAGTGATGCATTTCGTCCAATTTTATAAGATGTCACCCAACATTACGATGTTTATTTATAAAAGTTGAATTTTACGATAACTCCTAATTAAAAATTGGAAGAGATTATAAAAGCAACAGAAATATTTTCAAATAAATTCCTCCATCATTTAATATAGGTTTTTTGAAGAAACGGTGGCAGATATTTAGATTATGTCAATTTTATTGTTTTAACCGTAAAACAATGACAGCGTTAATATGAAAACGTGATCTTTTCACTTCAAAATATTACAACTAATAAAATGTGGTATAGTATTAAAAAGATAATAAATTTTAAAATGTAAGCTAGTAGACGTTTTCGAAGGAGTTTATTTAAAAATATTATACATCGCACTTTCGATTTTTATTTTAAGAATTTGTTTTTTTTTTTTGTTCTATTCGTTGTAAGTCTAAAAAGGGCGTTGACTAAGAAGTCTCAAAACCTACAAGGTTGTTGAAATCTTACCTTTTTCGCCCCGTTTGGTACCTTTTTAAGGGAAGGTATACCGGTGGTTTTACCGGTAAGAATCCGGCACGCCCATTGGCCTTACCCAAGGCGGTTACAGACTATAGATATAGGCCAGGCTAAAAAAGTGGTGCGGCGGTAAAAAAAAGACATTACTTTTCGGTTACGTTTGTACATGTTTCTGATATGAAGTTGCATGTAATTATATAAAGAGTCTGTTAATTATGATAAAAAATAATTTAAATTCTGAACTGAAAGATTAAATAATTTTGAGAGGCATTTAAGCCTCATACTGTGTGAGTTCATTTAATAAGATAGATTTGGGATTAATTAAGAATAAGTTAAGTTGCTTTCAGATAATAATACATAAAGTAGGAAAAAAAATTGAAAAATTCTTTCATAATTTTTTCAATAGTTCGATAGAAGGTGGAAAAAAGACAGTAAAGTATTCAGTATTTCCTTAAGTAGTAATAGGTTTGACGTTCTCATAAATCACAATTTCCCCGCAAAAAATTCATCGCGATCTTGATACGTCCAATCGTAATATCAAGACCACGCCCTTTTTTGATCTTAAGAATAATGATCTGAGCATTTGAAACGACCCCTCATATTTCGATTACTGATTTTGTCAATCAAAATGGAAATCTAAAAATATTTTTTACTTTACATTTTTAAAAATGAAAATTGAACCCACCAAACTTTAACTTACCACCAAGACGATAAAAAGTTGTCATCGACTAATCAAAATTTATATTAAAGGACTTCGATTTTTTTTCCAGTAAAGAAAATATATCATTTCCGATTTTTTATCCCTTGCTTATTAGGAGATTTTTTTTTAAAGAAGTGCTGTATTTAGGATAATCATCGGTCTCTGTATAGGCGCTTTTATATCCGTCGTAATAACAACATTAAAACCTTTAAACGTCAAAGGGGTCACCGGTGACCGACAAACAATACATATTTTATTGTTTGGCATTCAACGCGTTGACGGAGATTTAGAATATCTTTGTATCACGGATCAAAAATGTTGTAGGTCAGTCGGGCGCTAATCTAAGCAAGCTTAATATATACTTCAAGTCTATAAAAAATGACATTCATTCCAGGTGCGCTTATTAATTGGTTGGTCTATAAAAAGTCACAAGTCATCATTCTAGGTAGCACTTGACCGTCTTTTTTATAAATGCGACAAAAGTCTATGTGATTTCACTATTTTATGTTTTCACCGAACTATAAAAATAATTGAGAAAATTTGACATGGATCTCCAATAATGGATATACTAATTACATAGCAATTATAACCGATATTCTTAAGATTTCACACCCAAAGGATAGAAGCGGAACCCAGGCTAAGACTCCGCTGTTCATCAGCCTGTCTCGTCGTTCGTTAAGCAATGATTGTTACGGCCTTAAATTTGTCACTCAACCGATTTCTTCGTCTGTAGCCTGTTTGTAAAACACCGGGTGTTTAACACAGCCCTACAATTAACCAAGCTTCTCCAGACTCTAAAACTAACATCTACATCCTCAAAACCTCGGCCAAAAGCTATTTACCCTAGTGTCACTCAAAAAACTCTTATATCGATCCGAAAATCCGTATTCCTTTTCACATCTGTGCGATCGTAATAGAAATGTCGCAAAACATCCATCAGTTTAATATATTTTCTCCGTTTCAATATTAGTACGGGATCGTGTTGTAACATCGAAGATGGTATCAGTAGTGTTCGGATCATTGGAGCATAAACCGGACACTCGACAGTTACAGGACTATAGAAATGTGTATAAAACCTCCTTTGTATATAGGTGAACAGTTTTCCCTTTACGGTAGAATACTGAGCGTCCTCTTTGGAGACTTTTTTAGATTTTTTTTAGAAGAGTGGGTATAGGTCACTATGCCAAACTCACTTTGCGCAAAGTGTTACGGATGTGGTCCCCGGTAAAACAAGCACTTGTCTGATCCACGAATGCTTGTTCTGAGTTTGGGAGAAATGTGCATATGAATAAAATGTTTGTGAAACCGCCCGCGGCAAAAGTATTCAATTTCTTAGTGCGGGACTAGGTTTTTCTTTTTAAAACAAGAAGAGAATTGACTTTCGGGACATGACCAATGAGGTTTTTAGTCTATTCAACTTATACTCATTACTTAGAGTGATAGCATAAAACAAAGGCTGAGACTCCGTATTAAAAAAAAAACAAAGGAATAAATACCAAAAGAATCATTAATGTTAAAAATATTTATTATCTTTAAATGAACTTGGCCTTTACACATAGTGTAAAACCAACTCCCTTCACATTTTTTTGCTGGCCATCTTTTTTATTTTGTTGTAGTTTTCTCAAAGGACAGTTACAAGCCAATAGAGTTGTATATACGAGCAAAATTTAGTTCAATCAGAGATTTTCCTTCGCTAAACTATTGAACGCCCTCTTTAGAGTCTGAAAGAGTAGCATTGAACAATAAGCTTCTTACAAGTTTGTCTTATGCAACTTCGGAACTGGGTAGCACGGGGGCAGAATTAAGTACTTTTGAGCTTAAACTAAAGACTTTTTGGGTCTTTAGTCTTATTTTCTGGTTGAGGCAAACGAATTTATCGTGAGGTATAGTTTGGTGTGTAATAGGATAGTGATTTATGAAAGGATTTTTTATATGTTTCCTAAAAATTGTTAGAACAAAATTGGCTTAAAATAGCTATGAAATAATCAATGAATATCGTAGTTTTTATTACTTTGGGGTAAAAACCGTCCCACTGCTGGTGGCCTCCTTTCTTTATTTGACAACACATATTTAAAGCTGACGGCATTTTGTTGCACCTGTTCAGTGCAAAAAGCCATTTTCATCTGAATCTTTCCAGTTTGCTTTATTCATTTATTTTGAGTCAATTTTAGTCTACTTCCAGAGAAGAAACTTGCTTTCTTTCCATTTCTAGTTTCAATGAAAATAAAAAGTACTAAGAAATTTGGATAAAGAAACCCTTTTTGTTAAGATACATTTTGACTATCGTTAATTTTAATAAAAAAAATGCTCATATGTGTTAAATGACCCGATCATAAATGAAGGATCTTATAATTTCCATAAATTTAAACGTTTTCTATTGAAATCAGATGAAATCGTTTATACTGCAAAGAGGATAAATTATATCTCTTCTATCATTACAAATTCATTTAAATCTCTTTTTAATCGTTGATTAACGCAAGCTGTAGAAATGAGCTGCACGGGTTTCTAGATCTTATGGATATACAGCAAAGAGCATACATTTGCCTGCATTCTCAATATCCAATTTCGTACATACTTTACATGCCACGCAATTAGTTTAAGTAATCGGAGGTTTCTAGACTCACTCGAGTGTTTATCCGTAGATTGTTGGGAATCGATAGGAACTCCATTAAAACTTCTCGATAATACGATAAATTTTTAGCAGTACTTATATTGCCTTATACTAAATGCTCTTGGCGCCAGAACTGTCTCAGTCACCGCAGAATATTTTTGGATTTATGGAATTTTGTAGAGGCAGTTGTTGAGCAAGATTTTTCGCTGAGATGATAAATATTATAGTGGGTAAATTGACGAATATATCTATTGATTTGATTGCCATTAAAATATTTTTTTTCTATTTTTGTCCAGTGCTTGGACACAGATTACATACATTTTCTTTGAACAGTAAGTATCAAGACAGACTGTCAAGATATATTCTTTAAAAGTAAAAGCATAATAATTCATAACACAAGAGTTAAAAATAAAAAAGAAATTGAAAGCATTTCAGCAGAAAAAACTTTAAACATCACCCAGAGACCGTAACTTTGAAGCAGTTTTATGAACTCAAGATACATTTAATCAGTTCGAAACTTTTAGATGAACTCTCTAATTAAATATTAAATGTAAATATAAGCTTTTTGTAGAGAAAGCAGCCACAGTTGGAAAGTTACACTCCTCCGGGTACTAACGCTGACGAATCTCTGAAATGTATTGAATTGACAAGTCAAAATCACGTCTTTGGTGAAAAAAGAATGTCAATTTTATTTATGCGGTCATTTCAGTTTCTATTCTTATTTCGGGCTTTCATAATTCCTCAGTACTTTGAGGGACGTTTACGAAATTTCGAAAAGAGATTTTTCCTTGAATATTTTTAGCAAAGCGGATCTCGTATGTCTAGCATATTTGGGAAAAGACTTCGTATGAGGTCAAAGGAGGTACTGCTGCCAAAAGAAAAATAATATTAGGAGTCTTCAGAGAAGTTCTACAGAAAAACGCTAAGGATTTCCTTTGTAATGCCTTTCAGCATGGTAAAAATGATTTATAATATATTCTGCAGTAAATATAGTGCGCTTGGTATACTAGCTGATTCAGCAATATTTTTTCTGCAAGGGTGACTAGTAAATCTAAGCCATGTCACCAAAAAAAACAATAAAATTTATATAGCCCTTTTAGAAGCGTATGTCATACATACGTATAGTAAAATTATGTATGTTGAGATATACGTAGGTCACCGTCAATGTATCTCTGAGGTAATATTTAAGGTTAACCAAAAATAGTCAATAAAATACCAAAATTCATTTAATTACATAGAGGTATGCGACCTTTTGAATATCAATAACATTTAAAACATAATCTGAAAAATAAAAATAACGTAAATTAAATACATTTATATGACGATAAAAATAAACAAAAGATCGATTTAAAAAGAAATAAAAATCCAATGAAGTTTGAATAATCACAACAGTAAATCGATTTCGCGTTATATTAAAATACTGATCTTGTTTCAAATTGAGTACTTGATCACGTGAAAGGCAAATATATAACATCGTTCAAATCTAATCAAAACATTTACAAAATTGAATGCTTTTCAAGAGATGAGCTTATTCTAATACTTGCTCAAGCCACTGAATAATATTTAGATCACTATACGTCACATTTATATTTTTCTGGGGAATAATACAATGAGTATCTTGAATGGGTACATTCTTGAGTTTATAGCTTTTCTGTGCAGACAGAAATTGGTATTTCAAGTTGACAATTAATTATTAAATTATGACGTATTTAAAAGTTATATTCATCGAAAATGAATGAAATCATAAGGTATTTATAAATCTTAGATGATTGGAATTTAATTTCAATGGGGTTGTATAAGAAATACGCATTTTATTCTTCAATGATACGAAGCTAGGTAAAGAATCTCGTCAAATATTTCATTTTAATTCAGGTTTTAATGACATAAGAAACAGAAAGTTTTTGAACAATACCACGACTCAGAGCATCCAAAATCCTTTGAAAATAGTAATTTTCTGGATACTATTAAAATTTGAGAACAGGATTAGTATTTAGTAATTATGATAGATTCAACAGAAACAATTCTGAACTACAACCAAAATGATTCCATCACGAACTTGCAAAGAAAACGAGAATTCCAAAACTTAAATTGATGGCAATTGTTCCGAATCTAAATGATATAAATTCAGAGTTTCCTGAAATCGTTTAAAATCCCATTTGGAGCGGCAGACACGATAATAACGTCATTAAATTCATTTTCAAGGATAATAATTTTTCGTACTATGTTTTCGGGTACTGGATTCCTAAATTGGATTTTTTCGGCAGAAAATTCTTGATGGCTGACGAAATTTCATTTTGGATGGAGAGATTTTTAGGATGTTACATCGTTGAGGATCAAATGGTATTCTCATGTGTGGGAATTTACGGAGTTTAGGAACTTTTAATGATCGACCTCTTTTTTAATATTTTAGGATTTGAGCATACGTACTATGTGTATCCAGGTATACTGCTAGAATACCTGGATAAGTAATTAAAACGGAGTTACACACTGACTACGTCAATAAAGGAAGACGTATATTTGTTCTAACTTTGTCTCACTAGAAACGTTCATTTCAATCTAATTAATTCGTTTTTGTAATTTGCTCATTGTTCATTAGGGAAAGTTACATTATTTGCTATTAAATGCCGGATTAGTTCCGGACTCCGGTTGGTCTGAAACTAGTCGGGCAAACCTGAAAAAATATGAATTCGACTAATTAAAATTATTATACCGCGACAAAAATGCTACTGTAACATTTAAAATTATGGCTTAAACAAGTACAACTTTGATATTACACAAGTATTTTTTTTATATAAAAAAACTACAAATATTTCGTCATTATCCTATCTTACACCATAAATAACTAAATATAAAACTTGTACAGTTTTATATACGTCAAAACATTCATTTATCCGTGTGGCGATGAGTATTTAGTGAATTTCGTCTCACGGTCGAAATTTCTCGTTTATTTCAAACATTAGTCTTGGGCCTTGCCTGTGGCTACGTAATGAAGCGCCCAATTTGTCAGACCAAGTTCTGAAATTAGAAAAAATATACGCGGAAATGTGAATGGATGATGTTGCGGATATTGAAATGATTTTTGAGAAAATTTTGGCATTTCCGAGTTGTGCTATTGATTTTATTGTATTTAATTTTAATTGGAATATTTTTTTATTCATTTTTGTTAGCAATTTTATTATGAAGCGAAATTAAAGGAGTGACATTTGATGAAGAATTTTATGGAACAAGATTCAGTTTTCTCTTCACGTTTATGTCTTGAATTAAATTGTAATAAAAGTAATAAATTTGCACTATCTCATTTAACTACATTAAAATGTGTTTAAAGTGGCTATAAAGTCTAAGATAAATTGTGGGTTTACAAAAACACATCTAACGAAAACTTCACATGTGAAAAACCACTAGATAAATATAGTAATAATTACCTACGTATCATAAACAAATCAAAAACGAACTCTACAATATGATTCTAAATTAAAATGCGAAAACTATTTCAAAATATTCGGTGATTCTAAAATTAAATGCTATAAAAATAAAGATTACTTATTGAAAATCATATTCTACAATTAGATTGATAGGACTTAATATGTTATAGATTAACCCTATTTTACTATGAAGCGTACTATTAAATACCCGCTAATGGATGGACTAATTTCTTATTATCTCCTTCTGCGATTTATTAGTTCAATCACTTTCAAACAAAGATACGGCAAATTAGACTCTACTATATTGACTTAAAGACTTTTTTGTCTTTTGAGTGTAATAATGTTTGCGGCTTCACATAGAGTGGCTAGTTTATCAACAAAAATGAAATTAAATTAATTCGGACACTTTTGAACATAGAGTTGTAAATTATACTGTTGCCAGATGCGCAATTTAATCGTTTTTTACTGAGCGATTATGAAAGTGTTTTTTTTATACCGATGTATACCAACAGTGGCTATAGATATATTATAGAGTCTGGAGTTTATAAGATATTGCAGAGGATTTGACGGGTTTTTACCCGTTGAACAATCTGACTTAGTTAGCTAGATTTTCTTTTTGGGGTAGTTTTTGGTTTGATTTGAAATATCTATCGTTTAGAAGCTAGTTTATTTTTTTTGGTGGCTTTTAAAACTCGAACTTAATATTTTTTAACAACATTCATATTTTTTATATTTAAAACTGACTAAAAAAAAACTACAAAGCCAAACTCTATGTATTTTTTGATGGAACCGAAAGACAGCTTTATCACGTTAAATGAAATGAAATAAAACAAGCGGTTTAATACAAAATTGGTTCACCTCCTCTGATGTTCTGACTTAAAAAACAACAAAACACAGTCAACAAGCACAGAATTGAAAACCTCTTCCTTATTGGAGAAGTTTAAAAAAAACGAACTTAGTTAATAAGACAATTACGGAGTATTTATAAATATTCATATTATAAATTTATTGAGGAGCTCGTGGCTGTGCTTTAACCGCATAAGTGATTCTATCACAGGTTAAGCTATGCTTGACGCGGTTGGTCCGTAGATGGGTGACCATCTTTGTCATAGCGAGTTCCTCCGTGTTTCGGAAGGCGCGGTAAATTATGGGTTCCCGGCTGTTATTCCTAAATCTTTGACAGTCATTACAGGTAGTCAGAAGCTTGAAAAAGTCTGACAGCCAGTCTAACCAAGGGGTGTCGTGTTGCCCAGGTAACTGGGTTGAGGAGGTCAGATAGGCAGTCGCTCCTTCAGCTGAAACCGGTTGGACTGGTAGCCGACCCCAACATAGTTGGGAAAAGGCTAGGCCAATGATGATAAATTTATTGAGGCTTTCGTTATATAAACAAAACTAAATCAGATAAATTTTGGAGCGAAGTATTATGAACGGTTAATTTAACTTTATTGTACAGTTCCTAAATGATAATTAAAATCAGAGACTAGCCTAGATTGGTTATTTGAAGCTTTATAATGAAAAACTAATTTAATTTGGTACCTTAATACAGACTGTAATAAATTCGAATTAGTGTGAATTTTGATGAAACTTTTGTTACTCTCTTAAAATGCGTAGTACTGAAATAAATGTAATACCATTTTTGTATATTTACATAGGCATTATAAGTTTATTCTACGCCAGATCTTTTATTTTAGAAGCAGTTTAAAATTTTATTGGGTCATATACTAACGTTTTAGAGTTTTCTACCCAAGGGTAAAAACTAGACCATACATCTAAGGCTTTACTATCTGTCCTTTCATCTGTCACCAGACTGAACCCCATGAACCGGTATAACAAGACGGTTATTTTGTTGATACACTCACAAATTGATTGGTGGCCTTTTTGTACGGCACCCTGAGTGTGGTGAGAACATTTCGGTCTTGAAAGGTTTTTTTTTTAATAAAAATATATAAACCTATATATTTGAAATACTGCTATCGGAGCCCATTTAATTTTCAGTAAAGGGAACAATGTTTCATTAGGGCGAGCTCCAAATTTACGAAGTTGCCGCCCAAGTATTTGCCTCACAACTGGCTTAGACGTTTTAATATAGGACACCTACAAGACAACTTGTATGTCATGGTTATATAGAATAAAGGCAACATTATAAGATGAATGGGGCTAGTTTTGTTCTATTCAGTACAAAATCACATCGCGTACATCGCGTAAATTTTCTATAGTCATCAATTTAAATGCTAAACAACTACTTTTGTTGATTTTAACCCTTAAATGAAGCCTGTTATTTTAAACATAAAGATGAGGTGCTAAAAAAATTTTTGCGCAGTTTCTTTTCCTTAGTTAAAGATAAGTCAGAGAGCTGACTAATAAGCTTGAAATTGAAAAATTCTGAGTAGCAGCCTAATTTGAAAAAATTACTTTTGAAACTGAATTTCACATATTCGGCTAAATATAGACAATTATATAAATAACACGTTACTTAGGCACAGTAATGAGTTTAATGATGATAAAGATAATTATGATGACAATAAAGGTAAAGGGATAAATTACAGATTTCCAGATTTAACCCATTGGCAATGACAAAACCATTTCACTCCTTTAATCATTACCAATTACATTACATCTTCATAATGTAATTTAATAGGTTGAGTCAATTTCAATTATGTTAGAAGCACAAAATTACATGCAGAATTGAATATTAAATCATAATGAACTATTTGTTGCCCATTACAACGCTAAACATTTTAGTGAATTTAATATTCTATTTGTTATTAATGATTTTAACAGAGTGATTAAATATGTGGAATAATTGTTTAATTTTGATTGAAGATGACATACTGGGTTGAACGATTATTATGTAAAATATTATTTATAAAATTTTTAAATGTCTTTGGAGTTAATGGCTCATAAGAATAGTTGAAAGTCAAGAATCAGTCCTTGTTTGAAAATGACTAAAACTTTAAAGCTTGAATTGATTTTCATATTTACATTTTGTACCCAAAAGTTTTTCGTTTCTTGAATACATTTCTGTGCTTCAAAAAAATAAACAATATATTGTTTTTCAACAAAAAGGATTTTCTACAATACTCTAATCGGGTAACACCATATCAAGTCTTTGAGAGAGCCTTCGATATCAGTTACGCATTAACCAAACGTCCAATTTTGACCCTACATATCGTCCATAGCCCTTATTTAATTATAAGGGATACAAGTGAACCTTTTAGACTGTAATTAGATACTGTTTGTCCCAAATTTTGTAAGTCGTAAATTTAATTTGGACAACACTAAAGTTTAAGGGATGGGGACTGACAGGGTTGGGGATGGTAGGGTTAAATGGTTACGAAGTGGATTAAAATATAGTGCAAGATGTTAATTATCGATATAATTGTGATATACTTGCTGTTGCTCACAGTTTCACCCGTCTGGATGTCAGTTATGTCTGATAAAGCTTTACCGTCCTTTACCGAAGTCGGATATAAGTAGCCTTTTTTTTTTGGTTAGTCTGTGGAATCCTCATAGACACCCACTCCCTCGGGGGAGGATATGGGTAATGTCAGACTTTTATTGACTAAACCTGAACCGCCGTGCTACGTCATCCGCGTTTTTGTGTCGGTGTATGGCAATGCGTTGCAATCCTTCATACACGGATATAAGTAGCCTGTGTGGAAATACAAGAGTCGGTTAAATATGTCCAACCTTTTCGGCGTAAAAAAGTATATAATCATTATAAAGTCCATCTAAATCGGTGCGTTTTTTGTTAGAGAGCAGACAGAGAGTGTGACTTTAAATTAAGTATTTATTTTCCTCTAAGATTTTCTCATTACATTATGATTATACAATTGAAAAGCCTAGATTTTAAAATAAGGAAGTGGCTAAGAAATAAGTTTAAACCAAAATTAGAACTACGAAGCTGGCGTTGATCATTATTATTCAACTTTATTATGCTTACATCTTTCGATCGGTTATACCTAAAATATGTAAGTACATTGACCATACATAAACGTCATAGGTTTTTGAGACATTTTTTTTTTATAAATATTATGTTTTATTTAATACCTATATTATATAGATAGGTAAGTATTAAGTATTCATCGAAAAATATCTAGCTGCTGTCACACGGAGTACAAGATAAATAGTATTGGCACACCTCATACACTGCCAATCCATAGTGCTATTGGTCATTTGTCATGATTGTCCATCGGCAATAAATGTATTGGTAATATTTTACTCGACGAAAATAATGTAAACAATATGTCTAAAAGTAATAAATCTCAAAATAAAATAAGTCTTAGTATTAACGTCGTATTATAACAAAATTTACACATCGACACAAAAAAATAATCTTCGAATCGAAATCGAAAAGAATAGGACTCAGCCAAGTGTTAAGCGTTTTAATAAAGATGTGTGCTTACCTTAAATAACTGTATACAACCCGAAGCAATTTAATTAACCAACTATGAAATATTGATACTTCTGCATCTATAGCCCTTGTCTTCTTACTGCTAGGGGTCTGCACCACAGTAACGAGGCCAAAATCGAGCTAGGCAGGCAACTTGGCTACATCAGCAATGCTATGCGTTTCCACGTATCGGCAACAAAACGCGGCTGACGTCACCCGACGACCCCAAGGTTCCATGAAGATAACCCCGTCTAACAAAAAAATAACAAATTGGCTAGACAAGGTGATGGCCGATGGGCTAAAGCGGTGATAGAATGGTGCGAAGGCAAGAAAAGCGTCGATCGTTCGGGAGCAAGCTGCGTCAACGAAATAGTTAAAGTCTCGGGTCGAGTCTAGATGGGGCTGGCACAAGCCCACAGAATAATGGAACATTAAAGTAAATATTTTGAACATCGCACTACCGTATTTAAATAGTCCAGTGTAAGGCTAATATTTATCGGCACCGACCAGTATAACAGGCAATAGATCACAAGGCATTCGATAAACTCGTATCGGTGATTAGTGAAGCAATTTAATCATTAAGAGGTTAAGTGCGATCGGACCTACGGATAGGAATTCCGTAGGAACTATTGAGTTATTATTACAAATAAACATGGTACAGTAATTATACCAACAATGGCAACTATTGCGAAAAAATCCGTATCGATTTTAGCTGTTCATCAACTTGAAGTGCAATAAGAGAGGGATCACGGACAAAGGATTGTTAAAAAGAGTCGGAATAACGCAAGCGAATGTCAAAATGATATTTTGACAAAAACAGAAGCACATTTGACTAACGATTAATTATTTGTAACTTCCGTAAGGTCTATTAATAACTGGTGGTAGATATCGCTGCCGTTTTCACTCCTCGATAACAGAACTCTAAAAATAAAATAAGATAATCCATTAAATCTAAATATACCACAGATTATCAAACACAAATTCAAGTTCGATGAAGTTTTATGATGTAACTAATTGGCTCTTTGATTGACGATCAAAAATTTACTTTATCAGTTGAGGTAGACCGAATGTTTATATTCGATAATATAATATCCTACTAATCCTACTAATATTATACACGCGAATGGATGGATGTTCGTTCGTCTTTGACGCAAAAACCACTGAACGGATTTAGACGAAACTTAGTGCACTGATAGTTTATAACCAGGATTAATATATAGAATAGTTTTTATCCCGATTTTATGTTCCCGTTGGATCATTTTCATTCTAAAGCGGGCGGGGACGCGGACAACAGCTAGTATTCGATTTTCTCGAACATCAAATTTACTAGTGTTAAATTTCACACAGTTTGATATAGGTATGAAAGATAACATAATATTTGGTTAATGTATCTGTTGATTAAATTGGATTATGTTATGGCTTATAGGATTATCGGAGTTTGTATATCTACTTATGGGGGCTGAGATATCAATGAGGTTTGTAACTTTGTTCTTAGAACCCATGAACTTGGAAGTTATTAAACAAAAAGTATTTATTCAAGAGTCAATGTTCGTTCAAAAAAATTCAAAAAGTGATAGTAGTGTTAGAGTTTTTAACCACCAGCGGATCACAAATATGGCATAACACACACTTAAAGAATTCTCAGATGTTGTGGTTATCTCAGAATAAATTTACATATATTTATGAAAAAGAAATTTTGGAGGGGTACAAAGGGTTGTGAGACTTAGTCTGCAAGAACTACAAATACCTTAGCGCAAAATAGACTCAAGATTACTTCAAGAGTATTACGCCTTGAGCCCTTGACTTTAGGTTGAAGGTTTGAATAAGGTTTCTAGTGATGAAAAAAAAAAGATTTTCTGAGCTATTTCTTTGAAGATACAATGTGGTATTGAAAAACTAACCAGGCTCTTAATCGTTTAAAAAGACCTACTAAGATAAAAATAAGACGAATCGGTATAATATTTTAATTAAGTAATATAGTTTCATCGAGTTTGTATTTCCAATTTTAAGGTAAATATTTTTTGCAGGTATTAATGTCGATTGGGAATTAAAACTCAATAACTAGAACAGGTTTCTCTAAAATTCACTAATGCATTACTCTTATATACGAACCGAGAAACTTTCGATATTTTGCACTAGCGCTGGCGATTCGTTATAATTTGAACTTCTTTTGATATTTCAGCAAAAATAACTAAAAGCCTTCTACGTCCATACCTATTACGTACATACATACTTATAGATAAAACTCAGAATCTCCTCTTTTGAGTCGTTTACAGCACTAAAACTTTTTCCTGAATGTAGCAAATACTTTTCTGAAAACCGCATCCAAATTGCTTCAGCCAAACGCGAGATAATCGCGGACAAACATACATACACACATACAAACCTCCTTTTTTTGAAGTCGATTAATGACGAAATATTATAGAAGAAATCTTTACACATTGTGATCACTTCGCCGTATAAAAAATTACCAGAAAATGTATCACCATTTTCCCATCATCATTAAAAGCATACAGCACTAAGAAGGGCGTAGGTTTCTGAACCATTAACATTGTAATAGACTTGTACAAGCTACTATTCATGTCTCAATAAAATGTATTGAGTGTATTAGTATACGATTATTTTTAGTATCGACATTGATGGATACTTTGTTTCAGAAGTGTTACTAGACTTAGTCAGTCGTCGTTCGAAGTATCTTATGTCGCAAGTCGCTGTTATCACCACATCTAAAATTAAGACTGATGCAGTTTAAAACATATTCGATTCGTAAAAAGTTAAAACTGTTGCAATTTTAATCATAAGGACATATTCGATTCGTAAAAAGCTGTTACACTATTATTTTAAGCATTAAAAAAAAACTGTTTGTTGAAGTTGAAGAGTTTGATTTTTGAATGAAAATTATTCTCTAGAGTGTAAGCCAATAGGGAAGTCTATAATTTGACGTGCCTTCCGTGTTTCGGAAAGCGCGTTAGATCAAAAACCTACCACCATAATATCTTAAAGTAATATTTTTGTGGTTGTGAAAGAGAGATGCCATGACGCTGTGTACTGCTCTGTCACGCAATTATGTATAAGAATATTAGCTTAAAATGTGGTTGTAGACCCTCTTCCATACCTCCAAGTGCTAACTCTGATTGACTTATGAATCGTTGTAACTTATTGAACTAAATCACTTGTCTAAAATTATTGTTATTACATTTGATTTTTTAAATTCAAAACAACGCTTAGTCTCGTCATAAAGTACTAGAACTCTTCAAAAGTCCGGGATAAAAACTATCCTATTCCTTCTCAAGGTCAACTCTATCTCTGAACCAAATTTCATTAAAATCAATTCAGTGGTTTAGACGTGAAAGCGTAACAGACAGAGTTACTTTCACATTTATAATATTAGTAAGGATTATCGATGTTGGACTATAAATAATACTCTGCTAAAATTTATATAAGAAATCGTGGTATTATTTTAGTATCATAAACAGATTTACAAATCGATTTTGTTTTAACAGTTGTTTCAAACGATTCATTTCGTTGTTAGTTTTAACGTAATTTATTTGTTAACGTTCCTTAGTAATCTTTATGATTAATTTAATTTAATAACAGCCTTTACACGTCTTACTGCTGGGCACAGGCATGCTCCCGTATACAAAAGTATTGAGCATTGATCACCACGCTAACTCACTGCGGGTTAGCGATTTCAGATTCCAATATTTCGAATCAAGGTTTTGTTTTTAGTGTCGTAGAATAATTAGGAAATACAGATACATTTAAATCAGGTAGTTACTTTGCCTGCGTTAGGATTGAAGCTGCACTTCGTTTATACAACCCCATCCATAGAACCGTGACGCCACCACGTCATTAATTTCTTAATCGAGATCATTTTACATCGTGTTTGCGGTTTTCTAATTTAGCCAGGTGCCTATTGAATCCTATTTCTACCTCACTTGTACTCCTACCTGCCAATTAGATGTATCCAATTAAGGATTGATCGGTATAATATGGTTTATCTATTATACAGTTTATCCATTAAATGTAATTATGTACAGCAAAAAGTCCTATTTACATAATTAATTAGTTTAAAAAGAAACAAAAAAAGTGAATAAAAAGTGAAAATATACTCGCAAGAAAACCACCTCTTAATAATAATATTGCAGTTGTGGAAGATTGAAATTGATTGATTGAACATTGCAATAATATACTTACGAGGAAGCAGGTCCTCTGAAGTTAACACATTTGCATCTAATCTCGGTGCGTACGCGTCGGTTTCAAGGTGTCGCTAGCTCTGAGATCCCGGGTTCGATCTCCGGTCGGGTCAATGTCATTCACATTTCTACATTGTCTCGGGTCTGGGTGTTTGTGGTACCTTCGTTGTATCTGAATTCCATAACACAAGTGCTTTAGCAACTTACTTTGGGTTCAGAACAATGTATGTGATGTTGTCCGCATTTATCTATCCAACGCACAAGAATCAAAAGTACTGATCGGGTTATTCAAAAATTCCTTTGCTTCTGAATTCTCAAACCCGATTTATATCGCGAAGCAAATGAACGTTGACCATAATACAAAACCATAACATATTATGTTAGCAACAGTTAAGTTGGTACTAGTAAACAATTGATTACATAAATGTATGAAATATAATTTACATATTCATTCGATGTGGTGAAAATAATGAAGGTCAATGATGATAACGCGGTTAGACCGGAATATTATGTTCATTTTTTATGGTACTGCTTTTTCTTATGTCTTTCTTTTATTTGTTGATATTTTATTTTGTGTTATAAGTGTGACGAGTCTTTGTGTCTGTATGTTAGTCTTTCGTTCGTTCTGTCTGTCTGTCGGTGTGCGGCATCATGATAGCTCCCGAATTGATTGACCGATTTTAATTTGGTTTGTTTTTTATTAAATGTGCATATGTGAAAGAGTTAGACATGTTAGGTGAAAATCGGTTGAGCCGTTAAGAGTTGCTTTGAAAAAAATATTTAAAAAATAATAAAGTCCGTTGAGGACTTTATTATTTTTTAAATATTTTTTTGTTTAATCAGTGTAAAAAGTATATAATAAAAACCAGAGCGAGTAAAGCAGTTATTAGTTATACTTAGATGTTGTATGCTGTTAGAATGGTGAGCATTCTTTAATATTTCAATGCGTTAGATGACAGACATTTAAAAAAAAATTGTCGTTCCATGTAAATAATTATTACTTTAAAATCTGGTTTTCGAGAGTCATTGACCACTCAACAAAACAAATAAATTAAAAACCCAATCAACTAAGACGATACAATTTTGCTTCAACAATAGCAACGTCATCAGAGTCATTTACAGTTATAATGAAATCAGTGTTCGTCATTGTATACATTGTGAAAAAACACAGTCACAATGGAAACACATAAAATACTGGTAGTTGTAAATGTCACGTTACAAGAGATAGTGTTACATTGTCACCAAGAACGTAAACATGGTATTAAAGTAGTATTTTTATGTATGGCAAGTGTACACGAGATCAAGTAACGGTTGCTAAGATGTAACTGCACGAATCGGCCGATCGCAGGTTAAGGTACGCTTGAGACGGTCGATCCGTGGATGGGTGACTAATTACGTCATAACAAATTCCTCGGTGCTTCAGTAGGCACGTTAAATCGTGGGTCCCAGCTATTATTCATACATACTTGACCGTCGTTACGGGTAGTCAGAAGCTAGAAAGTCTGACAACCAGTCTAACCAAGGGGTGTCATGTTGCCCAGGTAACTGGGTTGAGGAGGTCAGATAGGCAGTCGCTCCTTGTAAAACACTGGTACTTAGCTGAATCCGGTTATACTGGAAGCCGACCTTAACATAGTTGGGAAAAGGCTAGGCCAATGATTATTAGTAAAATAAATTTCCGAAATTTGGGTCATTGTGTATAATAATGGATTGTGTATTGTTGTATAAAATTTATTCCTTAGAAAGTAATTATCACCAGAAGGCAATCAAACCGCAAAACAGCCGAAACAGCCAAACCGCCTTTTCATTATTTAGCGCCTATTGTTTTGTTCTAGAGAAAAGATTTGTAATCATACCGTCTTGCAATATACTAGGTATAGTAGCTATGAACAAACGATTTATTTAAATCTTATTTTTTTTGTAAAATTACTTTATAAAATGATTTCTTGCTGGCCAAGCTACAACTGCACAAGTAAATCGATCATAAATTAAGCGACGCTTGACAAGGTCCATCCGTGGATAGATAACATACTAAGTTTCTCCGTATTTCGAAGGTACTTCAATTGTGTGTTCTGGCTATTATTCTTACATAATATGTTGACCAAGGAACTATGTAGAGGAGGTCAGATAGACAGTCGCTTCTTGAAACACTACATACATCCATTCTAGATTCCAACCTAGTTGGGAAAAGGCTAGTATGATGGTGATGACAGAATTCTTTAGATCTCACAAAAAGATTTTTCTTTGGTAAAAGCAGTGAAATAGTCCCAATTTTTAATTATTGGTAATCTATACATTCTAGGTTTTATTTTGAATGTAATGCCATAAAGTTAAGAATATTAGAAACTTTTAACTTCTTATCAAAATAGTTTACTTAACGTACTCGCGACTAATTTAGCGAACCACACAATGAATTAAGTAAATCACATTTGATCCAGCAATTTATCATACTAAACTATAACAATGACCCACTCAAAAACAAATACCAGTTTAAAGTGCACCCACACTGTATAGTTCTAAATACCAAATTTACTCCAAGGAGTTAACGCAATTAACTCCAGTTCCACACGCTATAGAGAAAACGCGCTAAGTGAAAATATAGAGAAGTTAAACTCGAGTTAAAAGCGACATCATACATAGCCCCTTGTGGCCATGCATTTGCATTCAGTTTGAATAGTTGTGGGACGAACTTGCGGACTAAATAATATACGAGTTGATGGAAAGTTGGTACTTGCGGAATAGGATGAAATACGACAGTGCCTGGTAACGTTGTGGAAGCAAGACGACTCTACATAAAATGTAGAGTCTATCTTTTTTCCGCCTAAACTTCAATCGTACTCAGAGCAAGAGCTCAGTATGTGCGCTGTATGGGCTACTTTAAATCGTTTTGAGTGCAATCTGTTACGTTTTAAATGCCTTATTCGCTTGTGTACTCGAACGCAGCATTTGATTTTTTTTTTTAATTTATCTGTAGCTAGTTTATGATTGAAATGACGAAAATGGGTTTAAAATTAACAGTGACCAATATTAAAAGTCATTTAAGCCCCTTTTTTGACATATCTCCTTGCATTAAATATTGTATATTTATGAAACAGGTACAAACGATGAAACAAAATATTCAAATTAAGTGCATTCAAATAATTGTGTTTTAATTCGACTCTTCTAAACAACAAACATTTTCATTTCCAAAACATTAAAATTTCCTCTCTCAAAAGACTGCGAACGTTCAAAAGACTTACAATAACATCTAAAGAATAAAACTTTATATTTTTCCACACCACGAGTCCAATATCCGTTCTTTGTGTGCAAGATAAATTGGTGTAGGTCTGGCAACGAACAAATGATGGACGCATTTCAGTGGCACCGGCGACCGCACGACCGTGGCGTCACCTGCCGTTTGTTTAACTTAGAATTTATGTAATACTTGTATAGAATACAAATACCTGTAATGTACTAGCTCTTCTTGTTTCTAATGCAAGATTATCCTACCAATATTATAAATGATGTTTAAGTTTACTCCATACCGAATTACATTGGGTCTATGTTTTTTAAAAGTTCATTTTTTAACTATGATCAGATACCATTAAGAATAGAATAGAATATTTGTTATTGTACACCAATACTCAATACTCACTGAAATTAACAGTAGTTTTGTTAGTCTGATAACCAGTCTTACTAAGGGGTAATTGCTCTGGTAACTTATTTGAGGATGTCAGATAAGCAGTCGCTCCTTGTGAAACACTGGTACTTAGCTGATACCGTTTAGAATAGTAGACAAACTAACAAGTGGAGAAAACACTAGACTGATGACGAGATGTTCCTCAGGATATTATTGATATATCATCTCACGAAGACGCCTCAGAATAACATATTCCTCTGCATAAGCCCGAAAATATTTTACTATGAGAACAAAGGATTATTTAATGTATGTTTTCGATATGAAAGGCACGTACGTGCTCAGCTGCCGGCGCGTTGAATCCATAATAATATGAAGAATAGTTTAGATAAGGTACCTCAAGTGTTATTGAATGCTTCTAACAGATTAGTTTTCAAGCATTCTTTTAGTTTTATGACATTATGCACCTGCAAATGGAAAAGTTGTCAGTATGAAGAGGTGGCTCTATCAAACAATTTTGTTTGTTTTAAATGATATTTTCGTATTCTTTTGCTTAAGTAAAATATATTAAATATATTTTTTTTTTAAATACTGCTTAATACGATACATTGACTCTCCATTTTAGTAATGTATGTTTGGAAACTAGAGACTTCCTAAATCAAAAATATATTTGAACAGTCAATTATGTTAATTTCGAACTTTAAATTGCCTTTGCCCAGCAGTGGGACACAGCGGGCTAGAGAAAAGAAATTGGGAGAAACAAGCAAACAAAAAAGCATGGAATAAGATATCAATGAAAAGGGCCAAGAAAAATGCAAGTGTAACCGTGGGAAAACAACCAGTCAAATATGATATTATTGTCCGTATTTACATATTCAATATTCATGTATTCCTTTTTATCAATCAAATTTCTTTTAGCGTAATAATTTTGTCGTTACTCTCCAATATTTTACGCATCTATCATTTTTACGCCTTTTCCATCGTTTTGTTTCCTTTCTTATATTATATCTCATTTATATTCTTTCAGCTACGGGTTGCTGGATTATTTATTTCTATCTCAAATAAAGATGTTTTATATCGTTCAACGCTTATTACTTTCCAAACGATTCTTGGTTAGTAGTAATCATTAAACAAATGACAGGTAAATGATTAGGATTTTTGCTTATGCGGATATCAATTTATGACAAAGGTTGGGTTTAAACAAATGAGTCTAATATTTTAAATTTAATTACTTAATAACGATTTTAATACGCGTGTTTAAGGAATAACCTTACTTTTGCGGCACCGTGATTGCAAGTAGAACTGTTAGATTGCGACAAGGACTCCGGCTGGGTCCGAAACTAGTCGAGCGATCCAATAAATAAACGTGAATAAAAGTTTTTTTTTTTTCCGAATCAACGTTTTTATACCTTTCGACCTTTCTTGTTTGTTTGTTATCCCAGTTGGATATTTGCAACTCAATTTTTAATTTTCCCGATAAGCTATGAAATTTTTAGGGTAGCTTCAAACCCAATAACAATGTTATTTACAACTATAAAACGGCTGGACCGATTTTGAATGGAATGACATTCAAAAACGTGGGTTATTAGATGTTTTATCTATTATTTTTTAAACAAATACATACAAATTACTTTATGGAAAAGGAAACATAAGAACTGCAATTTAAACTACAATCACATCCATCTAAGATATTATGGGCATAAGAAAAATACGTTTAAAGGTATTCATTGTTCGTATTTGATAAGATCGTAATGGTTCTCGTTTGTAACAGAATAACAACACTAGAAATATCATTAGGCAGCTGTTGTTAAAGTATGATCATTTTATTTTGTAAGGGTAGAATTCAGTTCTGGACCTCGTCACGCCTTTCACTCAATAGGCCACCTCGCACAAGGGAGGGTACCACTTCGAAGAATACCAAAAACTAATCATGAAAGATCAAAATTCCAAATATGGAAGCGGAATCTCTGTTCACACAATTAACTAATTGAAACGATTTTGCTGGACCTACTGGTTTCTTTTTCTCTTAAACTTAGATTGAAATAATTGTGGAATTAAGACATACGAATACGACATGTAGAGCGGCATCCCTCTTCCGCAATCAACCAGTTCAAGAAATAGTACTAAAGCAATACTGTTAGATCCTTAGGATCCACATACATCTTTCGAATGCACAGATAGGTTGAGGCCAAATCCACGGAACGCGACGTGTCGCGGGTTCGCAAGCATTTGTGTAATCCACAAATCCACTTGTCCTGAGTATAGGTTTCTTCATGCATGGGACTGGATTATTTGTGAAAACCCCCGGGACAAAATGGTTAAATGACTAAATGCGGGAGGTGTTTTTTAAATAGAAAGAAAAATCTTAAGACAGTCTCTCCATTATCTAGTTTAAGAGATGGTAATAGTTCTCCCGTATTTTTCTAGCCGTATAATTTGTGTATAAATGAGTAGTTTCTTCCTACCATTTAACAATATGACTGCAAGGTTTCCTACTGACCTATTTAGAAGAAGTACTATCGTATAAAGCCGTTTAAATGTGACGCCGACTCCCGACATTGAGAATTCTGCACAAATAGGCAGAAAAAAATAAAGTCACCAAAAACATGGTTCCAGCTTTTACGGTTCTTGAGATTTAGCAAGCTGACAGCAAAGCCGTGCTGCCGTCTAACCAAGGTGCATTCTTCATACTTTTTTATCTTTACTCCACAAATGTCATTCAATCATTAGCTAATCGCTAACATATCATACGTAATACATTAAAACGTCTGTATATAAAACAAGCTCAGTCTGAAGACAATGCCAAACCATTTTATTTTTGGTGAACATAAATCTAAAAATATTACGAAATGATAGTCTAAGAGTAAGGGCCAGTTGAACGTGGGAGTGCAGATGAATGATGAACTGATTATCGAATAGGAATGCTAATCTTACTACGCAAGTACGTTCTGATAAACACATATTTCTCTGGGGCTAGTTGAGTAAATCTCTTATTATTGGTCTCTTTTGGAGATTCTTGCCGGTTCTTCTAGATAGGAATGCATTTTTGGAACCGTGCAAATAGAGTCAATACCATAACTATAACGTTTTAAAAGTGCTTTGAAGATGGCCTATTTGAAATAAAAAAAAATGATTTTGATTATGCCAGAAGGGTTAATTTTCAGGTTTTAAAAGAAAGAAATACAGAATCTCGTTTGTCTATCCATTTGTCCGTCACCGTATCTCATAAACAGTGATAGCTAGTCAAAACTTTCATCGACATTGTAAATCTTAACGTATTTACATTGGATTTTTCTTTAAGAATTAACATATCATCATAATGTATACAATTAAATAGATATGGTCAAAACTACTCTCATGGGGTATTAAATATTTGTATCGTGGAAGGATTCACAAATACTCAATACAAGATCTAAAAGATACGTAGAACAATCATGGATCACACAAATGCTTGTCCTACGCAGGGATTGAACTCGTGACACATCGCGCACCGTCGATTTGGCATGATGACCCTCACCGTCAATCCATGCAGTCTGTAGTAAAACGTTAAAACATTATTAATTTATACTATTATTTGTTTATACTGTAATTTATGAACTCATATTATCTGTTTTACTGATCTGCAGTACACAATGTGCAATATACAGTAGGTATTTGATATTTGAAATGACAATAATAACCTACTTACTTTAACACTTGGTAACTTTTACGACGATTTGACATCGAAACCTTAGTAATAAGGATCAATTTTAACCATTTAGTTAGAAATAAAACTCAAAAACCAGTAGTTAAAGATGTAGACAGGTGCAAATAAACAGAGTTAAACAAATAAACAAAAACTACTATTAAATTGTTCAACAGTTGGCAAGTTATCAACTAAATAAATTCATTTGTCTGCACGTCTTGAGAGCAATGTCAGGGACCAAAACTAGTCGTGTATACATATGTATAATTATGACTAGATGTGATATTGTAATATGACGCCAGAAACTGAGATAAAAGGAGAGTCTATAAATTTGATGTTAAAAAAAATATATATTGACTATTATTTCGAATACAAAATAAATAAAATAGACAAGTGTTAGACATTCACCTAAATATGTATTGGAACTATAGGTAGATTTAGTTCAAATAAAAATTTCTGCTAAATAATTATTCGAAGAAGTTCTTCATACGGAAATATAACCTTAAATATGTTTATTACTTTACATTAATTCTCAACTATTTATAAATAACGTTATTTAAACCATAATAAAATTAAGGAAACGATTACAATTCTTGAGATTTCTTCGGTAATAGGTACTTGCCCAAGCGTGATACCGCTCTATACTCTCGTAATACGGCGTAGAATGAACTTTTTCTTTCACAACTGCTAATATTACAACAAAATGTCGTGATACGACCAAAGAAACGATGGATGGATTGTGTGACATACGATATGGCTACAAAAAGCAGGCGTTTGGAAGAAGAAGACATCTCTGACGCCAAATAACAAAAATGGGTTAAGGGCAGTTGAACGAAAAAACTACGACCTATTAGGCCTTTTATATACCTACTAATTAAGTCACATAACAACACAATACAAAGTATTTTTTTACCATTTTACAAAAAAAAAATAAGCTGTCAATGTAAACATACAATAATATATGACCGAGGATTATTATAATTCGTGAACAATCACACAAAAGCGACGCGAGTTTATTGACGCATGTTATTAACAAGAAAAATATTTAAATGTAATTATTAAGTCTTGAAGTTTCCACTTGTGTTGTAACAGCTGTGTTGATGGCTGACGTTAACGATTTATTTGTTTAATAACTATTCTTGTGAATAATTTTACACAGATTTATAAGAACAAAGTGTTAATATAACCCGGTTGTATTTTCGAAAAAGTTATTTTTTTATAGAGCCTCCCTGTGTGATCCCACTTCTGGGCAAAATCTTCCCACCTTATCTTGCAAACCTTTTGTTTCTGGCTGTGCATCACGCATATTTGATACCAGCTGTTGCCTGCGACTTCGTCCCCGTGGGTAAAAGTTATAGGTTATGATTTATACCTGCCCTGTTTTTTTCACATTTTCCATTGTATCTTCGCTCCTATTAGTCGCAGCGTAATGGTTTTTAGCCTAAAGCCTTCCTCGATGAATGATCTATTCAACACAAAAATATTTTTTCAATTTGGACCAGTATTTCCTGAGATTAGCGCGTTCAAACAAACAAACTCTTCAGATTTATATATTAGTATAGAGTATAGATACTTTACAGGTATCTACCTGTGCATAGCAAAATGAATGGAAAAGGGCTTCTCATACAAATTTAGGCATCAACTGACCTGAATTTTCAATAATACCTGTATTCCAAAAATAACAAACCTTTTTTAGGAGTATGTGACAGCTTTCTCGAAGCAAATTATTTATTGCCATGAATTGGAGCAATATTCAAAACAAGGCCGTGATTCGCCGAAACCCTTTCTCATGAAAAAAATATTATTTTCTCCTTTACACTGTCTTGGCATACTGAAAAACGTAATAAAAGAAAAATTTTACTCATATAATATAAGATACTTATTCTTTTTTAACAAGAAAATATCTTTGTTTAACAATGCCGGTTGACCAATATTTATTAATAGTAGGTATAATACCAGTCTAAAGGTTTGAGCATTGATCAATACACTATCTCACTGTGTAATGACGAATTCAGATTCCCACATTTGAAACCCAGATTTAATCAAGCTGTTTCCCTTCACCGTTACATCAGCGGTGTCTTAAAATAATTAAGAGATTATACCTAACCTAATAAAATTCACATTGATACTTTGCGCATTGGGATCGAACCAGCGTCTCTCACATACAAGCCGATGCAAATAACCGCAAGGCCACACCATCTACTGGTCATAATACTTAGTCATTATTACCTAAGTGTTTGTAAAGTACTTGCACTTTGCCCCCACTCAATAAACGCGTTTAATCTAAAATCTCAAATAGCCTGCGATCGAAAACTATTACATTATTTATGACGCATAAATTGCGTTAACATGTAATTTATTGTATTCTCATTTACATACTATGAATGTTATAAAGCATTATAAACGAATTCGTTGTACAGATTTTTATTGATTTACGATTCATTTCGAAATATTACTTGATATAAAATTATGATAATAATATTGCAAAATATAATCCAGTTTCAAACTGCTCAAAGCTGATGAGTATTAGAGAAGTGATAAACATACTTATATAATAACTATGTCTAAATACATAAATAATATTATAAATTAGTTACGCAAAAATTCGTTTCCATCACACCGCCGTTTGTCGTGGGTTGGAATCGGACCCTCGAACTTCGGTACTGCAGTCATCACCACTAACCATAGATTAACATGCCAATCAGTTAATGAAATAACTTTAAATACAGAGTTTTTAAGTAGGTACATAATATAATTATATTGCTAACACTTGTATGAAGGATTTCTACCGACACAAATCGCAGACGACAAAGACAGGATAGGTCAAAATAAAGTTCGCAACAAATACGCGTTGTTGCTAAACATTTTTTTATTGATCATTTTACATTCAAGAACACTGTTTTCAGTGAGGTAGGTTATAATATTATTCATTTATTCACCTTTGTTCTAAAGCTACTTATAGTTATAAAAAAAACGTGTTACTAACTCAAGTAAAACTCACCAGGTGTTATCGTTATCATGTTTAGTTTTAATATAAAAGACCATAAATTTTGAATCGACGCCTCTATTTATGATACACTATTTATGGCAGGTTAAAGACCTCACGTTTATTAATAAAACCTAACCTATTTATTAACGGTGAAAGATGATATTGTGCTACATTTGTTTAGGTATACAAAAACCGGTCAACTATCTGCACTATGTATGGATAGCTGAGTGGTTGAGGTCACCACGCAAAGCTCTCGGTGCGCGATGTGTCGCGGGTTTGATCACCGCGCAGGACAAGCGTTTCTAAGATTCAAGAATGCTTATCCTGCTTAGGTGTCTTGAAAGTTTATGAAACTCCCCGCGACACAAGATTTGAAATTCCTTAATGCAGGGGTCCTTTTTTAAACAAATAAAAATAATTACACATAAAAAAAAAAATTAAATGGTTGGATTACAAAAAAAAATGTATCTGTTGTTATAGCGGATTCAAAAATTCAACAAAAACAATCCCTCAATGTATCCCGTCTGACATGCAATTGAATGTTTTTTTGTTAACGCAATCCTGGAGTCTTGAAAAAAAAAGTGAAATAAATAAAAAAATAAGCAACGTAAACATGTTATACTTAATCCAAACAATATCCCTACTACAAAATTACCAAACGTTTATAAAGAAACATCGAGTTGCGAAATAAACAAAAGCAAAACACATAACCTGACTTAATCCAATTAGTTATACCGTCGCGTGTATTCTAATAATCGTATTTCCTCTAATAAATACTAATAAAAACTGGCCAAGTGCGAGTGGAACTTTCGCAAGAAGGATTTGGTTTTTTGGTAAGCGGGGAAATCCTCATGGACCCACTCCCTTGGGGGAGGAAATGGTTTGTTCAGACTTTTACAGATTAAACCTGAACCGCCGTGCTACGTCATCCTCGTTTCTGTATCGATGTATGGCAATGCGTTGCAATCCTTCATTCCCCGACCGCGGGCTTCCATCGGCCAGTAGTGCGGTCCGGTAGGTCACTTTCTCGTGTTGTGTGGAGGCCGATGTGTAAAGAGCGTCGGCCTCCTCGCCTCATAGTGGGACCACATCCATATCACCGAATGTGGCCCCCGCCGTGGAACGGCAGAACCCCTTGAGTATTCATCTCATTCTGTATTTTCCCACGCACTTTTCTTCTTTGTTGTTCCGGTTGGATTTTTTATACTTGTTTTTGAGGCGCTTAACGATAAGTTAGCAGGCTGAAATTTTCAAGGTAGCTTCAAACCCGATGACAATACAATTTACAACTATAAAAACGGCTGGATAGTTTTCGATAAAATTTTAATGGAGTACCATTTAAAAACGTGGGTTATTTTTAACTCTTAATTTTACAATTTGTTGTTGTAGCGGCAACTGAAAAACATTAACTGTCTAGTTATCACGATTGATGACACACAGTCTTGTGAAAGATGGATAGATAGTCTTGGTAATATATTATGGTTCCGTTTTACACTTTCATTACGGAACTCTACAAAACAGTAAAACAAAAAAGTGTTTTCATGTAATCCAATGAAAATCCAATCGGGTTCGAAAAAATGCAGTGTGCAATTCTATTTCTGTATTTGAATAAATAAAAAGTAAAATTGAAAAAGATAACGCTTTTGTAGTGCAAACTGAAAGGTGTGAAATGTTTCAGGTACTATGAGTGACAGGATGAAAGAGAAAGTCGTCGGCTATTCCAGAAAACGTCTTTTTTAACTAGCTTGTGTGATATCTAGTTTATTTTATCTTAGTCTACATTGACTTTTATTTATACACCTACTTCTTGATATCTCTGCATCAACCTTTGGTTGACTGGTATAAAATGCTTCAGGCATTAAGTCCACCATTGTGCATGTATTGTATAAGAAGTTGAAATAAATGAATTGATCTCATGTATGGGCAAAGGCCGTCTCTATTACTTGTAAACGTCTTTGATTTTGCAATATCTGGGCACTGGCACCTGACAAGATTGTTAAACCACCTTCTCGGGAACGACCTTGATGACGATGCCCTTCCTAGTCCAGGTTGTATTTGAAAGTCAGCTTCTTTGCTTAAAAAAATTATATAGTGAAACTTTTTTTTATGTTTGAAACAAAATGCATGTTTCATATTTTCAAGTTTCGCCTCTCTGTATGGCGTATACTCTTTCTCCAAAGGCTGCCTTTGAAATATGTCCTTCTTCTTCAAAGCATGCGTAGCATCTTATAAAGCAAAATAAGAGATACAAGAGTTCTATAATTAGTGTTTTCAACAAGTAAGTCTTATTTAAAGTAGAAACAACTTATTCTAATTAAATGACAGACTCATGTTTTCATTTGCTTTTATTTCTATTGTAATTTCGTTACTAGAAAAGCAATTGTGACACAAACTAAGAAAGTTCACAAAAACAATACTTTAACAGACTAATTAAGAACGCGACTGGAATAACTCAGTTTTAATTAATTTAATGCTTCACAATTGCAAAACAAACATCGTACCTATTCTAGAATAATGTTTTTTTTTTTGTTATAAAATGTTTCGTCAAAGAAAATAAAATAAACGTACTCTTAAAACATCACAACACATGTCAACCATCTGCCAAATGTTTCCAACAAAAGTGAAAACGAAAAACCAGCTGACAACTGGCACCACTACCTAAGTTTGATTGATTGAAAGATTGACAATTTGGCACATGACACAACACGTGAAATTGAGACGAGTAGAAACAAAATAGTACGGCTGTGATATTACCTAAATAGAGCAAAAACACGACAAATGTTTTGCAATATTTTTGTCAGAGTTTTGTCGCATTTTTCTGCAAATGTCATCAGTTTAGCGATATCACAGTCAAAATGTCACTTTGTTTTTGTGTAAGCAAAATTGAAATGGGAATAAAAAATGTAAGCTCGTGACTAAGTTACGACTGTACAAATTGATCGATTACAGGTTAAGCTACGCTTGACACGATCGGTCCGTAGATGGGTCACCATCTTTATCATGACGAGTTCTTGCCTGTTTCGGAAGTCATGTTTAATTGTAAATTGTGGGCTGTTATTCATACATCTTTGATAGTCTTTACGGGTAGTCAGAAGCTAGTAAGTTAGACAGCCAGTCTAGCTAAGGGGTATCGCCCAGGTAAGTGGGTTGACGAGGTCAGATAGGCAGTCACTCCTTGTAAAGCACTGGGTTTTGGCTGAATCCGGCTAGACTGGAAGACGACCCCAACATAGTTTGGAAAAGGCTAGGATGACATTGCACAGCAGTGATGTCGCAAAATGATCGTTATTGCGTGGCTTTTTCTATTTAGGTAATACCGTTACGGGTGACATAGTAGCATAAAACCGGGTGACATTTAGAGCGAACAAATGTCTCTATTTACGAGAGGTTATAAACCTAGTGACAAATCAGTATTCTTACTTTATGTGACTTTGCATTTTACTACGATGAAAACATTTTTCAATTTCAGTTTCGTATAATGTAGTTTAAAGTATTTCTGAAAAATATCGATTCGTCGCTTAAGAATATAGTTTTATATAATAGTCTTGGGGCTACTGCGGTGTACATTATAAATGATAAATGTATGCAACTTTGTGAGGTAGATAAATATTTTAAAGAGATCTGGGGGCCTAAAAGCGAGGCTTAAAGTAATATTCCACACCATTTAAACAACTATAATAATAGATTTAGATGTCGGTAGACTCTCAGGCAGCCGATTATCGCACAATATTTGTCGAATTCTCGATACCTATTTGCAGTTCAGTACATTGTATTTCATTCTTCCTACGTTAGTAATGCTATGTGTTTACCATAAATCTGCCTAAATCCATACCAATGCATCGAAACAACTCTATTTTTTTTGCTGTAAGAGAATATAAAAAAAATATAATATTAGGTTTACCCTTCAGAAAGGTACCTTCCTTAAGGTATGGAAGAAGATGACATGTTGCACCGACCCCAAATAAAACATTTGGGATAAGGGCAGGGGAATGATGATAAGGATTACCCTTCACAACATTTGAGTAAGCATTTATCTGTATAATTTTACCGCATAAACAATGTAAAATTCGGAAACACGTGCATTAAACATGTTTCTCAAATCAGGGTCCTAATTAAGGCCCGCGTCATAAAGACAAAAGGGTACCAAGATTATACGGAAGGCAAACTTCATTACAGGGACAAAAGGCGTTTACACGTCATCGAAATTAGGGATCTGATTTCATCGTTACGATATCTCGATATCGGTATCAATAGCTTAATCCAACCTTATCCATTTGAAACTTTCGATCTTCCCAATTTTTCCGGACGGTGCACCCCTAATTTTATTAAGTTGGGTCTCAGATAATCAATAGAAGCCTTTCTCCAAATAGAAATTGGACCAGTTTCTGAGATTTGGGACCGAAATCTGTGATTTGATTAGGTGCTACGTATATTGCGAAATTGTCTTGTTTCAACTGAATTTAGGAGTTTCATTTTGATGGAACTACAAAAACTGTAACTGATTTAGAAGTAATAGAGCTGTACTATCGTTCAGACTAAATTTAGCTTACATTCCAAAACCTGGGAATTTAAAAACCTATTATCTATACTAATATATAAAGCTGAAGAGTTTGTTTGATTGAGCGCGATAATCTCAGGAACTTCTGGTTCAAAGTGAAAAATTCTTTTTGGGTTGAATAGACCATTCACCGATGAAGGTTCTAGGCTATATACCATCACACTGCGACTAATAGGAGCGAAGATACAATGGAAAATGTGGAAAAAGCAGGACAGGTATTAATCATAACTTATATCTTCTAACCACGCGGACGAAGTCGCGGGCTACAGCTAGTATATTATGTGGCTTGTAAAAGCGAGATGGCAAAATACATCACGCTTTTCTTGATTGCTTGTCTTATTAAGTCCATTTGAAAAACCTCTACGTTGGAATTCAGGGTAAAAAAAAAATATGTTTTACTCTTCAGGGTTTAGTACTAAAAGGAATAAGATCAAAACCCTTATTAAATACTAATACAAATTCTCCGCTGTCCGTCCGCTAGTCTATGATAAGGCTGTAGTTCATCAACCGTGATTGATAAAGATTTGATTTTTATAAAGATTAAAGATTCATATTTCTGGTAAAATAATAAACTATAATTATTAACAATTAAAACTATTTCACATACTTTAGTACTTTGTAATAATGTGTGTACACTTTTTAATTAATTCTTTTTATTAAAATCAGTTTTAAAATTCAGTCATAAACTTATTAGGGGTTTAATTTTTTTAATTTGTTTTTCCTTTGTCAATTTGTGCGGTAACCTCAGTTTAGCTAGACCGGCTGACTCTTGACTGCTTTTTTCATTATAATTCTGAATAACCTAGTCCCAATTGAAGCCTTACCTTTACAACTTAAATATAAAGGCCTTTCCATATTCAAAGTGGTACACGTACAACCGTTCAACCATTTATTATTCGTACATTAGTAATGCCAATTTAATAGCCATATTTCAGGCAGTTTCAGGTAAAGGTCGAATATATTTGTGCGTTTGTTACGGGTCAATTATTTTTTTTATTCGGGTATAATTGCTGTAATAAATTGTGAGGCTTGTAAGAACTAGGCGAGGTAGGTCTTTTGATTAATGATATGTTCCTAGGATGTATTTTTGAAAGAATATTTCTATGATAAAACAATCCTTCATAATTATGAGTAGTAGTAGAGTATGGTTTCTAGAGTTACTTGTCGATTCTCCTCCGCAAGAATGACGTTTTGAAACCGCTAATCTAGACTTATCATTGTGAATTGTTTAAAAGTGTCTGGAAAACGTTTTCCGTTCTTAAAATAAGAATTTTTGTATAGGTAATTAAAAAAAGGTGAACAATTTAATTATGGAGCATCGAAATCAGGATGTGTACCTTTCTCGATAGCATAAAAACTTCTTGTTGATAAGAAGTTGTACATCTCCTTATCAGCAGTTGACATCGGCTTACTGGCTAAGTTTGGTTTTTATTTAGTTAAATACAGTCTTTAATGTTTATTTTTTTTTAAACCATTCCCGTACTAAGGAATTTAATCCTTGTGTCGCGGGGGTTTTCACAAATATACAAATCACATGCACAATGACACCCAGACTCACAACAAGCATTCGTGGATCGCACATATGCTTGTCCTACGCACCGAACCCGCGACACGACGCGCGCAGTGGGTTTGGCTTGGCGACCTCAACCACTCTTCTATCCATTCCGTCTCTTTCACTATAGAGTCACTACAACACTCCTTTACTTCGAACACATATTCAGTGCTCATAAAACTTACAAGCTTGTCGTTAATTATTCATAAACAAGAGTTTATTAGATAAAGAACAATGTAATACGCGTGGGTGTTTAAATGAGTTTGTACGGCAAGGTGAGAGTTAGGTAACTGACTCTTATTGTGTAGTAAACTATAGAGGGCAGACAATTTTTCGATCTGTTTTTGTAGTTTTATGTATTTGGTAATTTTATGAATGTTGTTTGAGTGTGAGAATTTAATTGACTTTATAAGAAGTGAGGTCTTTTAATACGTTTTGTTATTGGCGGTTCGTTATGTTATGTTTGAAGTATTACGGATGTACTAATTTTTGTTAGTATTTTTTTTATTAGAAGCCAAATTCAATATGGTTTTTGAGATAATAACTTCTTTTGGGAGAGTAAATTATTTTGTAACGTAACGCGTAACGTTGCCACTTTATCTGCCTCCTTTCTCTCACGCATGTAGCAGGAGATAGTTTACCATAAATCTATCCTTTACTACTTAAGTTGCATTCCGATGGCACATTCATTTATTTCAGTTGCACCCTTGGATAATGTACATAAAAGCAACAAACTGTGCAGTCATATTTTTGCAACAAGTGTCTTTAGGTGTAAATAAAAAAAAAAATAGTCTAGCCACCACACCGACCAACGACAAAAAATGAAAATGTGTTTTTAATCTTAAAACAATGAAGTCCTAAATTGAAAATACTTCTCACTGAAAACAATCGTCTTGTTTTTTAAGACACAGATGCAAGATTATCCAACGATCTGTCATTAAGGAGTATCTATGATCATATAATTTGACCGATGTTTTTGACATTACAGTAATGATAAATTTTCGTAATAATACAAAATAATGATTCTAATCGCTAAGCTATTACACTTTGTAGTTCCTCAATTTGGCGTTAGATACGTCTACGACACTAGACTATATTACGGCTATGGCAAAAACCTTTTTGGTTTTTCCCAATTTAGAAGTAATTGTGCCTGCATTTTTAAACGACCTCCGTATTTAGTATATTCAATCCTTGTGTCGTAGGGTGTTTCGTAAACTTTCAAGTGCACTGTCACACAGAATAATTATGACAGCCAAAGTACCTTATGGAGTTTCTTGTCCGTTCTCCATAGAAATGACATATTGGAGTCAGAGTCTAGAGTCAGTACTGTAACGTTTTTAGAAATGCCTGGAAAACGGTCTACTTACTTGAAATAAAAACTTGGTAATGGTTTTCGATTTGTGATTAATTCGACTCATTACTTTTGCTGGTTGTTACTATTGTGCATTTTAATTAGCAATCTGAAGTTTTAATGCGTTCATAAATCTATTTTTTAATAAATATTTTATTGTTTACAGGTAAAAGCAAAGTGCAAGGATTTTACTGCAATAACAAGCAAAGGTAAATTCTACAGCATTATTTATTTTTCTGAGTAAATAAGTTGACATTTTGTGAACAGGTAACTATAGTTATATAACTATTAGTTTGTCTTTAGATTAAGTTATCATTAAGTTCTTACACACGATTTCTTTCAATGTCAAAAAATAGTACATTATTGGTACATTCCCTTACTACTTTTTTGTACCATCATAAATAATTAAAAAAATAAATAAAATGAATTCATAACAAAACAATTTTTATTAAATACTAGCAGTTGCCCGCGACTTCATCCGCGTTGTTGTAAGATATAAGTATGACACCTTGGGTTACAATATTTTTCTTGTGGAACCTTAATATTTTTGAAATAAATTATAGCCTATGTTCTCCTATGTAATGTAGCTTCTCAGCAGTAAAAGAAATTTTCAAATCGGACCAGTCGTTTCGAAGCCTATTCTTGTCAAACAAACAAACAAACAATCAAATATTTCCTCTTTATAATAATTGTATAGACTACTACACAAACGAACCGCAAATAATTAGAAGCACTCTACTAATAAATCAAATCAGTGATTAATCAATTTATTATATCAATTAGAATATGTCTGGCGCGTCATAATAATCTATCAATTTCAGAGGAGACCTAATTTACTTACCGAGTCGAGATCAATAGTATAAACATACCCATGTGTGACTGATCAAAGTGTGAATGGGCAAATAAATATTTCACCTCCCTATTCCAATTTATGAGCTATAAATCATCGATGTTATAAAGTTTTAGACAAACAAAAATGGTTCCGAATTTTAAATGCTGATTCTCAAAGTTATCGAATTTCGAAATATGAAGTGATTTTTTTTTCAGTTGGTAATAAAAAAATACCATTTTGTTCATATATTAGTTAAAAGATGATACTCGTATTAATTGGAGTTTGGAAAGGTGAGACAGTCTAAGGACTTTCAATTATTTGAAAATCATGAACACACCGATAGGGAGCCTCAGTAAAAGGGTTACATTTCTACCTATTAAATACGGAAAAAAATATCTCTACATTTTCGCCTTACTACATATACTAAAGTTAGCCATAAAGCAATTTGGTCCTAGCTCTACCTACAATACTTTAAACAACTAACATTGCTTTCACAGTTCCGACTTACTAGAAATTGCTTTTGCAATCGTCTTTATAAAGTTGTGCGCTATCGCGACTCGATCGCATCTTGACAGTTCAGTTGGTGCACCAATAAAAAGAAGTTTATATTTCTTTAGAAGCGCATTTACTGGATCGAACTTGCTAAAGGAATTTGTGTCGATTGTCAATTGGTATAAGTTTTAAATTTAAGTGAAGATTATGTTTTCATTCCAGTATTCCAAAAACTGTCAAAAAATTATGTAACGGTAATAGTCTTTAAATCAGTTTTAATCGTAGTAGCTCTAATATCTAGGAGAATATTCTGTTTCAAGAAAGATTTTTATTTATTAGAAACATACTGCCTTTACGGGCAGATCTAATGAATTTGAAATGACTTAAAAAAAAGAGTTTGTTAAATATTTTGTTTGATCATTCAGGCATAAGTTTTGATACCGTTTCAGTATGTTTATCAGAATCCGACTTATAAAAGTGAAAGTTTGTTTGAGCAGAAATACAATAAAACAAAGCTGGACAAACTTTGGAACAAGGATAGGTTATAATCTGGATTAACACTTAGGATAGATCAAATCCCAATTTTATGTTCCATTGAGATCATTTTCGATTTATAGCGGGCGAAGCCGCTGGCAACGGCTAGTATATATCTACTTTAACCATCCAAATAAGAATCAAGTTAACAAGTCCTTACTCTTAATTTTAGACTCCAAAGACGAAACGGACTTTTAGACATTATTTATACTTTCGTCTCACATTAACGAGTTTATCTGTGACATTTATCTCATCCAAATCAAGTTTTGTATAAACTTAGATATAAACATACTTTGCCATTTCTGTTTTAAAATTTTGTCTTAATTTGAGTCTGGAGTTGACTAATTTTGTGTTAGACATTTATATTATGAAGTTCTTAAAAGTTTCTAGTTTAAATGTCAAACATTAAAGTTTTCTGAGACATTTTGGAAAATGTCGGCTATTACAGCCCTCGAGTACTTAAATGTTTTTAATGAAGTTCTTTTGTCATAGTTTATTAGTAATTCGGCGTCCTCTACTCTTAAACCAAGAAGTGGGGCAGATAAACAAGAAGTAGGTGCGTTAGTTATTAGTCAAGCATTTGAGTTTACACTAAGCTTGCAATGTGTGGACTGCACGAATTGGTACCAGCCAAATGATAAAGGACGTAGTGACGTCAAACTCATCGCGCGAGATGTGTCGTGTGTTCGATCCACAAGAAGGGCATTTGGGTGATCGACGAATGCTTGTTCTGACTTCTAAGTCTAGGGTACTTTTGTTCAGGTGAATTGAATATTTGTGAAACCCCCGCGGCACATGGATTAAATTCCAGAACATTTTGGACACACGAGTGCGAAATATATTTCCCTAAAGTAGCATTTCTCTTACATTTCAATTAAAATGTATGTAAGTACTTTAATTGTACGATTCCAATTAGGAAAAAGGCATTCGTTAGACATTTCTCATTATGTGTCTGGAGTTACCGCACCCATTAGTAAATGCTTGACCATTCCTTTTAAGTGAAAAGTGGATACTCAGCTAGCGGCTAACGAAATGAGAATTAAAAAGTCGAAGCGGGCAAAGAAGGTTTTAAATTATGTAACTGGACGAAAGTATTATCGAATTGACGGATTAATTTGGTTTATTTGACGTAATTGGTATGAATAACATTGAGGAAATAATAAACAAAATTTGAATGACTTCATCGTAAATCCCTGTTGGAAAAAATATTTGTTTATATGAATTTGTTTGTTTCTAAAAATTGCGCCTAGAATAATACATGGGTTGCGGGTATTGGAATCATCCGGCTTAAACTGCCAGATTTAATAAATAAAAAATATTATCATAACGGTTATAAAGCAAAGATTTTAATTTAATGAAATATAAGTATCTGTGATATTCAGCTTCTAATAAACTTATAATGTCCTTTTATTTTTTTTTGTCATACGCTTATCGTTATTTAACACTCGTATGTACATAAATCATAGCCAAATGTATCTTTGTCGCAACTTTACTCATTGAAAGGATGTAAATACGATAATAAGTACAATTTTCAAAATGTGGTATACTCGTTTATGTTCTCAAAAACTTTTGAAAACCGGTACCTCAAAACCACCAAACCCACACTACCAAAAGATAGAGAAGGAGAAGAAATGTTTTGACAGAATAGCTCGTGGGCAATCCAATCCAAGAAATTGTGGAATCATTTAAGGACGTCCTCAATGCCAGTAGTGGGACACAGTGGGCTAGATAAAAGCAATCGAATGACTGGTGATTAAAATATAAATGAGTTTCCAAAAAATTGGTTAATCACCTCGTTAGTCTAACACCCCTTACTACGGTACGACTCCATAAGCTTTTAGTTTATTTATTTTTAATTGATCGGAAACCATGAAATGACTCTCTCGGTTTTGTGTTTAGCGGGAGAGAGGGTCAGACTTTTACTGACTAAAACCCACCTATGGTAAATCTTTTGCCTTTTAAGTACCGAAGCCGCAGTAACAAACGTATTAAAACAGATTGACGGGTCATACGACCTTTACTGACTCGGAAACAAATGAATATCAATTACAAGCTGGTTTCTGAGTCACGAATTGAGATGTTTAGTTTTTATAACTGTTATCATAATGTGATTAGATTATCGATGAATGAAGACGTTAATTGCATTCTGAGGTTTTAAATTCCTCACGTTGTTTGTATAGGTGACCTTTTAGCTTTACGTTTGACATTTGTGGATGAGTATTACAATTTATTTGATTGGAGAATTTGTTAGTTTTTGGGTATGTTACAGTGTACCTTATAATATTTCCAATGGTTTAGGACTAAGTGTGTATTTTATAATATTTGGATTGAGATAGAGATTTTCTGCATTTGGAGAAATAGTTTTGGAACCCAAAGGAATTATTTAGATTTTCAAAGAAAGTAGCGCTATTTTTCTTTAAGAGAATATTAATCAGGTAGGTAAACTGTGGTAAATTATACTTATTGATAAAAATCTTAGATAAGTTTTTTTTTGTAATTGTAATACTCAAAATATTTGGTTAGTTTTCAAGATTTCTGTTTTACTTTATTTTGAGCTGTCTGTGGGAATGTTGTATTCACCTTTAATTATTTGATACACTTGTCTATAATCTGTTTTGTATAAGTATGTATTAGTATAGTATATTTTAATGTTGGTGAATCTAATAAATAAATAAATTTACACTTGGTCGGTAACTTTTAACCATATTACTATCTCATATTTCAAGAGTGTGAAATACCAGCAGTAATTGAATCAGTTAAAACAATAGTCTGTTAAAACATCTACTGAAAAGCGTAGAGTGAGGACTGCAGCGCCAAACAAATATTAACCTCAATACGGAAATTGAATCCGCGGTCAACTAACACAAACTTTTTGGTTTAACCTCCAACAAGTGCAGAACCATTGGTCGATATTAAATGGAGCAAATAAACCTAACATATATATAACAGTAAATTCTGGTAGCATTAAAGATTTAAAGCGAATTAAATTTTATATAAATACTATCTGACCCAGCAAAGTCTGTTTTGCCTAATAAATTATTTCTAGTTGTATGTATTTCTTAAAGCGACATTATAAAAAAACAAAAACAAAAAAAAGGTAGGTAAAGTACGGTAACTAACATCGTGACACGGGAATTTTATATATTAGATTTGGTAAATTATAAACTGAAGATACATAATCCGAGTTGATTTAAAATAGAATATTATTTATTGTGCCACACTTGAGAAGATAGCTGAACCAGCAAACGTTGTTTTGCCGAATAAATGTTTTTTCTAGTAGTATGTATTTTTAATGCCCCATTATAAAAAAAAATCGTCCAAAAATAAAATATGTATTTTTTAGAGAAGAGAATTTGTTAAAAATAAATATTTAGGTACAAGGTTTCTTAAATGGGCAATCTTATCGCTAAGAGCGATCTTTAACAAACAACCTTTGGATGAACTTCATGCAGAAGGGTCAACAGTTGTGCAGGTAGACCGCAGTGCACAGTCAAAAATAAATGATTTTAATATATGATGCATTAATATAATGAATACAGTCAAGATATTTTTTAATTATAGCTCTAGAAGAAGCTAAAATTGTAGAGATAAGATACTTCTTGGTGACAGACGGACATTATAGTGGAGGGAATTGTGTCCATGAGGTGAAAAATAAAATTTCCAAGATGAAGTTATAAAAGTTAAATAGAGTTAACTATTTTTGCAAGGATTTTATATTTCTTATTTTTTTTATTGGATGAACTGCCGCCGTGGTTGGCTGGGAAACGGTGCAGGAGGCTCTAAACATTTACTGCGTGGACCGATTCAATGAGGCTTAGCATAGGGATTTGTAGAAGAATATGGAGGCCGGGCAAAAGCTCAGCAGTGGGCCACAGTGGGCTAGAATACTTTTTTTAATACTGATAATAATTTACTTTTGAACTTGTTCCCTAAATTTTTTATCAATGACCTTATTCGTTGCAAAACACCCTCAACTACGGTATTACCTTATTCCATAATTTAGTAAGGAGTCTTAATACCACAACACATCAAACTATTTCAGTATTTTGATTGTCACGTCAATGGTATCGGACACGTCTAACAATTCGGTCCGGAATCGATACCCAGACAAAACCATTTATTATCTACCGTTATCAATGCTCATGTCAGACCATTCATTCATTATACAACTCACGAGTATCGACGTTTAATATCAAATCAATAAACAAAAGAAATGGTCATAATAACTTCGTATATTAGAGGGAGATGAAAGATTATAGATATGGTAATCAGTTTTTTTTAATTCAAAGATTTTTTTATGAAAATTTCTTGGTCATGAGCGGATTGTGTACATTACTAAAACTATTGATTGTTTCGTTCATAAAACTGCAGTGTCATAAAAACGTTAAAACATCGGAGCAAATATTCGATAATCTTGAAATCATTACTAGATGAGAACAATCTGACAATATGATACTATTTTGGGTCACTGGTAGAGCTGGTATTAAGCCCTCAGTTATTGTACTTCACTATGTAAGAAAAAAATTGTGATACCCAAAAGATTACGTTTCGGAAGACGGAGAAATAGCTCTATATAAAATACTGCGAAAATCAGTAGTACTAAAACCCGAACTAATTTTTCATAAATTAAAAAACAAAACACTAAGAACATTTTAAATAATTTACACGTAACATCCAAAGTCAAGAACCGACTCATTGTCGCCTATGAAAATATAATTCTCATAAATTAATAACCACTATGCATAATTACTTCAGCCATTACATGCTTATTCACGGCATGTCAACACTCACGATGCCCGCTTCCAACTCTTTAATTAATTATTCCATACATTCTTAATTAAAACATGACCACAGAATCTCGGTATGCCCCGGTCAGAAACCGTCTACTACCTCCCGAAGTAAAACTATATCTGATGAGGGAGCGAGAAGGCGCGCTACAGACTGTAGAGCGGCATCTCTTTCGCACTTTAGCTATAGCTTTAGTTTGAGAGCTTGTGGTAGTAGACGAATGTATTCCGTTAGACATCATACTTGGTTGCAACTCGGTACGTAATTAAATCGAATTTATTACTTAAAATGTCGCGATTGCTCCACGATTTATAGTAATGGAAAGAAATAAAAACAAATGTGAACAAAAGAGTTTTTACTTCGTTGAATTCTTTGTGGATTGTATTTAGGTTAATGAGTTTGATTGTTGGGTTAAATACTCGAGAAACCGAATTTAGATGGTTGAGTTTCAACATTCCAAGTTTTTATAGTTTTCTGTTAATGTTTAATGGTGGAAATTGTGAAAATAACTTTGTTGTAATTGGGAAATCGGATCTCTCCCTTAAATGTTACAGTGCTATTCGTAAATTAAGTACTTAGATATTACGTCGAATGTAACACACCGCTTATGTATGTAAACTATATTATTACGTAAAATGAATTAATTCATTAAATCCAAATATAAAAACGCTTTTAAAGAAAGCTGATCCACTCTACCAAATTGGATGAAGTGATAATTTTGTAGGTGAAGTACGTTTATTTTATTTATCAATAGACTAATTTTTATGAGGCCTTTAAATACTTATCTGATAAAGATGTGACTTGTGATATAGTATCACCACATACATATATATAATACATATATATACATATACATATGTAATCTTTATTATTCACATTGAGATCACGTTCATTCTTAGAACACAAAGACTATTCTGAGTCACTTTAGATTTGTTACTCACAGTATTCAATAATTGATTTATTATCACTACAACACGTGGTAAACCTAAATATGCTAAAAATAACTCCTTTAGTAATTAATTAAATATTTCTGTCGCGAGAGGTTTCACAAACATTCAGTTCTTCTTTTCAAGTAGTTTTGTGGCTATTTTGCCATTCGGGACTTTGGCAGTTTTAGTTAATCAAAAATCATAACATTCTGCCCTCTCGACTAGAGAAACAAGTGGTGAAGCAAACTGTATTACCAATCTAGTAAATTTGGTTGGAATATTTTCATTTTTTTTTTGCAAAAATCTCTATACACAATTGATTTGCAAGACGTGTCTGAAAGAAGTTTTACACATACTCGTAGTTCAAAACCATATACCTGCTTTGCATATATCAATTAAGCCGCCATCTATCTCTCGAACTCAAAAAAACGACATTACACAAATAAAACAGATCATCAAAGTTTCAGACGAAAAAGAAACATCTACAAATACATCCAAAAATCTACATGATTCGTTTGTATAACCCACGTTCATTGTACTCAAAATAATACAGTTGTCAAGTTAAAACTACACGGTATTAAGTGTTAGTAAATTTGCATTGGAATTGTCAAAAACTGTTTATGAAGTATTATGAAGGCCGATATTCGGCTGCTCGCGTCCTTTGTCACTCGTTGACTGGTCTAACTCATTTACATGTCTGTATGTGTATGGTGACCATCAGTTTTCGTTATAAAGCTGTCATACTAAAATTATTAAAAATTATTCCATGGAAATTATACGTAATTATATTTTTTGGGTTTGAATTTGAGTTTACGCTGAAATTAAACTACTTTTAGGTATAGGTATCATGGTCACGGACCATGACCTGCAAAGGCGTCGAAACGTCGGGAACTAAAAACTAAAATTAAACCGCGATAAAATCCGTAAAAGTAGTTTAATTTCAATGTCTAACATTCGCGTAAACCTAAGAAACCACTAGGATTAAAACACTGTAAAAATACGGATTTTATCAATGACATAAATATATTATTCTTATTATTTCTTTTAGACAAGTTGGGACATCTGCCTCTTACTCGATGCGGAAAGTTTAGGACCGATTATTGTGGAGCAACTTAAGAGAGGCCTATGTCCAGCAGTGGGTCTCGATAGTCAGCCTATTGAATCGTAATTTAAACATTCAAAATATTAAATCACACTAAAACCTGTTCGTCCCTCATTGATAAGGCCGTTACCTATAATAACAGACAGACAGTTGAGTTTATATCATGTTTTTCTAGCTTCAAGGAAGTATTAATTTAATCTACAAACAACTAAATAAGTGGTAATTTTAAGGCAGTTATATTTTTATTAATGTTTCCATTGTTAATTACAGCTACATAAAAATGGCCTTAAAAAATGTATGTAATTTCCAAATATTTCAAATCCGGTTTCAACAGGTTTTGGGTAATGACCCGGAATGCGATTGTTTTGTTTTTTTACTAAATTTAACGTTTTGTATTCAAATAAAGACACTATAGATTTCATCCGCGTATTTTTGTTCCTGGATGTCTTCCAGGAACGATGATAAGAGTCATAATGTAATTTGTATTCGAAAATGTCGCTTTTCAAAACGTTTTTAAAGTGCTTGGGAAACGGCCTATTAAAAATAAAAACATTTTGATTTAAAGTAGGTAATATCATAAGGAAATCGATATCGCAGACACAAAAAACAACAACAAATACAAAAGATTACATATTATGATAATAAGTGGTAATTAAAACAGATTTTGCATAATTTACTAAAACCTAATCATTTTTCTCAAAGGGTTTTTCGTCCATATATTATGTTAAACCTTTAGACACGACGCTCCTAAACCTTTATGACTATATGAGTGTGTATGACGGTAAACGTCGATCATCACAAATCGCTGTGGGTCGATAAATGCCAGACCAGTCAGTGTACCGTCGAAGCCGATATATTGGACCTTCACTGTGCCGATCAAAAATATGAACTCACGTCCAGACTATTTGGAATTACGATTAAAATGAGTTTTGGAATTAAAATTATTCGTTACTTAAATAAAAAAAAATAAAGTAATTGAGGTACCTACGTTTTATCTTTAAGATTGGAACAACGATTAAAAAGAATTAAGACGAGTTATTTAAAAAAAAGATAAATGTTCTCAACCTTTTCGAGATAATTGTAAATTTCTCATACTTTTTTAAACCGTAAATTTGTATGAGAAATTAGAAAAGAATTTCAATAAGTAAAAATCTCGAATACTAATAAAAGAAATATAAAATAGTGAAACTTAAACTAGAGTGTTTTTAACAACAACCCAGACATATTTAGATCGATGAAACATTAACAAATTGAACGGAGATACATTCTTCAATAAAACAAATGCAGCTAAACCAGCAACAAAGTTAGCGGTAATTTTCAAAGGCGGGAAACGTGCCACGCGTGTCAAAAGACATTTGAGGCTTCGGAAGGCTCAAAAATAAGGCCACAGGTGTAACTCTGATTGGCAGCTTTCCGGTTCTTTAGTCCAGATGAAAAATTGGTAGAAATAAAAAGTTTTAAAAGGAGAACTATGGGTCATCTCACTTGCACTATGGTAAGAAGGATGGAATTAAAAAAAGAGTTTTAAATAACTTTTCACTGGTACTAATTGACAGCTTAATTTTGTGCTGAGTTTCATCCGCCTTGCGTAATGGTAAGAGACAAATGGTGGACAATCAAGTCTGAAAATAGTGTTATTGTATAATGCTACGGAAATTTTGTGATTCATTCAATTATTATACCAAATTACTAAAAATAAGACTTAATTAGGAACAAATGGTAGTTACTTTTTTGTTAGTATAGGTAATCTCAATTTTAAGTAGGTAAATACTTATGGTAATCTGAATAATTGTAAGGCGATCTCCATTTACTCATTCTAAAATTCTCTGAATTAAATTGTCACATTTTCGTAGAACATAAATATTATAAGTGCCAAAAAACAAAGAGTTTCATATCTAAATTGAAAACTTATACCCGTCCTTACATTTTCTTTTGAAGTCCTTGATATTTATCAAAATCATGGTAATCACAGAATTTATGATAAATAGTTCCTCTTTAAGAATACCCCATTGGTCCCATGACAATAACCGGAGACAAAAGTCTACCGCGCGGCACTACACACATTGTGTCTCAAACTTGCCACTGACAGCCATAGTGATATATAATTTTGACATTTGTGGTCCAAGTCACAAGCAATGGTAATTATTGTACTAAAATATCTTAAATAAGACGATATTCTGTCTAGTTTATTCTGCATAATAGTAATTTGGGTGTCGTTATCACTTGCCTTTTATTTTACTTTATATCAGAGCTCAAAGTTTTAAACGAAAAGTTTATATTAAGTTTTTTAAACTCAGCACACCGAGTCCCCTTCCAGCACTTAAGATTGTGATTCTTGTGTCGTGGAGAGTTCCATATAAACTCTAGTCACATGCACAAAAAATACCCAGACTCGGGACTAACATTCCTGGTTCATACAAACGTTTGGCATACAGGATCGAACGATTCAGGCGATTTTAACCACACGGCTATCCCTTCAGCTTTATTTTTTACAGAATAAAAATGTGATGGGTACTATCATCGGCCTAGCCTTTTCCCAACTATGTTGGGATCGGCTACCAGTCCAACCGGTTTCAGCTAAGTACCAGTGTTTTACAAGGAGCGACTGCCTATCTGACCTCCTCAACTCAGTTACTTGGGCAACACGATACCCCTTGGTTAAACTAGCTGTCAGACTTTTTTCAGCTTCTGTCTATCTGTAACGACTGTCAAAGATGTAGGAATAACAGCCGGGACCCACAATTTAACGTGCCTTCGTCGTGCGGAGGAACTCGTTATGACAAAGATGGTCACTATAATAAGTAAAATTAAAATACACTGGTGTTATGGTAAACAAAGTTATAGGGAAAACCTCACACTTTACAGAGGTTTAAGGTCAGATGCTTGATATTATTTTAACATGCAATTCTTTAGCAAGTAAACAGCAGGTTTTATGCCGGTTAAATCATTAAATAAAAAGGTTAGTTTTAGTAAAGAAAAACAATAAAATATAGCCCAAAAGAACTTTTCGAGCATTACTACATTAATTAAATTATTTTTTACCCTGCTTTCATCTAAAAGCAAGAACCGCAACACCAGCCTAACTCCCTACAGAACATCATGCAATATACCGTTACACCATGAAACAATAGCACATCGCACAATAATCTGTAAGTAATCGAAACCATATAATTACATTTATTTAATACATAATTAAATCATGAATACATTTAATTATGCTACTCCATTCACTATTAAGGGACCGACAGAAAATTCATTAATTATTAATGAGCATTCTACCAAGGTAACTCTTGAATCAAAACTATTGCTTATGGGAGAGCGAGATGGCGCTATATGCTGGACTTAGTGGCGTCTCGCTTCCACGATGCCAACAGTCATGTGAAGGAGTTCTTGGTAGAGGTACAGTACTTTAAATGCAGCCTGTCGGTAATGATTTAAATTTCAAATCTCACCCGACGCCACCATAAATTGTGAGAAGTGTTTATAAAACAAATAATTATTTATCCTAACGTCTTTTTATTACATTAACATTTAATTATTTGTTTTATTGTTTTAGCACCTCTTTTAAGCATAGATCATATTTATGAAACAAGCTTCATGGCAAGAAACTAATTTAGTTTGAAAAAATATTATCACAATATTACTGTAAAGTGAATTAATTAAAATTCTAAGAGAGAGAGAGACTTCATCAGACTTCAGGGCCTCAAGTGACTTCTTAAGTAGAAAATGAAACGAAAGTCGACCATCATTATTTTAATACAGATTCCATGAATTAATTTTAATAAAGTCTTGAAACAATATTTGTTCTCAATTTTAATTTACTTTTTGTTTTAAAAATCGCTACATTGTGTAACTTGCGCCATACACCGCATTGTCTAACATTTTTCGACGTTACGTCAACTCGAGTGGAACATTTTATTTTTGTTTGTGTAGGTTTTTTGTTGAGCATTTACTGTGTTTTAATATTATTTTGTGGTTTCCTTAAAGTACGTTAAACATTTTATTTTTTTGAGTATAAATGAACAATTTTAGGATAACGTAAAACTTTTTGTTGTACTGGAAATGGGTTGTCAATCTAATTGATAGATTCCATCCCATCGATGGGCTGGAAATCGTATCGACAATCAGGTTTAGAACTATTTAAATGATGCTAAAATAATATTGAACCGAAAAAAATAAAAGAATCATGTATTCATTGAATCAAAACATACTCATAATCTTTTTTTTTCCTTAAAAAGAACTCCTAAAAGTAATTTCCTCTCTAAAAGTCTTCAAGAACAGATTGAAATATTACCATCCATACTTTTTGACGCTAAGCCTTACTTTATGCACCCTTTAGTCTAAAATCTTTGTCGTAACTACCAATAAATTACATGGGTTTTCCTCGTCAGCAATTTTTTGGACTCGTTTTCCGGGCCTAAATGGAGTAAATTTTCCGGAAAATCCATATCTTCCGTTCTCCTTTTCAGAAACCTTAGCAGTAATATATTAGAAGGAAAAACTTGGTTAAGTTCGAGTCGTACTCTTGAAGGATGAGTTCCGTAGCATAAGGTTTTAATATGATTTGGTTTGGGACAAAATATTCTGGGATGAAATGTGGAGAAATTTGTTCAGCAGTGGGAAACGAGAGAAAGAAAAAGAAAATGAATCTTCAAAAGTAGGTCTATGTGTTGCAAAGAGTCGACTTATTACCGTGCACAAGATACTGGTTAAAAAAGCACCCTGAAAGACAGATCGACGTTTTAATAAGGAAGAATCATCTTTGAATAGAGTACCCTAAAAGTAATTTAATAAAGCAATGGATAATAAGTGACAGTATTTTGGTATTTTTTCCTTGTTACTTGTATCAAATTGTTCGTGAATATCTTTATTCTTTCCAGGTATTTATGAACCTGAAATTAAACGACAATAATAAAAAGATTAGTACGAATTACGCGAAACACGTTTTTATTTTTTGTTACAGTGCAACAGAAATACGTAATTTTGTATAACTTTTACCTGCCAAGCCAACACGGTTCATGTGAAACAACCTTATGACGGACAGACCGACGCAGTATCAGTAATAGGAATCAATTCTTACCCTTCAGGTACGGAACACTAATAAGAACTTTGTTTTAAATAAATTCCTTAAATCTATGCTAATATATAAAGCTGAAAAGTTTGTTTGTTTATTTGAACGCGCTAATCTCAGGAACTACTGGTTCAAATTGAAAAAATATTTTTGTCTTGAATAGACCATTCATCGAGGAAGGTTCTAGGCTATAAACCGCTGTGACTAATAGGAGCGAAGATACAATGGAAAATGTGGAAAAAAACAGGGCAGATAATTATAAATCATAAATTATATCTTGTAACCACATTCACATGTTCATTTTGTTTCAATTAATAAATCACTTCATTACTTTCATTCGTAATAGTATAATTTCATTTATATATCAAGCACCATTCTATTTTGGGCCTGAAACTGAATAGGGTCCATCAAGTGCCAACCCGTTGCCTAAATTTGGACCCAAATTGACAGGACCGAACAGACCAATACATGATCCTCGTTATGCCAGCCGCGTCAAACGAAATCCTCAGTGTTACTTCAAATTGTCACTAAATACACCATAATATTATTATATTAAGAATATTTTATGGTCAGTGTAAACTAGAGCAATTATTTGTAACAGAACACCGAGCTGCACGTGGAAATATTCCAATTTTTTTTTTTCGTGTGATTGTTTCTATGTTTTGATCTGTGCCCATAAGGTGAAATTCTATCTCAACGCAGACCAAGTACTAATTTGACTTTTTTATTGCTAGGGCTTTTCTTATTATTCTAAGACACCGTTGGCAAAAAACATCGAAAGGAAACTTCTATTCCAAATTTAGGAATCTGAAATAGCCAATCAGCAGTGAGGTAGCGTGGTGATCTATGCTCATACCTTTCTTATGCGAGAGGCATCTCAAAAATTCTCCTGTTCTGATTTCCGTTTACCGTTACTTGACCGTTTCTACCAAGTGACAATTACATAGTAGACCACAAAAGATAAAAGACATTGTTGTTGTACGGGATTTGAACCTTAGATTTTTCTAGTTTATCGCCCTTTTACAATCCAATCGTTCGTAACTTTTTGTTACAACCTTATTTTACAAACTGGGCGATTCCGCGAACGTGGCTTGCTCAGCGAGATCCAATATTTCAACGAAATGTTACACGAATACAAATTCGCTGTGAACATTTCACCGAACAGAGCGCCGAGCATTCTTACAAATGTTACTCTGTATATGGTAACACTGGAATCTGGAAACGAGTAGAACGAAAATAAACTTTAAATGTACCGGAATAGCATTCCTTTTCGACAAGCTGCATTCAATGACTAACTTTCAAGTTCAGTACATTTGAGCAATTCGCTATCGTTAGCACTAAAATCATATGCACGAATTTTACATTGTAAGGAAATGTACTAGTGTTTATCCACCATTAGAGATACATAACTGACACCCCGGATTCGCTTCTTATGAGCTGTCAGGTTGACATGGGTTACATGAAAATTGTGTAATTATGTTTGCAAAGGAACACTAGTGGAGGAACTAACTTAAACTGATTTGAACAGACAAATGAAGGTTGTATCTAAATAGGATTCAGATACAAGTTGTGTGCTTTTGGGGTCTAGGAATGTAAAGGAAGGATTAAACGTTTTCTGACACGTTTTTCAAGAGTTGTATGTTCTATGACATGCAAAGCCAAAAAGGGGCTAATTGTTTTGAGGTTAGTTGTTATAAAATTCACGGCGAAATGTATGTGTCTGTCTTTGGGTAAATGGAAAGAGGTGGTTCTTAAAATATTATATTATTTTTTCTTTTATTGTGGAAAAAAGTAGTTTTTTTTTATGTAAACCGTAAAACTCAGCAAAATTCATTTTGAAACATTTGTTTTAACATTTTGTGTTCTCTATAGGATTGATATTTTGGAACCTTGTACCTAGAATCATTATTGTAACTTTTTAAAATTGACTGTAATTCGATCTATTTGAAATGAAACTTTTGATTTTGATTAACACCGGTCTATTGTGAGAGCATGAACTCTTTTCTAAGAGGGGTGTTATTAGTTTGGCTGCTTTGTGTGTCTGTCTGTGTGGATGTGGTTCTTTTTGTCCTCATTTTGCTCGTTCTCTCGTTTCACAACTCTTAGGAACAGAGATATTATTTTAAATTCGACGATAAACGACACTCTTCCACAGCTGAAATAATTTTACTTTAAGAGATAACAGTAGAACATCAAGCCGTTAAGACAAACGTTTCTCATTAAATGCTGTAGTATGTTTAGCTCAACGGATATTGTTCTATGAAAACCGTATTCAATTATATCCCACTTGTAATTAAAAAGACGGTAATTTGATGCTACTGGCTTCTAATTGGTGTCTTGTTATCAAGTGGAAATAAGTCATTAAGAAATTACTGGAGTTCCGGTATGTAATTGGGTTTTACTTGTGAAGCTGGTGGACCTTGTGGCTTTTGATTTGGGGATTATTTTTATCACTTAATATATTAAAGCGAAGACGATGAAGGTGATGTGACGATTTAGTCAAATACGCGGGGAGCACGTGGCCGGAACTTGCACAAAATAGAGAAGTGTGGAAGAGTAAGGGGGAGGCCTTTGCCCAGCAGTGGGATCTAAAGCAGGCTACATAAAATATATATATATATTTAAGCTATTTTATCGGATGAGAAAATCTACTGAGAATCTATTAATATGAATTGAAATTATTATTGAGATTTATTCAAACTTTCCAGAAGTAATTTCGATTTTTGTCGATCTATCCTTACTTAACTGCACTCTTTCGAAAATTCGCTTTCATTCTTTCTCAACATCATCTTTAATAAACACGTGTTCTGTTTCATAGATGCTTTCTATAAAGGCAAAATTGATCTTGCCAAAAAGACTTAGCTTAATACTTTATATATCATTAGTATCTGTATATTCAAAACCCATAGTACTATTAGACTACTAACCATCAATAATACACAACAAACGACCTTCAACACACTATTCATTTCCATTCCATACAATTTTGTTCATACAAACAGTGGATCAACGTTACGTTAGGCCCGGCGTCCATATGGCGAAGCGCAGCGAAATGTGCTTGTTATATTACTTAAATACAGACTTTAAATCTATCTATGTAAAGTCCATTCTAGCTAAAAAACAAGTGGCGTCGAAGACCGTGTGACGATTTCAGCTGTTATTTTTTTGTCAATCTTTTTTGAACTTTCGGCTAGTCGTTTTACAGTTTATTTTCCAGTGTCATAGAAAATCGCTCCTCTGCGTTTTCCTATATGTGCGCTGGGTCTAAGTCATGACGTGTTCATTCACAATTGAGTCCGTAACCACTCAATGATTTCGACCCTGAGTGGCGTGCGCAGATTACGTTTAGATAATATTTTGTTTGAGATACGATTTTGTCATTTCCTTGATAGGGAAAAACGTTTTGTTTGTTGTTTAGACAATTGTTTGTGTGTTTTTAGTATCTCAGAAATTTACGATGAATCAAATTTGTGGCGATATCTGTCTAAAACTATAAATTAACGCGAGTCCTGACAAATAAGTCATGAGATAAAATAAAAGAAAACATTTTCATGACTTTTTTCTTCATAGATTTTTTTTAAGGTTAGGTTTTTGAATTGATTCCATGGCTAGCTCATACCATTACATTAAAAAATGCCGTTTTTTCGTCAAACATCGCCGCGTCCTCAGGTCGTATCATATCTGAAACTAAATTATCCAATTACGTGAGCAATGAATTTGATCAAAATTTTCGAATTAACAAAAACGGTATCTGGCATAGCAGTCAGGGTCGCTAGCCACTAGACCAACAGGCCAGCTATTTGAACTAAGTATTACGTCAATCGCAAATGAAAACTCACTTATAAGAAGTTGGGCGTCTCAGTTTTATTATGGGTAATATTCTTTATGTCCATTCATTTCGAGATGAATTTTCTTTATATTGAAAGCTATAAAATGTTCTCAATATATTTCCCGATTATTGATTGGCGTCTCGTTGAATTTATATTAATTTTATTCCTGTTTAAGTATTGGTTGGGAGTTGTAACAGTTGTGGTTTGTGCTCTTTTGCAAAAGATTTTTTACGTCCCAGTTCAGCGATTGGGACGTATGACACTGGTACTAGTCAATAGTTCAATTATAAATGATGCAACGGTTGCCCGACTAGTTTCGGACGCGGTGGGGTTCATCTGGCGACGCCACCGCGTCAGCTCATTGAATAATGAATCATTCTCACGATAGTTGCTATCAAAAATGTTCAATTAATCCAATCCATTAATCCAATAGAAGACCAAACAAGCAATCAGAAACCGGTACATAATATATGTAACACAAATATTGAAAAATCTCTTGAATTTGAGAAATCCTCCTTCACATCCATATATCATCTGAAAATCCCACAAACACACAGACATATAACATATTAAATTATTACGTTTATTCTACCTGGTGTGTTTGTTCGAGAAATATTTGTATTTATATATGCCGCACGCAGTTGGGTAAACCTTTTCTACGATATAGGAGGTTTTGTCAAATAAACTTTTATGTTTATATAGCTTAGGTGTACCGTTTATGTTAGTTAAATACAGAATAGTAGCGATTTTGGAGCCTTTTCTTTTGCTACTTTATTTTTATGAGGCATCTGAATAATGATTATTTTACAATAAAATATGATAAATAATTTGTTCTAACGTCTTTTCTTCGTTTCCTATTGGAATTTTAGTCGGACAATCCTGATAATACGCGTGAGTAAACCGTGGCATCATTTAATAATGTATTATTCTCGCGAGAGTGACTATCAAAGTAAACTGTATCATTTTCTCAATAAATGCTACAACTATATTTATCCTCAAAGTAAATCAATACTCATAATTAACCCTAGTTGTACTAAGCGGACGTAAATCATTTAATACAAGCATATTACCTTGTATTTGTTTCATCAATTAAGATGCTTACAAACATATCGGTTTTCAGAGGCTCGATTTCATTCTCTTTGTGGGTCGATTAATTAGGTAATGGAGTGGGGAAACCATATATATGTTTATATGTAGGTGTATTATAACATGCAACCTTCACGTGTATAAGATGGGTCAGCCGTGTTTGAATGAGTCTTTGAAGGATTTTCTATTACTCAAATAAAGAGAGCTAAAAGAAGTTTTAGCACCAACCAGCCAACCAATCGCATTTACGGTAGCTATAACCAAGGATGTAGTAATTCAAAGGTTAGAGCATTTATCCTAAGTATCTTGTATTACTGACAAAATAAGTCTGAAATAAAGAATTTGAATTTATCACCTCACTAGCACTGCACACTGCGGCAATTTCAGATTCAGATATTTAGAATCAAGGTTCCTTCACCGTTCTGCTTCTCCATTTGTCATGTCACATTGGTACTTTGTCTGCATTGGGATCGAAATACAAATCCATGCATAAACCCTTACCAACAACGACACCTTAAATTCATCCACGTACTTCCTAGTATTAAACAAAAATATATTCCGAGAACACAATTCTGATCTCACTTCAATAATTGAAAAGCCTTAATAATACGTAAGTACAAACATGGCTTCAATAAAGCATTATGAGTTATTCACAGAGAATGTAGGACATTCCTGACGTACCGCGCGACAATGCGGCGAGACGTCCCTAGAGAACAATTATTCACTTAATATAACGCTTTATACAAGTTGTTAACTTTGTTTTCTTTTTCATCAAATATGATTTGGTTTTGTCATTTTTTCAAGTGTTTGTATGGTTAAGGAAGGGTTTTGTTGATTTTGTGTTGCAGACAAATTAAATCCCTACTTCCCTACTAATATTATAAATGTGAAAGTAACTCTGTCTGTCTGTCTGTCTATCTGTCTGTTACGCTTTCACGTTTAAACCACTGAATGATTTTAATGAAATTTAATTACTAGTCACCACACTGTTCCGTTGACGATTTTTATGATTTTATACATAGCATGCCTAAGAATCAGCTAGGTATTATAATTTTTTCATACCCCTTAGTGATGCGTGGCTATCTAACCCAAATAATTTGAATGTTTTTCATAATATAATGCGAATTTTCTACACCAGAAGTTCTTTAGAATAATTTATATGGGAAAACAGCTGCTGGGTCAGCTAGCCGTGATATAAATGCATATTGATTGGACCGATACGTAGCTAAGTGCAGACAGTATACTATACTGGTTTGATCAATAATGTTATCTAATATTAATTAAGTCGCGCTTACCACGACTGTTTTGTGAATGCTAGAAAGAGTCCAACCTCCTGCTTCTAGAAGTAAGTTTAGCTATTGGGCCTGATTGTTAGAAGATGAACTTTGACAGGTTGTATCATACTAATTCTGAAAATGTATCTTTTCAGAAGTGGTATCCAGAAAGGGGAAAAAATAGAATTTTAGTAGTATTTACAGTAGGTTTGAAGCAAGTAGAGGAGCTTTTTGCCCAACAGAGGGATCTTAGAGACGCTAATAAAAAAATTAAGGAATTGTAAAATTGGTTAAGGAGATCTGTTGTAAATGTGCAATTTACTACATGTTAAGAAGTAACTAAGGCTTAATACTAAAATCTAGATTGGAAAAAAGCTACGTAGAAGACTTCCTTATCACGAACTAGTCCGGAGAAACAGTCAAAGCAGCGAAATAGCTAAAACTAGAACACGTTGAAAACCATTTATCCTTTTTTTGCATAAAGGACAAAACTGGACACGAAATCGAAATAAATCTAACACCGCCGGTTTTACACATTCAGTTGCATTTCCACAGTTCACACTTGACCAGTTTCCATACAAAAGAGAGACACTTCGCAATGTGGTACGAGAACGTCAGCCGGCCATTGTTCGAAAACCCCCACTTTTATGCATAATTTCGTTTTGTTTGCTCAGAACTGTGTGGTGTGTATTTTGTATGTAATTTTTTTTAAAGCCAGTTTTTAAATTGTAGGACACTCGAAGTGTGTTGTTTAGGCTCTAAAATTGACAGGTCTTTTGTGGCGGTGAGGTTCTGTTGTTTTTTGCTTGCTGAAATTGTATAGAGTGTTTGTTGCTTGTAGGTGGATTCTTGTGTTACAAGTTTAGATTTAAAACTAGCTGACCCAGCAAACGTTATTTTGCCGAATATTTTGTTTTGCCACATTATAAAAAAATAAAAACAAACAATTTCTTCTAAAAAAACAAATATTTTTTTTAGTGTGAGCAACCCTTATCACTTCGGTGTATGAAAAATAGATGCTAGTCGATTCTCAGACCTACTGAATACGCATATAAAATTTGGTAAAAATCGGTTAAGCCGTTTCAGAGGAGTAGGGTGACTAACATGTGGGGATTTTTATATATTAGAAGATGATCGGTGCTGTAACTCTCATACCCATATAAATTGTTGGAAAAAAATAGTTTTAGCATACAAGGGTTAGTGTAAAACTTAAATAACAATTAAGATTAAAATGCTTCGTGAAAAACTATTACGAAGCCGTGAAAAAAAATTAGGCGTTGAAATGAAATATTTTTGTATTGTGTGCGCAAAGAGCAAGAACAAAATATACAATTAGTCTTCTTTAGCAAAGCTTTGTACAAACACGTGCAAATTAATCTTGTAATATTTCAAATTTTAATAAAGTTTGTTCAAACAAGCCAAACATTGGCTCAAAAGTTTAACCAACATGTAAGTTAACAAATGAAACTCAATCACTCATCGTTTCCTCGGCAACAACGCCGGCTTTCTATTTTCTTGCCAACATTGTTTTAATATATTTGGCGTTGTTCACTTCTTTATAAAATCAATCAATCTATGTTGTACCAGTTTTCTATTAAATCAATGTCGAAGGTTAGGGTTGCCAGGTAGAACTGAGACTTTAGACAATGGTGTATACGTTTGGTTTTTTTTTTAGTATATTTGAAATGTTAGATTAATCGCGTATTTTAAACGTCTGACTAAATATTAATATGCGCTGTTACTATGTGTAAATCTGAAATCATAAACAGCGTGTCGAATGCGAATACCGTGATAGTTAAACACTTGAAATTTTCACAGATGATGTAATTAAAGTGCCGCTATATCTAAAAATCTAATAAATTACGAGGTTAAGTTACGTTTGGTACGATCGTGGATTTTATGAATTGCCGTTTTTGTTGCAGAATTGTTTTTCTTTAGCCAATTTGTACGGAACCTTAAGTCCTACTAACCTTATAAGTTTATCTCTGTGCTAGATTGGAACTATACACGGTGATTTTTTAGTCGTTTTACAAAAGCACCCCAGTTCATGTATCCGACGTAAACTACCCCTAGGCGCGATTTTTTTTTTATCATCGTCTAAGATAATAAGTACGAAGAAAAATTAAACATGAGAAATCTGAAATATAGTCTTAAAAATGATAAAAACGCCGCCGCCCCTCACCATTGTTACAAGGCTCGGACCGCGCTCGCAACAGAGCTGTGTATCTAAAAAACTACGAATTGCATTATAATATTGAATAAAAATTGCATTTCAAATTTATTCAAATCTCATAAATACCTATTTTTTTATCATGAACGTGTTCTAGTCATTGGATACATGAACTGGGCTGCTTTTGTAAGACGACTAAAAAGTCACGGTGTATAAGTGTACCTAGGTAGGTACACTTATACACCGTACGCTCAGTAGGTACTGAGCGCTCTGTGTCGCGGGTTATCAAACCGGACAAATATTGTGTGATCCACGAATACTTGTCCTGAGTCTGAGTGTCCTTGTATGTGATTTGAATTTTTGTGCACCTATGTCGCAGGTACTTTTTTTTTTTTTTTTTTTTTCTCTATCCCACTGTGTCCCACTGCTGGGCAAAGGCCTCCCCCAAATCCTTCCACGACTCTCTATTCTGAGCCGCATGGAACCAGCCTGCGCGGTAAGCGTTAAGGTCGTCTCGCCACCGCTTAAAGTCGCAGGTACTTAATTCGGAAAAAAAGCCTATGGTTGTAAAAACACCTTTGCATCAAAAACCAAGGCCTACTCCCAGCAAAGTCAAGTTCTGTTACTCTAGAATTGAGATCGAGTTAGAGATTCCAAAGCTAAACAAACAGTTTATCTAGTTATTTTAGACCCTTATTTAAACAAAGCGACTAACTAATCAAACGATTAATTAGTACATCCAGTTGGGGAATTAGATCAATCAAATCAATTCACTCAAACAGTTATTAGTGTTATTACATAATTGCTTGAACAATTATATTAATTTAATAATAACGGTGCAGGACTTGGAGGTCATATTGTATGACCTTAGTTGGATGTTCATAGATTAAACTAATGGGATGTTGCTGAATGGATCATGTCATGAATATTCCATATTTATATTATGATTTCGTTGCTATGATAGGGTAATGGTGAGATTGTAGGAATGCCAAGTCTAAGATCTCCAATTCCTACTAAGTGCATAAACTCATATTTTAAACATTTCGATTTTCTTAAGGTCACGTGAAAATGTAGGTTCTGGATTTGTACTCTATTCAGTCAATTAGATAATAATGATATTATATACTGGTAAATATAATAATTTTCAACGTAAGTCCGTAACAATTTATGGCTAAACCACTAAACCAATTTGTATTAAAACGAATCTAATAAAATGACCTTTTTTGACACCGGTACAATAAATGAAGTGCGGGAAAACCGCGTAAAAAAAGGTAGTAATTATCACACCATACCCACATTGATTGATATAGTTGTAAGCAAAAAACCTTTTTCTGAAGATAGGAATGTACATAGTTCAATTTGACCTTTGACCTCATCAGTTATAATTATGTCTGTATTACGTCAAAGTTTTAACTTGTTTATCATTTTAATGAACGTTATGGAAAATGTCATTTTATCTCACTTAAAAGGAAAACAAAAATAAAAACCAATGATTCTACATTAGTCTGTGTTTTTGTTACATACTCGCTCATGAGTTTTTCTCACCTGAATTTTCCTTTAAATATTCAACTGCACGGATAGAGATGTGGTAAGGGTCACCACGCCAACCCACGAAAAACGTTTGCGAGATCCAGGAATGCTTATCATGAGTCTGGGTATCTTTTATACGTGATCTGAATATTTGTGAAAACCTAAGCGACACAAGGATACAATTTCATAGGGTGGGAGTCGTTTTTTAATGTCTCTAACAAATACCGCGATTTATATACCTTTATACAGGTATAAAGGATACAAAACTGATGATTTTTGGGGCGTTCATTGCAACGTAGGCAAGGCAATAGATTAAAAAATCTAAAGCCCACATGTTTTAATGGCACTACATTAAAATTTATCAAAATTGGTCCAGCCGTTTTTATAGTTGTAAATTGCATTGTGATAGGGTTTGAAGCTACCCTGAAAATTTCAGCCTGTTAGCATATCGGAAAGTGTTTCAAAATTGAGTCGCAAAAATTTAACCGGAACGACAAACAAACAAACAAGATATTAAGAGAGTGTATAATAACGTGGAACAAACTAGTTCCATTTATCAATAGTAGGCTTCTTTATACCTCATCAGAACTTTAATCTGACCTTTGGCATTCAAAGATATTCGGATAGACACATTAAACTCGGTAAGCGGATTCATGTTGATCGATAGCTCTTAATCGCATTATAATGTCATAAACACCACTAATCCAAACCTCGTGTATCATTATAGGGAATTGTTAATCTGTGTCAACTTAATAGTAAATGGTCTTCACGTCTTTAGTCGTGGCGTTGAGTTGTTGTATATGTTCATGTCGTTGTATTTTAAGAGGTCAATAAATGGTAAACTTGAACTAAGGTCTGATGTCTGTTCGTTTCTTGTCTTCCAGGTTGAAAATCAGGGTTAATGAAATCAGTTCATGGGATTAACCGAGAAGACAGACAAACGGCTGGAAAGTTGACAATTTTTACACAGATGTAATAAAAATCGAAGTTAAACAAGTTTTGTTACGACCATACAATTGATAGGTTGCCAAGATTTTTTGCCATTACCGTTCTTCTGAACGCATTGATAGAAAGTAGAGGTTACCTCTCAGAACCCACTGTGCATCTTCAAATTTCTGTGCATTGTCTTGTGCATGCGACTCGAATGATTGTGTAACCCGCTAAGATCATGCCATCTCGTGTCTTTAAACAAGTCAGTCAGTAAACGTACTCATCCTTCGATAAGAAGTATATTTTTTCAACCTAAAATAACTGTAGTAATAATTCCTTAAAGCCCACAGTTATGTAACAATCCTGGTAATGGAATTTTCGAAGCAATTCATTCAGCAAATTTATTATTAGTTTTCGACAAAACCGCGTTGTTGCAAAGCAGGTTTATTGGAGAATTTCACAAAGGAGGTTACAGCTATTATACTGAGGATACCTCTTGTAGTTTTATATAAGAATTTGAGGTCTTACTCGTAGTTTCCTTATTGAATTAAAGAGGTAGACTCATAATATATCAATTACTATGAAATGCATATATTAATGAAATGTATGTATTAAACTGACTAGTCAAAAACACGACTCAAAAGACTTTTACACATATTTAAAGTCATTTTTCTATCTAATGCTAATCTAATCTTTCTATCAAACAACATTATGCAAGCCCCATGTTATTAAGAAATATTACTGGCCCTACTGACTCAATTTCGTAATGAACCAAAACCGATTCATCAAATAAACTAAACTCAACGAATTTTAAATATAGAAAAACAATACTGAATTGAAGCAAAAATAAAACACTGTCTATTTTCAATTTTATTGCACGTCCAAAAACCATTTAAGGTTTATTCTTGGTCGGTTTGAAGAAGCGTTTCCTATCCTATTTTCTTAATTTAAGGTTTCCACTTCGTCGCCAGTTTGGTCCAATTCTAATTAAGCCTTCAAAGTAATCACAGTTTACTTATCTCGAAGTCCAACTATAACATCAGATTAAAACAAAAGTACATTTCGATAGAAGACTATTTCGATTTACATTGCGTTTTCAATATCGGATTCGTTAGTCCCAAATCGCTTAAAGCCGTCAATGTATGCAAATTGTTTTCAATTATTCGGTGAGAAAGTTCGTCTGTTGGTACAAGTTTGGAGGGGATTAGTAGCAAATCCTCGCCCCTTCATTATTACTTATCCTCTTTGAGGAAAAACCTTTAAACAATGCTACTCTGGCTCGCATTTTATTCCACTTTCTTTTGTTTTTTAAGCGTTGATTACTTTGCGGTTTGTACTGTTATTTAGGTGCTTTCGTTAAGAAAATGTTTGTTTAACTGTGGGTTGCACAAGATACTTTACGTTAAAAACATGCATTGAGGTAGAGTAATTTTAATTGAATCCGCAAATGAATGAAACTGGTTCAGTGCAGGTTGGACTGTCGTATCTGACGGTTTTTTTTTATATCATAGAAGAACAAAAAAATATGGTTTGACCCTACCAACAGTTGCTGCAGTCGGCAATAAAACACATTATCAGACAAAGTTTCTACTGCCTTGCTAAGACGATTCATGAGATATAACCTGGCGATTGAAGACCGAACAGGAGAGTTTATTAAAGGGTTTCGTTTAATATTACGGAAACTAAAAGCGAGACTTTCCTTTTCATTTTTTTTTATTGAATACTGAGGGCATTTTCTAATCCATTACATGTATCGTTATGAAAACCAGCCATTTAAATTAATTATTTTGTCATTATTCTTCATATTAATAATACCCAAAGTGACCTACCCCATTTATTTCAATTTTGAACACTCGAAATGAAGCGAGATAAATACTGCATTTAATTCTGCTATTGTTTAAAAGAACCAAAATGTTAACCTTTAATATTTAAAGTGCATGAAACCAATGGCTGGAGTGCTCCAAAGAATAATTAATAACAGTAATAATGGGTTTCAGAGCGAACAATGAAACATTTATTTTCAATAATTGGACTACATGACGAAAAAATATACTTATTGAGGTTTCGATATTTAATTGTGTAAGAATACTGGTTTGGTACAAGTGGGGCTCGCGACATTGATTTGTCCATACACATAAGATGAAAAAAGAAAAAGAAATGGTCATCTATCAAATTTATGATGGTACCAATAGTTGCCTACCCTCAATTTTCTTTAGAAATTAATTCATGGGTATGAGGTACAGCTAGGTGACATATTCATCGCGATTCTGACTTCGATGCTTGCATTGCTCAATTCGGTTGTCATTTCTGAAAAGAAAACTAAGTTAACAAATCTAAGATCGGTCATATTTACCCCCAATTTAACGAGCCTTTCGAAACACGGAGGAACTCGTTATGACAAAAATAGTCACCCAACTAAGAACCGACCGTGTCAAGCGTAGCTTAACCTTTGGTCGATCAACTTGTGTAGTTATAATTGAAGCTTGGCCACAAGCTATGTGTCATTTAATTTATACATATCAATCAAAATAAAGTTCAGTCTGTATGTTCATTCTGTCATATTATTATATTTATTATATTTCTTCTACTAAAGTTCACGATTTACGTTCAGAGAGTAATGAGAAAAATCTTGGAATAATACCGCTTCGTTTTGTTTGTCTTCTCGTATTAAACTGAAGAGTTTACGAGAAACATAATAACTTTTTTTAATGACTGTCGTATAAGGATTTTATTTCCTTTTGTAGTATTATGGGATTTGATGGAGTGGAAATGTTAAATGAGTTACAGTTATAAATATATATTTTTAGGGGTTTTGTATCCCAAAGATGATGGCGCTGTCTGTTTGGTTTTATTCAATCTATTTGTACGGAACAATAAGTGTCGCGAAACCGACTGCCCAGTATTATAAGATTAAGAATAATTTATTTATTCATTTTATTTTATTTATTATTTATTATATTTGTCTCTTTTTATTATCTTTTCTTCTTGTTATAATTGTATTTGTCATATTCACTCTTTCTGTTTTTCCAATGCTTGTACACTATTGCCTATTTTGCTAACTTATTTATCCTTTCGCAGGTCTGCTGGAAGAGATTTCTTAAAGAAATAAGCAGTACCGTTGTACACGTCTTTCTGTATTTGTGCTTCTTTTATTGGTTTGTGTACATAAATGGTAAATAAATAAATAAATAAGATTAAGAATAATTTATATACTTATTCTAGATGTAACTACCGCGAGATTGCATTACAAAAAAACAGAGCCAGTATATAATAACATTCCACAACTTTCACACAACACCATCTAATCCCAAATTAAATTAAACTTGTATTATGGGTACTAGGCAACTGATAAACATACTTATATATTTTTGAATACACACATATTATAGATAAGGTACACTCTGATATAGAACAAATTTTAATGATCGTGATCATCACACAAACATTTGTCCTAGGTGGGAATTCAACCTACGACCTCCGGTACAGTCGCTAGGGCCACTACTACGAGTCCAACAGGCCATTCAAGTCCAAGATATTATGTTCAATTTAAGATTTTTTTAGTTAGCCCTTATCTTCAAACAAAATACAACGACAGATATAGCCATCAAAATACACAAGTTATTTCAAATTACACAGAAAGGACCACTTCTAAACTTCTGCTAGGACATTATCGTTCAAAATAAGTGTATACCGAGCGGTAACTTCCAAAAATTTCAACTAATAAAGAACACCCGGTTTCTTAAAGCTAATGTACATAAATCTCAGATTATTAATTTCTTTGTAAGAAGCGAAGTTTGTTTGAAACTTGTACTGACAATTTCGCGTTTGTCGGGGATTTGTTTTGAAAATCTTTTTCAATTTTGTTAGAAATTTAAATCAATTTAACTCTCCAATGTTCAAGAATGAGTTTTCTTCTGAAATTGCCATATTAATTTAAGACTTATTAAGAGTTTTTATTCATGAGCTAACGTAGTCATACTTTTTTGGCGTAGCATATGGTATCTTGCTGGGAAAAGCTCCTACTCCATTTTTTGGTTTTCGGGTGGTAACCTTCACTCAAAAAATGTATATTGTCAATCCTCGGATAATTCTAATTAAACAAAATTAAATTCTGAACATTTCAAAATTAATGCTTAGCTATTTCTTTACACCTTTGAGTGATGACGGAATTGAAATAGAGAGTTTATAGCAATATATCAAATGGAATCGCAACTTGCTACTTTTTCAATTTTATTTTTTGAATTTTTTTCTCTTGTTTAAACGTATAATCTTGCAAGTCGTTCCCAAGGCGCCTTTGTCTCACAAAAGAAATCACTGAATCTGGTTCTGATTTCCTTCCATTTCTCAAAGTTTGTGAACAACCTACGCCGTCACCGTTATAATACATTACATCTGTAATAAAAAAAAATGAATTTATTAATTTAAGCTATGATAAAGTTTGAAAAGAGATAGTTTTATAAATGTTTATGGTATTTGATTATTGATTAGCTATAGTTGAATTTTCCAAGATTTGTGATTAATTTTTAGATTTATGCAAATCTTACCATTTCTATTCGATGTTCCATAGAATCCTTTGGAATTGGACACTCTGTGGATGCAATTCGTAAGATCCACTTGGCAATGATTTGTCCAATCCAACCAACCTTTCCATAAATCATATACACAGACTACGTGCAGATGAGTTCTAAAAAGAAACAGAAACAAAAAAAATATGATGGAAAATCAAAAAGACTCTGAACCATTCAATAGTTAAAGTTTTAAAATTATAACTTTTCTCTTACGCAAGACACCTATTTATTACAATTCTGTGAGATCAAAGGTAGTAATTTAGTTATTTAATATTAGCTCACGTAAATCTGATGCATCGAAGATGTTCATAATAGCAGTCATGGTATGTATCGAAAAAGTGCTTTGGCATGTCCTGGTAATCGACTCCTTCAAATGTGTAAGGTCCATAAGTTATTATGGGGGCCGGTTTTATTCTTTTAAACTGTTTCATTTCTTTCATTAACTCCTTTTGTTTGGCACTTGCATTCTCGGTCGTTGATTCCTCGTCGTAATGATAATCTTCTTCTTCATCTTTGTTTTTGCCTTTACCTTTTTTTGCCGATTCAGCAACATCCACTATAAAGATCAGAAATGAGGTTTCTGTTACATTTCCCAAGTTAGTGTGCAAATGACGGCTAAGTTTTAGAAAAACGGGGAAAATACAGAAATCTTTACCTTCAATTGATTTGAAATTAAAAAGAAAGATAAAGTGCATAGATTCACAACAAAAGGGAGTTAGTGTTAGTGTGACAAGTGACATTATAGAATGAAAGAAAAAAAAAATTCACTGTTATTCCTTCATTTTTCGCCCAACGGTGCACTGATACAGAATTTCTTGCTTTGTTTCAATGTTTTTTTTCTAGCGTGTTCGCGGTTCATATATTATGAAATTGACCCCCCCCCCCGTCAAAGAATCCCGAATCAATGCACGATTTCCAAATAATAAAATGTCTTCAGCGTCATCATCTTACTATACTCTAAATTATATTTAGTACATAAACACTTACCATTTAGAGCTAACACAATTATCGCAACATAAAAGATTATCAAAGTAAAATCTGCGTTTCTCATTGTCTTCATCGCTTTAAACCCAGAATGTGATTAAAGCTATCTACTACTGTTCGATAATTAACTCTTTACTATCATTTTCACAAAATCGACTTGATTAGTAATTGGATAAACCTATTAGAATGATGAGCGTAAACTGTTAAAAGCATGTTTTCTGTCTCTGTTACGTATAATTAGATACGCTGAAAAGAGATAGCTATGAAATGTCATTTCAATAATCTCAAAAGTTTTAAATGATTTTGTGGAATTAAAATATATGAATAAATACTCAAATCTCAATATTCAACGATAACGTCCGAAATTTTACTGGTTTACATCATCATCCCTTGTCCTTCCAATGCTGTGCATAGGCCTTCATTGTTTCGTATCATTTTCTACGGCCTAGTGCCAGCCTCATTTAGATTCGACCCTAGAATTGATCTATATCGTCGACCCATCTTGAGCCCGGACGATCGACGCTTCTTTTGCCTTGATTTGACCACCATTCTGTCACCACTTTAGTGCATTTGCTAATCTCAATTCTGGGACATTCAGCAATGTGCTCGTCTAAGTCCAAACGGTGGAAAACATATCGCGAGGGAATCTTAGTATCTTGAATATAATAAAATAATATCTCCAACTTACAATGTTTTGATCAATGCCCAAACCTTCATGGAAGGAGGGATTTTGCCCGTTAGGGGGATATTATAGTCTGGTAAAATATTTACGAAGAAAAAACAATTTGTTATTGTTTTATACAGCATAGGTTTATTAAATTAAATACTTTATTTCAAACAACAATTAACCATAGCTATTCAAAACTGCCTTCACTTTAGATACTTTATTAACATTTTGAACGACACACATTATTTCATATTTCATGAAGAGTATTGAATTCAGGCATAATTAGTGTATCTTTCTTCGTTTTATTTTTTTGGAGGTATTAATTAATAAAACATTGTTTTTATTTATTAAAATGTATAAAATACACAAAAAAAGCATTTTAAATAATTAATATTTGACCCAGAATTTTCTTGCCTTCTTGTTTCCTGTCTGAGCAGCGATGTCATGGTACAACTTAACAGCATCATTCAGATTCTTGGACTGTCGCATATAGAAAAAGCAATCACGACCCCTATTATTGTAATAGATAACATCTGAAAGAGAAATAAAATTGAAAATTAAATCTGAAATAAAGTTTTTTCAGTCAATAAGTGCCATTTTCACCAGGGGTAACGATGGCAGAAATGGCATAAACGTCGTTTTATTATACGGGTACCAACGATTTTAATCCAAAAAGATCAAGTGACCGGTGATTTTCGGGTGATCCTTAAAAACACTATTAATTGGGCAGCTCTTTAACCAGTTACAGGTTTTTAGAATGATTTCGTCATTTTATAAATTTACTATGTGGTTTTAAGGGTAAAGGGTACCCAATGCATAAAAGCAGAACCTTTACTGAGTCTCCTCTTTCTATCAGCACGTCACCAGACATATCGGTTACGTACATGAACTGTGTTAGCTAGAATAGGATTTTTTTTGTCACCCAACCAATTCGTTTCTCTTTTGTCTAATTGTACATGTATAACATACCATTTTTAGAAATTTCTCCATATGGTACCATGTCTTCGAGTGGTCTAATCAAACAATTTTGCAGATGAATCTCGCAAATACTGTAAAAGTTGCTAAGTCCCATCTTCTTCTTGAATGCACAAATTGGTGCCAATGTCTTCCTGAAAAACCAAACAAATCATTATTTGCAAAGTCAGAATAACTTACTTCCTATCAGTTCAGACCTCAGCTCTAGTCTTGCCTCTAGAGTGGTATATGCAAGTGCAATATATTTATATATATCAGAAGCTGCGTAAATTAAATCCTGCGTAGCCTTTTATAAGGGTTCCCTAGCTAAAGGGTTAAAACAGAACCCTGTTACTAAAAGGTCCTCTGGCCGTTCGTCTGTCGGTCACTAGGTTGTAATTTCATTATCAATCATGGCTAGAGATTTAAAATTTATACAGATGGTGTATAATTAGCATAAAGAAGCCTACTGCTTCTATTGCATCAAATACAAGAGGAAGAATTTGGGAGTAGTCTAAACATAATTTTCCATGCGATCAGCATCGATGCCCTTTTTTGCGAGGGAATAATAATCAAATAGACGCCGGCTCCTTCGGGGGAGGGAACGAGTAGTGTCAGACTTTAACTGGTTTTAGTACACGTGGTGCTGCATATCCTTGCAACGCGAGGGTTACGATGGCTCGAAATCATTTTAAAACTAGTGGTTTCTTAGTTTTACGCGAATGTTAGACATTGAAATACTTTTACGGATTTTATCGCGATTTAATTTTAGATTTCAGTTGCATGCAGGTATCATGAACACACCTGCAAAGGTGTCGAAACGTCGGTAACTAATCTAAAATTAAACCGCGATGAAAATCCGTAAAAGTAGTTTCATTTCAATATTTAAGAACTTACAAATTCTTAATACATTCCAAGTTGGGAGTATAACAGCGATCTGGGTTTTCTGTAGACAAATCCACGTCGTAGTAGTCGTAAGATATGGTTTCACTGTTATCATTTCCTTCCATGTATGGTTGGCCAGTAGTCCTTGTTGATGTGTCTGAGTGTACATCTTGTGAAAGATACACTCCAACTGCAAGCAAATAAATTCGTATGTAGAAACCATTTGTTTTGCCATGCTAATGAGATCAAGCCAATAAAAAATGGGTTATGATAAATAAGACCTGCTGAATATGTGTAAAATTTTCATAAGAATCGGTCAAGCCGTTTTGTAAAAGTTCAATTACGTATGAGAATATTATATTTTAGATTTTGTGGATGCCTGTTTCGTTTTCTACTAAATGGAGATGATTATAGACTTAACTGGCTGGTTATTTTATGAAGTGCTATATGTATTTAAGTACACTTAAGATTTATTTTGTTTAAAGGTTTGGTAAGTCACGTTGGGGGCTTATGTGTGGCTTGAACTCAGACACCAAGTCAAGCAAATAAAAAAGCGAAAACATAAACAACAAAACCAAACTATTTAATAACCATTGCTGTATTGTTAACAGCAATCATTACAGGCCTAGGACGAAATAAAATAAACTACGAATTTATCTAGATTTAAAATATAATAATTTAGACAAGCTTCTTTTTATGATAATGATAAAAAAATACTTACCACAAAGTGAAAATAAAATGATACCGATAAAAATATTCCTCATAGTGTGCACTTCACAATAAGACATGTACGATTGTCTTAAGTCGTCTAATTAAAGAAGTAATGAACTATCAGACTTGGTACTAACACTTAATTAGTTCGAGATAGAACGATTAAAATTAAATGGATATCTTCAAGCTAACTTAACAAAATGGTACAAACAGATTAGTTAGTTATCATCAGAAATATTAATATTTTTTTTAATTCGATATTTCTTTGGTCATTCATATTTTAAGTGAATCAAGGTGATTGCCAAAATTTGTTTGCCAGCTTTCATTTCAAGACGAGGCCTCAAGTTCAAATGTGGCTTTTTAAGTTAAGTTTAAAGGAAAACTTCAGGAGATCCTATACTGAATATAAACTTGGCAACTAGCAGTACTCTAGCCTGATAATTATCAATTCTCAAACCTTCGCCGGGGTTTGGAGGCACATTAAAATGATTGTGGTTGTTTATCCATATGTAGTAGTTATGAAGTCATAATAAATAGACAAATTCGGTATGCCTTATGCGCGGTATGAGTTTTCATTTACCCCTAAAACGTAAAACCTAAAAGATATTTATTCCTGAGTACAAAATCAATTGTTGAAAGGTACAGATATTAAAATGTATTTGTAAGAATATGGTTATTGTGATGTAACAAACATATCTGACTGGTTTTAAACTCGAATGACCAAAGAGGGTTCAGGATATAACCTAAAACTCCACGTGGGATTTTGATAATATTTATTTTTCAAACTATTATAATACCATAATTATAATCAGAATAACTGTTATAATTTGTATTTCCTTTTTTTCAGGTAACTAAAAACAATTTAAGAAGGTCAAGTGAAACGCATGTAAGTGAACTCAGAAGGGCTTTATTCTGATAAAATTGTAAATTACAAGGAATTATATTTCACTAAGAAATTGATTAGCCATCTGTTGAGGGCCTAGCAAGGGATGAAATTAAAGTGCTTTAACGGCGCTAAAACGGAGGTGGTATACAGCCAGACTTACACCGACTACAAATACCCCAGTTTTATTCTGACTCCTAGGAATGCGTTTTCTGCTGCTTATTGCCAATCAGGAATGGAGAAGAATTCTGGTTATTTTCATATCCTCTATATTTCCCAAAAAAGGTCGAAAATGATCCATGAAAATTTCCAACCGGTAAGGACAAAAGAAGTAGACATGTTCTGCCCATAACTATCAACTAGTAGGCTAAGTACAATCATCATAGTTCCTAATACTGATGTTAGAGAATGGCAATATTTTGGTAAAGGGAAAATAAAAATCGCCTTCAAAATTATATTTTAATATGTAGTTGTGTCAGTGAATGATGTAGGTGTCGTTGTATCTCCAACCCATCCATTTGCGTACAGCTTTGACGCTTCCTTCAAGTTTTTTGTTTGCTTGAAGTAGTACAGACAGTTGTGTTTCTTGCCGTTGAAGTAAAATATGTCTGTGGGATGAAAAACTTTCTTTTAATCCAGAAATTAAGTGGAGTTATTTTTAAACCATTATGCCAAAAAGAAGTAAAAAAAAAACAGTTTACAAGTATTATCAACAACCACAAAAAAATCTGTCGGCTTCCAATGTATAAGGATCTTGCTCAGTACCAGGATTTTACAAAGAGTAACTGAATCTCTGATCTCTTCAAAATAAGTTTAAATAAGTTAATGGCCTTATCCTGAAAATAATATAAACTTTAAATTTTGTGTATAGGTATTGATGTTTGTTCTTCCTGCAAGCAAAAAACACTGAACCAAAGGGATTTAGACGATACTTAGTACACATATAGTTTCTAACCAGGATTAACACAGGATTGTTGTTATGCCATTTTGATGTTTCCATTTGCTAATTTTCGGCTTGAAGCAGGCGGGCCCGTGGGCAACAGCTCGTATTAGGCTAGTTATTTGAGGCGAAACCTCAGATTAAAGAAAGTATGAAATAACCCGAATAGTAAAAACTCACCATCATCACTGATCGTCCCAAAAGCGAAATTACCATCAGTTTGAACTACACAGTTCTGGATGTGGACGTCACATATACTAGCCATAGTTACTAGACCCTTATCTCTTTGAAGAACGCAGATTGACTTTTTGGATTTCCTAGAAGTAAAAAAGGTAAACTTAGGATCCCTAGTCTATGCAAAAAATCTATATTATAGGACTGAACGAAACATAAAATCGTTTAGGTCACCATACCAAAAAACTTCGGACAGGCATTTGTGCGACCTGAGTCTGAGTGTTTTTGTGCATGTGACTTGAATGTTGACTAATCCCACACGACACAAGGATTACATGCAGACGTTTTTTTAAAGAAGAATAAAAGTAAGGCTAACTTTAAAACACTCTTCTATTCCTGGTCTAGTTGTGGGTTTGGAGTACGGCTACAGGTTTAAGGCGTAGTGCTATAAATGAGGTTATGATGAAAACATACATACAGCGTTTTCAAACATTTTATAAATGGTATGTAACATGTAACGTTTTTTTCGTCCATTTTAGGAGGATTCAGAAAGTCATCCACATTGAAAGGTTCGAGTTTTCCAAACATTGATATTTCTGGGTTTCCTTCTGATAAGCATATTATCCCTGAAAAAATTAAATTGTTATTTAATTCTACTCTTTGATTTATTTCGATTAATATTATGCTATTTTGGAATCATTTTAGAAATAAGTCCAAATATCCGAAACGCACTCATAAATCTAATTAGATTGTACTGCAAACTTAATTTAATACATTGAGTTTTTTTTTTAATTCTGTAATATTTTAATCCTTGCTGTTAACCGAACTGGATAGCGTTATTGATTTCTTTATATAAAAAAATATCTTTATAAACATACCCTATCACGTTTTTCGTATTTATCATAGTATACAATACACACAAAAATGACCTTACCACATACAGCAACAACGATTGCAGGCACAAAATATTTTCCCATCTTGCTCTCACGAAATCCGCTGTGTGATTGATCTGTTAAGCAGACGGGCTGTTAATTAAGACGATAATGAAGTTGTAACATCAAACTCTTGATAAGTTTTAATTAGATCATGATAAAACACTTCGTTCGTTATCTTCAAGCAGTTTGCCCTTTTTGGGGTGAAATGGGTAAGATAACTTGAAAGATTTTTGGTGAAGGTTAAGTTATTTTTTTTTAGATTCAGTCAGTTTTGCGTTTAATCTGTTTTTGGCTTAATATTATCAGATTTTTTTTGGTACAAAAAATAAGTACCAGGTTGCCTAAAAATAATGTAACCAAAATTTTAGCCTTTTTAAAGGTTAAAAGAAAGAGTGCTAAGTGGCAACAAAAATACATTATCATATGTTAGTATTTTACAACTTTAAAAAGGGCTGGACCGATTTTAATAAAATTTTAATGAAGGAATATTTTAAAACGTGGGTTTTAAGATTTTTTAAATCTATAAAATACCCTTATTGTAGAGAACACTAAAGAACTATCATTTTCACGATATAAAACGGACATTTTAAAATATGAAATTGTATTAGTGTCATATATCCCAGCAAAGATGACTAAACGGTTTAACTGTCCACGCCAGCCTTGGCGTTCCAGTTTCAGTCTGTAATATCTTGAATGAGGTCTCTAAGATATTAAATTCCCACTTTATTATTATTTAGAATTTATCTCACACTACCATGACTGTTCGTGTATTAATTTTATGGTTTTGGTATTGTTTTGTTTGACTGAAAAACAACATTGAAGGCATTGATTTAAAGATCGTTTTTCGGGAATATTTTTTGTACGTTAAATATTCAACCATACTTACATAAAATTATTTTTTTGTGTAACAGTAAAATGGCAAAAAAATTAAGATACCTCAAAGGCATTGTTTTTTTTAATGTGTTAAACAAAGCAATGAAAATGCTATCAAACGCCAACTCATAAATTCCAATAATTAGTTCAAGAGATAATATACTCCATAGAAGTCAAAATGTTTATTTTTAGGTTCTGATTTGTATGTATTTAATTTTTTTTAAGACAGCCATCAAAACAAAACCACTGCATTCTAATTCAATAAAACAATCAAACCTATTGTAACACTTTCGTTACGTCTTTTAATAATTTAATTAATATTCATTACATACCATCCACTAAAATAACGGTCCCATAAAGCAAATCCAATACTCCATCAATCATAGCAATTGTCCCCACGCTTACATACCTAGCAATACAGAGGAAAGAGACAACGCTATATGAAGAAATAATCTAATCTCTCTCTTCCTTTAAAAATGTCGTTCGAATTAGTAAGACAAATTTAAAAGTCATCACATTTTTCGTTTATAATATTGGTAGGCGCTCTGTCTTATGGCAAACAGATATTTCCATCTCTTTCATATACGAAAACATTGCTAGCGTTTCGTTCTTAATACATTCCACTAATAATTTAATGTATATATCTGAGAACAGAAAAAGATAACGTTTTACGCATAAAATTAAATATACCCATCTCCTTCTAGCAACGGAAATGTTGGCCACGTTTGAACGAAATGAAAAGATTGAACTATGAACGGAAGAAATGTAATTGGCAATCTGCGTTGCTCGCCATTAACTGGCATGTATAAACACAAAGTATAGGACACGGCAGTTTATTTGGCATTAATTAATATTAATTTTATTTTTAGGCTCTCGTGCCAAGTGTTTAAGAGATAATAGAGACGACGACTGTTTAATAATAGTAATAATCTTTTAATTTTTCACAAATAATTTTAAAAGGACACGTTTTTTCACCTTACTCTGAAAATAAAAATTGACGATGATAAAGCTCTAAGTTTAGGTGAGGTCTTTGTGACATTACAACTAACAAAAAATTTTAATTTTATATTTAGGCTCTCGTGCCAAGTGTTTTAGAGATAATAGGGATGACGACTGTTTAATAATAGTAATAATCTTTTAATTTTTCACAAGTAATTTTAAAAAGACACGTTTTTTCACCTTACTCTGAAAAATAAAAATTGACAATGATAAAGCTCTAAGTTTAGACGAGGTCTTGTGACATTACGACTTACCAAAATCTATACATAGAAGTGCCGTCACGCATAAGTGCCAATGATTATAATTTGATCAATTTACTTTCGTAATCATAGGTTAATATTAAACCAAACTATCATATTTTATCTAATCTTCTACTGGGCAAAGGTCTTCCCTCAAATCTTTTCTTGATTCTCTGTCAGTTCTCTGTCTTGGGCTACTTAGACCACATGGCACATACCAGCTCACATGGCTTGCTTTTAGATCGTCCACGTACCGCTTTCGAGTTGCATTAAATTCAAAGAGTTAAGTAATTGGACTCGTAAAGGTAGTAGAAAAATACTAAATCCAAAATTCTGCCAGCTAAACCTAAAATATTAATATGTTTTCTGGAGTATCGTACCCAATGATTAAACTTTATTACTAAGGCTCCGCTGTTTTACCGTTTGCCATTAGACTGCCGATTTTTTGCACTTTAGACTAAGTGTTCGTTCGATTCGCATTTGACCAAACTTTTAGATTCCTCTCGCTATTCAAGTTATTCCATATAAAAACCACGCTGTACCAAATGTGTAACGATGTAAAGGTTAATTAAATTAGGGAAAACATTTGCATCCATAATTCCCAGAGAGTCGCGTCCCGATGTCGGTTGTCGCACATGCTTATAAGCAATCCTATCATCCATGAAGAGCTGGAAATTGTGCCAGTACCAAGAGACTCTACAGCAGGACTGTTGAAAATGTAAAAGCAAGATAGAGCGATACGCTTTGCCTAGTCTCGTCTCTCTCCCACAATTGAAGCAGTCTTGCTTTATGCAGGGATGGTAGGCGCGTTGGATACTGTTTTCATACGGATCGATTACCTTTACTTATGAGTAATCTTGGATGTACTTTTAGTCGTTTCCATATTTAGCTTGCAGATTAATCTTATTTTTATACGTGTTACAGTCTTGCATTTTTCTAAATATACCATCAGGGTTTACATCTTCTTTTTTTTTCTAAAGTAATTAAATGATTATTTATCTGAAGTTTGAAAGTCTTTTGGCGATAAAAGCAAAAGTCACTAGACAAGATTGTATCATTGTCATTTTAAGATGACAGTGAAATACTATTGTTTAATTCTATGATTTTCTTTCGTACAAGAATTCACAAAAATACGTAGAACAACATAATCTATATAATTCAAAACTGTTGTTAATCCATTTAAAAAGAGATAGCGTTACTGTACACTTAACACCATCCCGTACTATCTCTCTCTATTAGATTTACCCCATTATATGGCCACTGTATTGTCTAAACCACAATATGTCCAGGAATATTCACCGAAGCAAACATCTTACATTATACCGGCGCGAGCAGGTGCAAATCTGGTTGTTATGGGAATTGCCATGATTTTGTATTTAGAGCGGCTCCCAAGCGACGTTTACGCTAAATCCATGCTGTTAATACGACAGTCAACAATAACGGACATGCTTGTACACTGAGTATGAATTCCCAAGTGGAGATCATAAATAATTAAGTAGGTTTATGTAGTAGTGAGTATACTTGCTTTTGTAGTGAGTTTCGCTTGCGTGGAGGTGTATTCACGAAAAGTAAAAAGTCTTTCAACAAAATCTGCAGCCACAATATTCGCATTTATATCACCAAAAGAGTTTTCTTTTTTTAAACGTTAAAAGAAAGGCTCGCAAATTATTTAATTGGATCCATTAAGTCACATGCCCAAAGACACCCAGACACATGTCAAGTATTCGTAGATCAGACACATGCTTGTCCTAAGCGAGAATCGAAAACGAGACAAGTTCCTCTCAGTCGGTTTGGCGTTATTAATCTCAACCTATCTATCTATCTATGCAGACAAAGTCAGTTTACTTCCAAATCTGACTGGTCTTCACCGGGCTGGCGGACTATTGTGGACAAGCTATATCTCCGAGCCCAATTTTTTTATATATAGAACTCTATACAACAGTCGAACTCACATAAATTTTCAAAAAAGAATTTAATTCCAATAAAAGTGTTCTAAGAGTGCCATTACCAAGCGTAAGAACAAACAAACTCTTTCAGTCAGTCTAATTTATTGACCTGAAAACGTCAAAATGAAAACGAGTAAATTGGCAAAGTAAAATCCAACCTTGATAAAGTATTGCACTTTTATATGACCTGATACAACACTAAAAGTGTTATGTAACACGTAGAAAGCAAGCCTATTGCAATTTGTTTGGCACTCTACCAAACTTCTGCTGAAATTACGTAACTTTCACTATCACCGACGATTTTTTGCGAGTTTCATATTTCATAAAAGGTTTTTTGTGTTATCATGAAAAATATTTTCTGCTAACAATATTTCCATCATTATCAGTATAATGCATGCCAAGTTAATGGCTCTTAAAATGCACTTTTTATTTGAATATTAAAAATTATAAACGAGAAAGTAACTTTACCCGTTTTTCTACGTGTATGGAACTAAAACGTTCAATTAATTTTCATCCAACTCGATATAGTTATTTCTCTGACAGAAACGGGTCGTTTTTCTAATCACAAAATTGACATACATTCGAGTGACCACGGGTAAAATAAAAAATCTATATAATTTCAAAAACCGTTTTTTAAGATGAATTCTATTGTCCACACATTTGCAATCAATAATTAACTAGGATACAGAAATGTCTATCACAGCATCGATGCTTATTAAATGCCATAGGTAGGCTTTCAGCTCGAAACAAGCGCTAAAGGCTTATCTTTGTATACGTGCGTCAGATTCATGCGACATTCAGCGTTACTATTAAGAGGATAAGGTTTAAATTGTTTTTTTATTTTATTTTTGGAACCTATGTGAACACATACTGGACAAGGTATCGTGTGAATTCTATTGTTAACACGCTAAACATTGGAAGAGTTAGATTTGTTTTCGTATTTTTAAAGTAGGTTTCATATGCGAAACGCTGTAGTTAACATAATTTCCAGTAATCTTTTAACAATTTGCTTTCTATGACTGCATTTGACGCTGGATAAGAACGACCTTTTTATACTTATTGGTCTTAAAACTCAGTTTTTCAAAAAAATGTATACCATTAACCAAAATAATAACACACCTCTACAAATCTGCAAAAATCCAAAAAACTTCAAGAATTCATAAAAGATTCACCTTAGTTGGACTTTCTTGCAGTCTACATCAGCCTTAAACTTGCCGCATCCAAACAATACAGCTTCGCGATTCCCTGGCATCATTGTGACGGCGACCCACATTCGAACGATTGTGCATTCATTCTGATGCACCAATTGAGAGACGCTTTGTTGGCGTACCGTACTAGAGAATTTAATAGCCATCTGGTATAACGAACGTTTTTATTGAATACGTGGTTATATGGAATTTTTGTTTATTCGTATTTTGGGAAGGTACTTTGGTTGGCGTTTGAGGTATGCTTGTGGAATTCGAGGAATACTAAAAAATATTTATAGAGATTTTTATTTGGTATCACGTCAGTTTTGGCTTTTCAAAGCTGACCACTAGTTCGCTCTATTTTACTGAATAGAACAGATTTTAATACTCTCAGATATTAGTTACTACATAAATTATATAACTAAGTATACTTGCGTATTAAAGCGATGCTAAGATAAAGAGAGTTAGTCGAATATAGTTTGTGTTTCTTTATCAAAATTTATTTACTAATCTGATAGAACTGTCAATATTTCTTGAAGAAATCGGATCGTTTTTTAATATTTCTAATAAGACTTAGCACTTACTATATTAACATATACTTTTTCATACATATACAATTACATCTAATTACGAGATAGCTCAGATCTGTAGGGAAAAAGATGAAATAAGTATGTTCTTGGTTCCACCTATCTACACCCTCAAAAAACAAATACCAACCCATATTTTCTAGAACAATCTCCTTTTATCTTTTGATTTCGAACAATTTGTCGCCTCAACTGTTGTGTCCCAATAAATAAATCCGGTTGACTCGCGAGACCTAACTGAGAACTCTCAATTAACTTTTATGACTCGCGCGGGAACGCAATCTTCCCAACATTCTATTTATTTTTTGTTAGGAACTCTAGTAAAATCAATAAGTGACAATTCTGTTCTGTTTTATATGGTCTTGTAGAAAATGTAGTCTAGGTAAAATAATGATTGGCGTTTGTACTTTCAAGAAAATATTATTAAAGAAGGAATCTAGTTTTTGCCCCCGCTTGCTATGGATTTCTTCTTGTGATTATTACAATCTTTCCAGTTCAGTGAATTTTCCTAGATTTTCGTTGTTGATCATGGTTGACAAGAGTTGCAATGATTGGCGTTTGCTGCTTGTTCTAAATCCACGTGAAATCCAGTATTCGGTTTAAATTCAATTTAAACTGATAAGACGTCATCTAAAACAAATATAGCCTACAGACTAACATCAAAAATATTTCACAATCAGAAATAAGATGGCTTAAAAAGGCCTTACTTGAAAATCTATTACATCGTAATTCAACTGTTACCTACTCGTAACATAACCCACAAGGTCTCTCCAAAAACCCAAATAAATTGAGACGCAGGATAATCCGTTCCCATGTACGAATAACAAAAGGTTAATTAATTTCTATCTCTACCTTTTTCGTTGATCGATGAGATAATACCGATAATCTCGTCTTAACGAAAGCCTTTATTAATCTCTACGATAGAGTTTATATAAATAGAGACATTGGCTTTGTATTGGAAAATTAGGATTTTCGAAAGCCGATAGCAATTAGGACTTTTCATGTATGGATTAAACGGCTTATTGTATAAAGCGGTATTTTTGATCGTTGGTAGAGTCTGTTAGGTTTATATGTTATCAAGTTATGTATTAGAGATGAGGCACGATAGTGGGTATAGAGCTGACTATTTAGCTTTGCTATATAGAGAGGCGTATTGAACAATGATGGTGGGTACTGGTAGACAAAATTGTATCAAATTTCTTTACATTACAAATATTCTTGGTATTAGCAATATTTTTATTGCAATTTTACCCGACGAAGACATAACATTTTTGTAGGATTAAACACGTGATTATGTTTTGATAACTGTTTTGCAATGTAAAGATTTGAAAGTGTACCGTGAAGCCCTGTAGCTTAATATATTAACCTTTAAATCTAACTTCACAAAGTAAGTTACGCAGTATTTAAATATTTCCGAACGAATTATTCAAATAGAAACGAAAATCCACAAAAAAGATTCTCGCAATCCAATATCAAAAGATCTAAATGTCATTCGATCTTTTGATTAGGTATGCTTTGACAAAAAAAGGTCCTTATAACGATACAATGCAAATGTTTACCACAGTTTTTATTTCAGTATAATGATGTGCAATTATTGTTTATTTGGTTCAATGAGCAGCATGGCTTTGAAGTATATTCTCTGTTCCTGTAATAAGGTACCTTATTATGTCCTGCCAAGCGTAGTTGTACATTCCAGTGCGCTTACCGATGTTTGAAGCAGGACTCTGGCTGATGTGTGAGAGAGACAGCGCTCTACATTACTTATACTGCCGTCACGTTTTCACGATGTCAACTGTCTTGTTTGCACCTGGTTGCATTTGCTAAATAATTATTGACAAATCTACCAAAGATTAAGTACACTATGAAGGAAATGTGTTAAGAGTAAACATTTAGTTATTATTATTGCACGCTTTGTAAGGCAATTAGGTGGATTATTAATAAGTATATGTGATAATAAAAATAGCTAGAAATTGTTGAATTGCTTAATTATAGTGGTTTCTTAGGTTTACGCGAATGTTAGACATTGAAGTAAAACTACTTTTACGGATTTTATCGCGGATTGATTTTAGATTTTAGTTCCCGACGTTTTGACACCTTTGTAGGTATCATGGTCACGGGCAGACTGGACTTGTTCAATTATTAAAGACTCGCGACATCTAGAGCCCCGTATAAATGGGCTAATGATAAAAAAAATTGGTTTGGTGACAAATTTTCGACCTAAACAACAGTTGCTCAGACTCGATCTTCATTTTCACTACTTGAAGTCAAAGTGGCAGCAGAAATACATCATCTGTGAAAAATTTTACAGTCCAGCTACCACAGTTGATGAAATGAAGCCCGGTGACGGACGGACGGACAGCAGAGGCTCGTAAAAAGGCCGGTCTAACTTGATGGTACCAATACTTTGGCTTATGTAAATATATATGTACAGTTATAATACAATACACTTTCACTTGTTTTAATACCAAAGCCTTAAACACACGATTTTCTTACACCTTTGAACCACTTAACTCTTTTGTAGTGAAAGACAAACATGCTTTAAGCGAAATGTTTGCCATAAATAGCGCTTACAAACATCTAGAAAATGAAATAACATGCTACAAAATACACATTCTAAAGACGCTATTAAAAGCTGGAAAGAAGAAATACTGCCAGCATTTCTGCTTTTAAACACACTTGTATTTTAGTGCCCGTGAAAGCGCTATGACACTGAGAAAAAGCTACGCCCTCCGAGCACTCGTATATAGGCCAATGCTTGAAGGTTTCATAAAAAAGTAAGAAAGTAGTTTTAAAAATGAATCTTAGGCCTACGTTCTCTACTTTTTCTGAGAATTATGTATGGTATTATGGTTAGAGGAGAAATAGGGTAAAATCTTTGTTTTGGTTAAGTCTTTTTAGTGGCTTAATATCTTGTTGATAAAGATGATGAGTATTTTGAACTGTCTTCAAAAAAGATGACTGACAAAAATACATATATTAAGTAGACTAAAAAAAAAACAAACGTGTGATGTGATCAGAAGAATGATGCAGAAGCGAGTTGTGCAATATTAATCTCATTAGGAACCGCAATTTATCACGGATTTAAAATAAATATTCCATATAAATCTTACTTATTCTACCCTTCCCTCGATTTGCAGCCTCTCGGTTTAATAAATAAGAGTCCTCACTTTTCTCGTACATTTATCCAGCAGTGAATACTGGTATATTGAACGAAGCCGACATTTTGTGAAATGAAATGTGAACGTTATAAGGCCCTAGGCTTAGATCTGTGCAGACTGAATTCGTAATTAAAGGGAATTTGTTTTAGGCATTTGAGGGAAAGATAGAGTCATTTTCATGATCTACTAAGATTTAAAGTAATGTAAGTGGATTTAATTGTCCAGGTTTAATATGGTTCCTCGATGATACCTCGTCATATTTTAGATTTTCAACAAGACCTGTTGTAAAATGGGGAAGTCTTAAAAAACAGCCTCTCAATGGCTTTCAATTAAGTCATGTTCTCCATTTTTTTATTGGGATAAAGAATTGGTTTAATGATATTTATATACTTCTTATGTAAACCTAGTTTTTCATATGTTAGACATAACGCTAAATAAAATTTTAAAAATCAATATAAAATGAACGTAACCCAAAAAAATACACTTGATAAAATCGAAAACCAAGTTCTACTACAGTAAACCTATGTTCAAATGCCTCAAAATACTACTAAAAAACATTAAAAATTCAACCGGTACAACCTATTTGGAAGAATCCATAATGTAAATTCTAACCTAAATTGCTAACTAGATGATATAGTGGCGTTGGAATGGATCGAGCTCGTTACGGCAATCACCGATGGCGTCCAATTACCACGAGATGAGAGTTAATTACTTTTGTCCTCATATTTTGTGTTTTTGTGAGCATATTCCGGGGGTTTGTAGACTAGAATTCTTTGGAATATTAGAGGAAAAATCACCTTTTGGGGACAAGATCGGATTTTTACAATATAAACGTCTTTTGTATATAATCACAATAAAAAGTTTGTTTTTAATATTCCAAATATGCTGTATTAGAGACAGGACGGATTATTGGTTTATATATATTACTTTTATGAAGTACCGATGAATTGATTTCATCCAATTTATTATCAACGATAATAGTTAAAATTCTGTACCAATTTGGAAACAACATTTTTCGACACATCATTCTAAAGCCACGTAAATTCTATTCAAAACCGAAATTGAATTGAAAATTCAAATACCCAAAACACGAAAACCTATGACATCATCAAATAGATTTCGAACACTCTAAAACATTCAAGCCAGTTACACACATCCACCGTATACCTGCAAAAGTGTTTTTTATTTTTTCCCCACTCAAAGCATTCCGTTTAAACATTTGGTTCACAAACGTGTGCCCGAATTGCTAATGCAGGGAACTTGAAAAGTGGAAACTGTGATACAAAACTCGGACTTTAAAAAGACTTGTAAATGAGTTCGTTTGGCGACAGCAAACACCTGACGTTTCTCAGGAGCCATTGAATAAAATTATGTTTAAAACATTCAATTAATGAAATTCAAATTTTGTTGCTTCCATGTCGATTGAAGTGATGGAATAATGTACTCGTAGCTAACTGCGTTGTTTGTGAAGTAAATGAGGGTCTATTGCGTCGTAGAATTTTCCTTTTCTTTCAATTTTATTATTCGTCTATTGTAAAGTCGCATGAGGCCAGAGAAGTCTCCCATTCCTGGAGATTTTAGATTCCAAGCGAAGCCATAAAATAGCCCTAAAGGTTAGGAGAAATATGAGGAGTAAGGAAACAATTGAAGACTAAATATGTTGAGTATTGAAAAGTTGTGTTGGTATATGATTTTGATGAATTAAGAATTATTTATTTTATACAGGTTTTTTTTCGGGTGGAAGATACGGGCTGCTGTGTACTAGCCCTACCTTTTTTTTAGAACAGTTAAGTGTAGTAGTTTTCATGGTATTTCAAAATCAGAATAAATAACTTTTTGTGTAGCAAAATTAAATATGAAATAACCTTCAGTACCTCACTTGGACGTGTAAGTTCTGCATATAAATTCAATCCGCAAACCTTAATAGAATCAGTTATGCTAGAAGGTATTTCGGCAGGTTTTCTTCCAATAATATTAACCCTCGAAATGCCAACCAATTTCAGACATATAGCCGGGACCGAATCATTATTCGTCTAACATAGTTCCAATATTGAGATGACAGGTCCAATATCCACTTCTAATAAAAAATAAGGACGGTAAGTGGGGGACGGTGCGGCCGAAAAGTTATCAGAAGTAAATAAATTTGCGAACATCTTTCTGTAATTATATTGATTACGTAGATACCGGTGTAGCAACACATCGTTAAGAAAAAGCTTATAAAACTGCACAAGTGCGAGTTTGACTTGCGATACTGAGTTAGATTGTAGCCTACTTGTACATCCACAAAAATAGTCACGATCGCTCACGAGGGTATGGTGTAAAGAGTCTATCCTTCACTTCTCGTAAGAAAGGACTCACAGGATAATAAATTCATCTCCTAATTGGCCTCTTAGCATATTTAGATACTTAAGGAGATCTTTTTTGTTATGGCAGGGAATACTCTTGGATACCCACTCCTGCTAGGAGAACACGGTTAGTGTCAGATTCTTACCGTCTAAATCTAACCCCTCGGCAACGACAGCTGCGTTTTGCACCCGGCATTTGGAATCGCATAGCTTTGCTTCACGTGGTATGCTTTAAGAGCTTTTTTTTATAACCTTTGACAATTTGCCACTGAATCTGAAAATAAAATTAACACGATTGAAATGGACTTTTTTAATCTCGAATTGGAACAATCAGTCCAAAATGACCAGATTGGGCCTTTCAATTTTATACTAAACCTGGTCCAGGCCGTAATGAATAAAGGATTAACGACCCTCCACTATATTGTGCTACATTGTCCCGTAAAATAAACAATCAGTGACTCAATTTATATTGTTTTACGGTGCAGTAGCTAGTGTAGGCGTATATTGTTGCCAATTTCAGGCTCTGTTTCTTCATAAAGGCTCGGGGTTCAATGAGTAACGGGAATGTTATCGGGAAAAATCAATTAGTGATTTTTCCTGTTTGTTTTTTTTTTCTTTGGAAAGGGATGAGAATTTTCGATGAAGCAGTGAATGGTTCTACGGAGTATGAAAATATTTTAACTAAAGTATTTTAATATTTAATAATATGTTAGATGCATATTAAAAAAAAACCTATATTGGTTAGGTCTAGGTAGAAAAGGTAAGTTTTTTTCTTAAGAATGTTGAATAAAATATTCAATATGTTAAAATAGACTAATGTTTAAAATGTAGTATCATATGTAATATTCGTTTGTTCAAAGTACCTATACAGTCAGTCGCAAACCAGCTCAAAAGCCATAAATTTATACGTAAGCAATCAAATTAATTAAGTAACTAGACCAAATCAATGGCACTTGACGTGCGATCCGTAATAAATTTAACCTTTATTGGGTTGAAACTCTGTAATTATAGGACTAGACATTTTCGGACACAAGTTCGCAGTTTGTTTATATAAACTGCCATATATGCTTCGTCCACAAGTCGGAATTCGGGAGCAAAAAACCTGACATTTGTCTTTTTTATCAAATGCTCAAAAGTTTGCTTAAAGATAAAAGACGGAAGAAGGAAGTTTCTAGAAATAAAAATGTCTTTCACACATGTTTAGGTTTTAATTAGTTTTGAGTAAATAAATAGTTTGATGTTCAAGCGAAAGTTTAGGAGCTAATTTGTAAATACTTAGATAACTATTCATCTAAACATTTCTCCCAAAAGTGGATGAACGGTAACTTTATTTACCCCTATAACCATACAATTTTGTAAACTTGTGGTATGCTTCTTGTAACTAAGAAAGAAAAAACGCTTTTCTTATTTTTAGAAGGCTTATTAGCGTAAAAAGCTAACAAGTATGGACAATTACAAAGGATGTCTTAGGCCACATCCGGCCTCTAAGGGCGGCAAAAATCTTTGACACCAGATTAAAGCTTGGCGTTAACAATGTCAAAAGAAGAAAAGGCTTTATTTAGAGACAAAAGACGGATAGACATTTTAAAATGCCTATTATTATGATTATACAACAGCACCACTTAATACACATGCCTCCGCCAAAAATTAGCAAACAAAGCGGCTTAGAGAGATTCCAAAATCATTTTTTGGGCGCTATAAACAGATACACATATCGGTCAAACATATACCCTTCTATAACAGCTCGTGATCTGAAAATGGCTAGACCGATTGTCAGAGCATGTCTTAGCACTGTCACTAAAAGACCTCTGTCAAAAAAAAAACACACACACATAGTGGTTATATTCACATCACCACTATAAAATACACCTATAGTCGCTCCCTGTTAACAACTGGTACTTAGCTGAATCCGGTTAGACTGGAAGCCGACCCGAACATAGTCGTGAAAAAGGTTCGGACGATGATGAGAATATATCTATGACGCCACACATAAAAATCACTGGTCAACTTCCCCTCCGCTCCCCCCTCACCCCGCGGTTGCCGCTCGCGGGTGGTTGCGGTCCGCTACGTAACTAATGCTTTACGATTAATTAGTTAGGTGTACCGCACCGCAGAACATGGATGCAAACACCGCAATCGTGTTTGTGAATTATAGTTGTATTGTTAATAAATAAATAATTATTTATCGTTTAGGAAAAATGGCGTACATTACGAATATACAAACTCAATACTCAATATTTATTTCTTGAGTTATACGTTTTCGACCAAGAATTTTTTTTTATCTCTCGAAATACACTTTCACCATACAAAGCCCATAATAAAGTTATAAAATTTTCTAGACAGAAATATTCTACAGATTTTTTCTTCAAAATTTGACGATCCTGAGTCATAAATCTTAACAACCGGTAAGAGCAAAGAGGCTCTCATACTTTTATTATAATAATAAAACCGTATCTAAAGACCAAAGTTTTATTTCATTCTGGTCCTGAGATCCTAAATTAGGTTGTATAAAATTTTATTTTTACTTAATTTATCAGTTTTTATGATTCTATTTTTTAAACGATTGTTCATGTTTTTATTAAAATTCATTAGCTCGTAAATTTGTTAAAACTTAAAACGTTTTATAGTCTAGTGTATTTTCTAAAAGAGGTTTTGTTATTATTGTACTTTACTTTATTAATATTCCTAGCGAGCAAAATTCTGGATGGATTAGGTCTAATTTTGAACTACTTAGGTTAAGTATGTTTAGTCTACGGATGATTTAAAATGTATACCATTACAGTGTGTTTACGAATTAACGACACTATTTACGAAGACATTAACGGCGAGCGTTTAGGTGAGAACGTTTAAAAATAAATCACCAAGCCCTAAATAAAATAATAAATAATAAATGCGGACAACATCACATACATTGTTCTGAACCCAAAGTAAGTTGCTGCAGCACTTGTGTTATGGAATTCAGATACAACGAAGGTACCACAAACACCCAGACCCGAGACAATGTAGAAATGTTAATTTTTACATTGACCCGACCGGGGATCGAACCCGGGACCTCAGAGTTAGCGACACCTTGAAACCGGTGCGTACGCCACTCGACCACGGAGGTCGTCAAATATTACAACAGAGATTCATTAACTGAGATCAATTCATGCTTCCCTGTAATTTAGGTGCTGGTGATGATGGTGTGTGATTTCAGCGTTTATGTTCCTAGAGTAGATAACTCTAGGAACATAAACGCTGTAGGTATATGACAGTTTAGGTGACAGCTTTTTCATTACCTAATGACAAACAGTTTATTTTTATACCAACTTAATCTTACCATAATATTACAATAAAAATACCAGCCTTACTCATTAAAAAAAGATATCTTAAAAATATTCCTTAATTAAAATAACTAAATAAAAATGTGATGACCCTATCGGCCGACGTCCTATCATCCCGAATTCTTTACGATCGTATTTTTACTGGTTTATTCGTAACCTCGGGTCCTTCGTAGCAGAGAGTCTTCTATAAAAGGACCAGCCCGAAGCAATCTCTCTCAAATAAACTTTGTAGGCGCGAGATATAACAGGCCGATGAATAATTAACTAGCTGTACTGATCACGGACATAATTGGATGGATTTTAGAAGCGTCACCGTCACTATGAAAATAAATTTCAGTAGATCTATGTTCATCACTCTATCAATTTTTGTTAATTTTAATAGCTTTAGGTACGCAATGAACTTGAGCTCCTGAACCCTGGCTTTACTTATTTTGACTTTATTATTTTAAAAGATAAACTCTATGAATTATTTGAACGAACTCTCGAACGAATAGGTTATCGTATTATAAGGTTTTAAATATATTATGATGATCTCGTAAAACTTGTGTTCAAATTACACTTTCTAATCTTTATTTCGGCTTAGGCTAGAGCCACTTATGGGCAAACCATTTTTATCTCAAAGTACTAAATATAAAACACAGAAAATAATTAAAAACGCTGTGAAGTTTTTGTTGGATTGAGGATTTAAAATAGGCTAAAGAAAAATTCATCGTTTCAGAGACCGACCAAAAAAGTTCTTACTTAAGAGCCGTTGTTAAACTATCTTTGTTATAGAGGTAGCCAAAATACATTATCTGCAAAAAACATATTTGTCTAGCTATCTCTTTTTATGAGATACATCCTGTTGACAGACAGATAGACCGCGGGGCCACAGTCATTGGGTTTCGTTTTACCACCCTTTGGATACAAAACCCTAAAACCAGCCACATATAACTCCAAGCCACAGTATCAGCGTTTTCTCTCAACAAAAATACAATTATTATTTTTAAACCATTTTTATTCGGAATACAAAACGAACTCAAAATGATTTATGAGCTGTCCGATGCCCGAATTTTGTGTCCGACATTAATTTTCTGTTCTTTCTTTCATGTAACATGGTTCGTAACGAAGGAAAGGATTTAATTAATTGTAATTTCTTAAGAATCTTTGTCGCAACAGCTGAGTTACATGCCGTTGAAATTTAATTGAATTTATAATTTAAATTTCGAGACAATAATAACATTGATGACCGAGCTATTTCTGCGATCATTTTAGAAATGGGAGATTGATTAATTTACTTGCAACGTAGTATAGATTATAACACTGATTATCTTATTATTGTATGTATTCATTTTATTTCTTATTTCTGTGTTATGTATGTTTATGTATGTATACATTTACATGTTTTTAACAATAGTGCACCACCTACCTCTGTACATACTGATAAATTTCCTGTCCATCCAAAGGCTTTTCTGGAAGATATCGCTTTTAGCGATAAGACCGCTATTTTGGGTGTTAGACATGTATCCCCTTGTAAGTATTTTAAAGGACCGCGTTTTCGTATCATATAGGATAAAATCTATGAAAACAAGAGTTTATGTAGTTTATGGTAGTTTTTACATAGCAAACACAAGAAAATTCGAGGCAGAAGGTTTTGAAGTCAAAGGACCATGTGCTATGGCTTAGGATGGGAGAAGACCCTAAATTTTATAAAACTGATTTACTTTCCCAAACCAAGTGGGATCCTTAATTGTATGATCACCATCGTTGTCATAGTATTTTGTCATATGGGTCAGGTCTCAAAATAATGGAAGAGGCAGAATTTATTAAAGTGTGTTTAAAAACCAGTGAACGCATAAAAGATTTCTTTCAATTTTAGTAAGAGGAAAAAAGGAGATTAAATTGTTAAACAAAAAACGTACTAGTTAAATGTGCCGTAATATTTTAGAGCGGGCTTTAATAATAAATTAATGGTGCTGCGGGCTCAGATCACGTACTGTTTGTTTTGCTCTTGTACTTAAAAAATATATATTTTTACTTCTATTTAAGCATTTATATTTTTAAAGATCTCTCCTTTTAACTACAGCGAGGTAGTTACTTGTAATTATACATCGTGCAAGTTAAGTAATGGGCGCTAAAAATTATCTCAAGGATTCCATCAATATAAGTGGTTTTGTGTATATAAAGTATATGTAATATTTGTTTGTTATTCATTATTACATCCTTTTTTTTTTACTTTCGAACATTCTTAATATCCAAATCCGAAACAAAAAAGGCTTATTCAGCATACGCCGACACCTCAAAGCTTAAAATTTAAATTACAAATTTCACACATATCCTACGAATAAAACTTCTTACAGAAGGCCTCGTTTCAGAGTTAATGCTTTTCTAGACCGTAACATACCGTACTTGTATGATATTTCTTCGTGAATGAAATATGGTACTTGCCCCATTTCAACGTTAGGGGCAAGAATTCTTACCCCGAGACTTTATTAAAGCTATTTTGATTTATATTCGTCGTGCGTGCTTGTTTTAGTGCATTAATAAATGTATGGTTTATGAAATAGTTTTGTGATATTAAATTAATTTTGTCGCGTAAAGATTGCCTTGAACATTTTATATTCGTGTTGTATTTAGGTCAGCTAGCTGTTCTGGTACTTTGTCTGCGTGGTTTTAATTATAACTGTTCTAATATTTTAATAATGACTGATGAATACTCCGTAATTGAGAACTCTTTCAAAATTATATCTATTGTAGCTAGGTCCAATTTTGATCATAATCCATGATCGCGATCCACACTGCATATGTAGACGAGATCGTAGGGTCTACAATTGCTTGGATAATGATTATTGTTTAAAAAAATTGTCTTCAATGTAGTATTATGTTATAATTATGAGCGTAGAAAAGAAGACAGAATTCTAACTCCTAAACTTCATTTCGACAAATTTTATGAAGCAAAAAATTTGTGTGGTATTTTCTGTCATCGACTCCCTCGTCTATCATTTCTTGTGGATCAAATTGCTGGATCGATTATGAAAAAATGTTGTATGAAGTTAGCGCACAGGTAACGGGTAAATATTATCGCTCAACTGCTAAATACTTTAATTTACATTTATTGCTTCAAAAAATCAAAACTCGTCATCATCATATAACAACCGATAAAGCCATTTAATAAAAGGTATTTTATTTACAAAACACAAAATTCTGTATTGTTCAACTTTCGTTTGTTTTCTACGAATTAAATCAAATTTAGAAACATTTTTAAAGTTTATTACCGAGGTCTTTGTCAGTACTCAGACGAAGTTTTAAGTGAACCACTTTGTTAAATATTAAGTAAAAAAGGGTTTTTGGATGGTTTTTAGAGGCTAAGTAAAGAGCGGAGGCGAGAAAGAGGTTAGATCTTATTGTTGAACAATTAAAGTAATTGAAAGTGAGCTGTATTTAATAGTTCATTAATTGTTACTCAAATACTGTGAGTACCTTTTTATGTTTGAATGTTGTATCTTTGTAATTACTGCGTGGATAGCCGAGTGGTTGAGGTTCGGTGGAGTCGTTTTTTTTAGAATTTATCCGTAATTAACTGTAAAAAAAGGTTTTAAACGATGAGATGTGGGAAAGAATAGTAGGTATAAATTGAATGATTTCTATACTAACTAATGAACTATTAATAGACTAATGAAATCCTATTAGTATTAGCTCGTAGGATTTTTTTAATCAGTGAAAACCAAGATATAAACGTCTATATATTAGGTGGTGATCTTCATATTCTTTTTCTTATAGCGCTCTTCCAACTAGTGAAAATTAACAATCAACTTATTGTAGTCCACCTTATAGGTAGCTCGAAGGAATAAATTCATCAGTTTTCTTATAAAATCAGACGAGTAAGATGAACCCTCTCCTACTGAGACTAGGACAAAAACATTTGACAATAATTTTCCACGTTCAAAAATCTTAACTCACAAACATCCTTATGTAAGCGGATTTTACAGTCCTCAGAACGATTATTGTGTAAAGAACCTTCAAACTGTTTACCAGTAGACAAGATGTTGACTAATACTTCACTTAAGATTTTCTGGTGTTTGTATTGTACTTACGATTGTACTTAAGGTTCAAAATCGCTTAACCTTAATCTCTTCTTCAAAATAAGGCGTGCCATTTTTTATTTGCTTAGAAAATAATCACCAAAAATACTAATACGGCAATTGAAAAAAAATCTACTGAGCTGTAAAAAAAAGCAGTTGATAATTATACAGTTTTATACATTCAACATGGATTGTTACAGGGTTATAGCTGATGTGGACGCAAGACGCCGCTGTTGACCATGTAGTGAACCGAATTTCTTAGCATAAGTTCGCTTGCACTCATAGGATAAGTTCTAAATATATATATATTTTTTAAGAAACGACTACCACTAAGCTAATATTTGTGTCTGGGGTTCTCACAAACATTCACGTCGCATACATAAAGACTCAACTCAGAACAAGTATTTCTAGATCACACAAATGCTTGTCCTATCCGGGGATCGACCCCGCGACATATTTATTTCGTGGTTTAATGTACGAAATTCATTCCCAAAATGATTTCTCTATTTTTAGACATTCAAAGCATACTATTCCGATCTCTTTCGCTTATATTTCGTACCATAACACCAAAGCCTTTCAGTTTAGTTTGCGGTCAGGGATTTCTCGTGTACCCAGTTATATAGGTGTACCTTTATGCCACGTACGTATTGATTTACTGTATAGACAGAGACCTTTTACGGGTATTTTCTTTGGCTTTCATGAACAAATATAATAATTATTGTTTTACATGCTGATGGTAGATAACACTGAATGTTGCTGGTTCTGCTATATTTTGTATGATGATGGTGATTTGAGATCTTTCCACGACGAAAGTGTCAATATGAACGTGAAATCAAAACACATCTTTATCTTAGTGCTTTGCTCGCTCACAAATACCTTTATAACTATTTGTGTTTTGTACCCAAAGAGTAAAACTGAAAACCTGCAATAAGGGCTGACTGTTCGTCAGAATTTTTAAAGGCTTGCTTTTTGGCTGATACGTACCGAGCCATTAGGATTGTCCGAATGGTTTGGCACCTACTATGACACCAGCCTTTAGACAATGGTAATTTAAATAATTATATAATAAAAAACAGGCGTATTATATTTAATAATTATCCTTTTTGTTTCAGATATTAAACGCTCCACTAGGTAAGTGGAAAATAAATCTTCAGCTGACATATTTAAAAAATATATCTGCCTTTTAAATTCGTTATGACCTTCAACTGCGTAATTTGAACCATAGCTCTGAACCGAATAAAAAATAATCCAAATTTTGTTTTGAAATTACAAATTATTCGAGAGTGCCTAAATAAAGCCTCATTAGTAGACGTCTTAATAACGAAGTTAATTAAATTGAAATCGAAAAGTTCTACCTTTAAGTTTAATCAAAATATAAACTTAATTATAAAACCTTTTATTTCAACCTATAATTTATAAAGATATCTTAATTAACAAATCTGTCTTAGATAGAAAAGTTATAAAATTTTTCCTTACCTTTTTATATTAAGTATCATCATCAAAAAGCAATAAAATTTTATTATATAAAATAGTAAGAAGATTATTCTTATCTTTTCTTAATATTTTTACTCTTGAATTAATCTAGTACGTAGTAGTAGTAATCCACTAGAAAATATGAAGAAGCCAACGTATAAAAAAGTTGACGTCTTTTTCCTAGGTTATTACGTATTGTTTAACACAAAGTCACAGCAATTGCGATTTCAGCTTCCAGCAGCAATTAAGGTAAAAAAAAAGTTTAAGCTAAAGGTAAAGATTCTGTTGCGGTATCCCCCAAGGTTCAAAACTTAAATGTAAACATCTATCTGGCTAGTCGATCCATAGTATAACCGATTGCCCATCGGTTAAACTAACAATTAAAATCAAATAGCCCACTTTGGACTTGAGTAGACGTTAACTGCTTAGCTTGCCGAATAGTTGATGTCACCACGCCAAACTCACTGTGTCGTTCTCTGTCGTTCTCCACGTTCTACAAATGTTTGTGTGTTGAAATCTTATTCAGAGTCTGGATATCTTTGTGCATATTGAATAATTTTAAACCCTCTATACTAATAATTTAGTTCCTTGGACCGAAAGATGTTATTCATAAAAGAAATCTTCAACATGGTTAGTTCTGCTCGACGATCGATGATAAATATAATGTGAGTAACACTCTCATGCTTCACTCCCCTGTTCCAGTGATTAATAGCAGGCTTTTACCAAAGCACGGTCAGCGTCAACTAAAAATGTTTAAAATAAACCAATAATACGTTGAGGTTAAATTACAAAGTCACACCCACGCTTTTCAATTTCAAGCCTTCTCAAATATCCATTGAATTTTGCAGTTTGAAAACAGAGTAGGCCTACTGAAGTGGAATCTTATAACTTGTAAAAGCCTTCGAGTAATAAATGGTCTATATTGACTATTAATAGGAATAGATTGTTATTCCCTTTAAAGAGAATAAGTAAATGGGCAGAATATTGTGTATTGTATGTGTATCAGGGCCATTTAAAGAAAACAATCAAATTACCTACCTAATTAATCTGTACACCATACTTCAAAAATTAAAAGAGAAGATAATTTTTAATATCTCACCCAACAAGAAATTTATTCCTGACCTTTGACGACATCAGTTCAGCAGCGACATGACACTATGAAACTAAACAAAAGAGTTCACATAACACTTCTTCAGCATCTGACGAACAAAATTGTCATTCCGTTTTCATCATACGACTGTGGAACTCTAACGCGACACCATTTCCCAGTGTTTATTACAAAGCGTCCCGGTTGACAACCAGCTGGGACGGTGCAGCTGTTACATTTTTAATCCTGGATCATTTCTCTAAATAGGTTTTATATGAAGCGGGATTAGTTGTGCTACTGTTGCTGTTTTGTTTTCTAGTTTTTAGACTTCGAATTTGTCTTTTTTCATTCGTTTTTTAGGTTTGAATATTTATTTGGTTTCTACAAATATTTGTAATAAATATTTGTGTATTTACATGTGGAATCAGATATTTTTGATGGTGTATCGAATATTTTGTTTCTTATAAATTTGTAGCTTTTTTCAAAATGGCGGATTTTCCCGATATTACCGTGTATTCTGTGTTTAGCTTTTTATATCATATCCAACAAAAAAAAATATAAATGAGAAATGGAAAACAGAGTTTTTATGTAACTTCTCAATGGACTAAGAATAATTTTGGTCCGTATAAACTAAATATTAGTTTTTAATCGATTTTCGCTGTTAGGTAACACCGAAGAAAAAGTAAAAAAGTGATATTCCGGAATTTACTTATAATATTATAATATCGGTAATTCTGATAAATGACGATAGATTATTACATTTATAACATATAATCTGACTCAGCAAAAAGAAAATATTTCATCACTCAATTTTGTTACTGACATAAAATGACAGTGCGTGATAAACGTCTTATTTGACGCGGTGTTAATAGGTTTATGTCTAAAATGTTACTTAGATAGCCCTTTCCATAAGTTTAATATGATAAACAAAGCATAGCAAAAGAGGTTTTTCCTGAAATATATAGGCTGCGCTCCATATAAGACTATGCAGGCGAATGTTCGTACATCACTCTGCTTCAGTTATAATCAGGGGGTCTAGCACCAAGACTTAAAGTAAGTGGCCGTGAAAAAGAGATACCACTCTACACCGTGTATTCTGCTGTCTCATTCTAACAACTATAATATTATTATTTTAGGACGTGGTAGTAGTCCCCTTGGATAACCGAACGTTCTGATAGTCGTACACAGAAACCATCATATATATAAAATCTAATGACTGTTTACTGACGATGTTCGTGCACGACAGGTATTCGATAGCGTTCAGGCCTTTGGTCAAAGCATACAAGGTCTACACGAGGCATCAAGGCACTACCTTCGCAAATTATTAAACACTCAAACTAACACTATACATTTTTTCTCATTAAAGTTCATGAGAATACTCAATAATAAACAAATTACGAATAGACAGTGAAAACTTAGAAATGGTGTATCTATACATTGAAATTGGAGCTATGCTATAATTTCCGAGTCAGATTTTTCCAAGCAATCTAAATTAATCTTGGTGCTTTAATTACGGAATCTTCCAGCCTATAACAATAGGCATATTATTAGCCCTGTTTACCTGGACTTTGTCTAGTAATCACTCGTGCCTATACCGTTGTAGCTAAATACCAGGTTATTGATAATTATACACTGGATGTAAGACTTATTAATAGTTATAGGGGTTGGTTGTTGGTTCTCAACGCTTCAGTGATCGTTTTCTTGTTGTTCATGTACACTGGCTTGTGGACTATGTCCTTTTAGAAAGAAAGAGCTTTGAAAGGAATTTGCTCTGTTGCGGCATAGATTCAAAATTTGAGAAACAATTGTGGCTTTGCGACCTTTTTATGCGTCTTTACTCTTCGAATTATAAAATATATTTCGGTGTCTCTCCTTTAACCCACTATGTCTTTAAAATTACTTATATAACCACAGGCAAAGCCTCTTTATAAAAAATCGCATTAAAATCAAACAGTTGCACATTTACAAAAACGGCTAAACTTATAACCATTTAGAATTGAAGAGGAATTAGTAGTTGTTGTATCTTATAATAAACTATCCCAAGGTACACAGTTTGATCTACAATACCTTCTAAAATATTACATCAAACTGATTATAAGCGTATCGCAATTCAAAACTTCAAACGTTGCTTTATGACTTGTTTCAGGCGAGACAAATCGGTACGCAACATTCATAGTAAATTGCACTTGTAGTCTAGTCCCATTATATAATCGTATGAAATAATAATAATATTCCACAAATGAACAACTGGACCACTGATAAAGTTATATATTTGAAAATAGGTACATAAAATAGTTAAATTACACCCCAAAAATCAGATCGAATGATGAAAGTCAAAGTCAACCACTCAAGATCGTGCTCATCATTTAAATTAAACATTTGTCCTGGGTGGGAATCGAAACCACGACCTCTTGTAAAGCAGTCAGGGTCACAAACCACTAGACCACCAGGCCAGTCAAACTCTCTCATAACTCCCTTAGCTGATATCGGCTACGACGACTGCTTTCTTAGTTAGGTCCTTTGATGTACCTAAGATGCCTGCAATAGCTAAACTTGTTAGAGAACATTGTAAGCACACAATCCACGTAATTGTAAGTTATGGCTGTTGGGTCTAACTGTAAGAGCATCACGTTTAGCATCCAGATCGGTAGACTTACTCCTGTCAGAATCGAGTTCTATTTCAACCGAATTTCGACCGAGTTCGTACCCTGGCGTTTGAACACTAGCAATAATTCATGCAGTGGTACGAGTTCTTTTTTTTAAGACTTTGATACAAAAAAAAATATTGTGTCCAGGGGGTCTCATAAACATTAGGTCACACGCACAAGACACCCAGACTCAGAACAAGCATTCGTTAATTACAAAAGCTTGTCCAATGCGGGTTTGGCATGATAACCTATTGCTATAGATGCTTTTTCCTCTTTCCCGTGGGATCATCTTCGATTTGTAGCGAGGCAACAGCTAGCATGCGCATAAATATATAAGTACGTCTTTGTGTACACGAGACACTTCTCACACAAAACATTAATTATAATTACAAATACGAGTACCTAGAGATAGCAACACAACATCATAAACACCCAAAATGTTCCTCGCGCGTCGATAAACCACGATGCTACAATTAACAGTACGTTATTGCATACAATGACAGTTACAGTCGCCGCCGCCCACTGAAGGCAAAGCCGTGCTATCAACGCTAATTAGCTATTGTAAGATGTATGTCTTGTTGCCAAGGAATATAGAATTGAGGGAAGTGGTGCTTAGGTTTATTCACTGTCAATGTTAGGATACTGCCATGATTTCTCTATTTTGAAACATTTATAAGAAAGGCGAAAAGAAGAAAAATGGATCGTGAGTTAAGAAAAAGAAAACGTTTCTAATGTTAAATTTTAATATACTAAAAATTAAAATTTGAAGTTTTTTCACGGTATCAACAATTCTTTTCGCCGTTGTTGTCGCAAATAAAATGTTAAAAACTAGGAATATTCTACGTATACAAACAATAAACATCAACTGGCTGAAACATCAGAAAATGGCACCACAGAGGGCTTAGACAATCTTTCGTCACATTAGAATAGTTACGAATTATTGAATATTTGTAAAGTAACGTTAATGGCATTCTCTTTCAACAAACATGACTGACTTGTCAGTTCAATATAGTAGAGTACTCAATTTGTTCGTGTTAACGGCTGTTCATTGTCACTTCCTTTTACTTTTCTATGATCTGTGTTGACAGCAGTCAGTGCCAGGGTTGTGAGCGGCCAAGATCGGGGATCGCGTGCTGAACATTGTTGAAAATTTTGTTTATAGCTAGCGTGTGTCTAAATTTTGTAGGTAATTACAGTTTCTTGTTGAAACTACTGATGTATTTGGATTAAAGAGATACGCTGGAGACTTAATTAGATGTAGATGTGGTTTGTTGCTCGTTACATGTTTTAAGAATGTTCACTGAAATTGTCGCATAATGTTTGCTATTAAAGGATATTTTTTTTTTGGTATGATATTAAATATTATTATACTTTCCTGTTCAGGTACTTTAAAACTGAAGTGGAAATGAATTGTCACCACATCAACTATTAGTGAAAGTTTATTTTTACCTTTTGACTTTTTTTCGACATCCAAAAACCGAAACTTACTACCTACATACTTTAAACAGAAAAGTCAATTAATTATACAAATAACAATTAAAATCTCCCTCTAACAATAGATTCCATTAATACAGTTTAAAAGAACGGGTGAATAATCAGGCGTGTGAACTTTTGGCACTACAAGCGTCCACGTGGCACTAATACACGGTCTGACCTAGCGGCCATTATCAAGGCACTTCATGCAATGTTAGTAGTATTAATACTGTAAAACGGCACTATCAGATGATTACAAGGTTGGTTTATTATTACTTTACTTTGGGAGTCTGGTGGAATGTTTTTGAGAAGCTGTGTTGTAGAGGAAAGTGTTGTTGTAATGTGTGGTAAAGTTTTGTTTGCACTGAAAATGGTTTTGACAAATCAAGAGATAAAAGTCTTTACTTCTTGTTTTTAATTAATAGTTCTCTGTATTTTTTGTGGAAACTTTGCCCGGGCGATGTTTTTTTTTCTCCCGCATTAAGGGCTTTAATTATTGTGTCGCGGGAAGATTCACAAACATTCAACTAATACGTACGAAGATACCCAGGGACGAGTATTCGTAAAGGTTTATTTTGTCAAGGAATATAATTAGTATTTTTAGATCCATACATTACGCACATTTTTTTTGTATTTATTCTCAAGACAATATTTCTACCCAATTGTGACGTCTCTGTTCATATTGAACAAAGAGAAAACCAGAACATCTTAATCCCAATAATTGTATCATCATCAAAATAAAATTACTCGTCAGCTCACTCAAAAAACAGCTGATCCGTTGTTTTCGTTTCCAAAACCAGTACAAAATACAATTCATGTGGGTGGCACATCAAGTCTTATATTTTGTCACATATTGGCACCGTTTCAAACAATTTGCCCACTGGTTCCGCATACAAAGTCGACGGCATTGGAGTACGTTTATAAGACCCCAATTAAAATTTTTAGCGGTCGCTCGTATGAATGTCTGTAGTGAAAGTGGTTGTGCCTGTTAGTGTTCAAGTGTTAGTCCACTATGTGGATAGGGAAATAGGGTTGAAATGCAAATTATCATCAGTAAATTAACTTCTTCGTCTGATAGTTATCGTGTTTTTATAAGCAATAGATAAAACTATTAAATTAAGAGCTGGATTTCTTTATTAAATTCTTCTGCAGTCATCATGGACTTGCGGTTTTATGTATGGATTTGTATTAACGAGATGTAGGTTCGATCCAGGCACCGTACCAATGTCATTCAAAGTTATATGTTTCTTAATTGTTCTATGATAACAGTAATAAACGGTGAAGGAAACATTAAACGGTAAACATCGAAAAGAAACCTGGATGCCAAAATTGCCAACCCGCAGAAAGTTAGAAGAGGCCTGTGCCCAGCTATGGGACAAATATACGAAGTCGACTTCGTCCGCGTGGTTAGGAAATACTATATTTTCTCGTAATAAATCGTAGCCTATGTGTTAATCCAGGGATTCAGCCTACTCCATACCAAATTTCATTAAAATCGGTTCAGCCGTTTTGACGTGAAGCAGTAACAAACATACACACTCACAAACTTTCGCCTTTATTATATTAGTGGGATTAATAGGCTGGTATTATATTAACTCGATTATCTTTCAATTTATGGTTAGTCAATCTTGTTGCCCAAGAATATTTCTATGAAAATGTCATTGCCTGTAGCGTTTTTAGCGCCTCTTTAATCAGTAGTCAACAGCTAGTATTAATAACAGCAAACCTTGTGACAAATTTGATCATGAAATTGAATTACCGGAATTCCGCAATAATACTTGTGGTGACAAAATAATGTCGAAGTTACAAGAACGTTTAAAATTAATAAAAATAATTGCTAATTGTATTTGAATGGAATCTCAATGTAATATGCCGTGATTTTTTGCGGTTTTCTTTTCCCCAATATATTACTTTTAGGTATATTTTTTTAGGAAAATTTTGGTAATTTCTGTTAAACATTTTAGCGGTGATCCTCTTGGCACATGCAATTCAACGAAAAATCTACTGTCCACTATATTAAACTTCATCTTCAGAATATTTATAGAAATTTCGTAGATTTACGACATCACAGCAATCTACGCGAACCACATTTCGGGCCTGGATCACATCATTACTTTTAAGAAAACCGGTTAAGACACAATTAAATATTCTAAATAAAAACAAATCTATCCAGTTTATTTCTATTCAGCTTGTATCTCTTACAGTCGAAATTCGCAGATCCTGTTTTTCTGTTACCACTAACGATAAATAGTAGAATTGAAAATCGTATTTGATTGAAATTAAAAAAAAAAGAAAATTTTTGGTTGACAATTTTTTTAGTCATTTTTTAAATTATTAATTAACTTTGCTTCGAACTTTACCGGTACTATTTTATACTCAGAGCAACTTTTGTCACAAATTACCTGGCCTTGTTCAAACATTTTTCTGTCCCGAAATCATTACATATCAATAAATATATATCTTTACAACCAATGCACTTGGCCAGTTACAAATAATTCCCAAGTAGGTTACATACACAATAATTTTTGTTTATAATTCTGATCTGTCCAATAAATATATTTGTACTTGCAAGTACGTATTTATAATGTCTCAAAATTAGCCAGATGTGACAATCAAAGTTGTTGTTTATACAAAAAATGTTTTTAAAATATCTTGTTTTAAAATAAATACATGTGTGTGTTTGTTTTTTGTTTCACAATTTATGATAAACGAATTGTGCACGTGTAAATTGGTGTGGTTATGTTCAAATTTTTGATTGTGCTGAATTTTTTTTTAGTAAGCAAAGTTATTTTCTAATAGACTGTTTTGTTATTTGATGTGTGGGGGGATAGTTTTAATACAAAATTATCATCATAAAATAGTTTCATAGTGTTTTTTTGTAATAAAAATAATTATCAAAAGCATGATTTTTGTATGATGTTATTTTTTGTAATTAATAAGATGAACGTGAATATGTCAGGAAATTAAATATTTATCCTTCGAGAGCAAAATAAAAATGTAAAAAAAATAATTATTATTAAATTCTATATGAGTCTCTTCAAAATTAAAACCTTCCACAGCTGAGGAAAACCTAAACTACACTCTTACTTACAAAAAAATCACTATTTTATATTCTTTTCCGGCATCCATTACTGTTTAATATACTGAACTGATAATTCTATATTATTGGCATTCGGCCATGCCCGCACATTATAAGTGGGGACAGAAGTATTTCGGGACGCGGTGCAAGACGAGTTCAGACTACCAAGGTTAGTCCCAAGGTCGATCATGGCGACATCTGTATAAGGTAATTGTAAATAAATCGGTTTACGAAAAAAATAACAGTAAAAATGTCTAAGTTAATCGATGAAAAAAATCTAAAAACCCACGTTTATAAATGTTCATTCAAATTTTATCAAAATCGGTCCAGCCGTTTTTATAGTTAACATTGCCATCGGATTTGAAGCTACGCTAAAAATTTAGGCCTGCTAGCTTATCGGGAATTACCTCAAAATTGAGTTGCAAAAATCTAACCGGAACGTCAAACAAACAAGAAAGTAGTAGTATAAAAACGTGGGAAAAAAAGAGCGCGAAGGATCGAAACTTCGTAATTTGAATACCAAACATTCACTCTCACTCGATCTCTTTTTATTCTGCCTCCCCATGAGCGTTTAATACTCAACGCAACAGAGCTTTCTCACTGCCTCTATGTTAGAGTTACACCTTTAACCAACCTTGTTGAAAAAAAAATGCACTAAAAAACGAAACGACAAATATTATCATATCAGCTAAATACTAGCTGAAGTCGGTGTAGCAAGATACTTGTTTTTTCACTTTTAGTTTTGTAATTTTATTTACCTATATATACAAAAATACATATAATTTTGGTAATAATTTGTCGTCCGAATATACAACAATGCCTTGGAAAACGACACCCGTTCTAAAAAAAAAAATTCTGTCGCGGAAGCTTTCACAAACATTCAAGCCACATGCACATAGACACCCAGACCACTCGGCTATCAGAGTACCTACACTGGTCCAACGTATTAAATATCGTCGTTCATATTTTTATAAAAAATATCTATTAAGATAATGTTGACTCATGTAATACGAAATATATTTGATTTATATTGGAAACAGTTGTCGTTATAATTTTATTTTATTTTTGATATAAAGAGGAACATTCTGTTGGACACCCACAAGTTCCATGTTACCCATTCAATTTATTAAAGGGTAAAGTTGTTTTCTAATAAAATATCATTAACTGCTGAAAATATTTATTTTAGTCAATTCATTCCGTGTTTTTGTAGCTTTTAGCTTTTTAAATAAATAAATAAATATAAATAAATAAATGCGGACAACATCACATACATTGTTCTGAACCCAAAGTAAGTTGCTAAAGCACTTGTGTTATGGAATTCAGATACAACGAAGGTACCACAAACACCCAGACCCGAGACAATGTAGAAATTTGAATTTTTACATTGACCCGACCGGGGATCGAACCCGGGACCTCAGAGCTAGCGACACCTTGAAACCGGTGCGTACGCCACTCGACCACGGAGGTCGTCAGGTCGTTTGGTCGTTTGGTCGTTTTGGAGTATTAACCAAAATTAATAAATTAAAAACAACATTTAATTCATTATTCCTCTTAAAGGCTACCTGTCATTGGCAGTCATAGTGGCTTTCTACTGCATTTCCTATTATTCTAATGAATATATATAATTCGTTGCACGAAAATTTGAACTGTGAACAAAACCTGTTCATATAGTCTTGTGACAGACAGACGGACCTATTCCCAACTATGTTGGGGTCAGCTTCCAGTCTAACCAGATTCGGCCAAGTACCAGTGTTTTACAAGAAGCGACTGCCTATCTGACCTCCTAAACCAAGTTACCTGGGCAAACCTTAGTATGACTGGTTATCAGACTTCCTAGCTTCTAACTACCTGTGACGATTGTCAGAGATGTATTAATAAAAGCAGGCACCCACAAATTAACCGAATCACGGTGGAATTCGCCATGACAAAAATTATCACTCATCTACAAACCGACCCCGCTAAGCGTAGCTTAACCTGTGATCGATCTACTTATGCAGTTATAGCTTAGCCACGAGGTGCTATGGGATTCACGGGATTCTCAAAAATAGTGGTACGAATTGGAAAAGACGGCCCTGTTTCACCAAGGAATTAATTTGCAAGACATTAGACCCAAGGGCAAGGCCACTCATTAACTAATATAAAATCAAAATAATATGTTTCTATTTTTTGTCGACATAGACTGGCATTGAGTTTTAAACGACACGACACATGATAGCCACAAAAAATAGAGATTATTTTTGTACACTAATGGAATGATTTAAAAATGAAAATGACAACATACGGCGGATCCAACGATTTATCATTTTGTTTAAGTGGAAGCGAAGCGAACAGGCGCGGTTCTGTCACAATAAACAGAAACATATTTTTGTATTTTATTATGTGATATGTGAGATTATTTTGTAGTTCCCGCTGTCTGTCTGAGCGCCAGTCCCTATATCTCATGAACCGTGATAACTAAACTATACTATGTTGGGGTCGGCTTCCAGTCTAACCGGATTCAGCTAAGTACCAGTGTTTTACAAGGAGCGACTGCCTATCTAACCTCCTCAGCCCAGTTACCTGGCAACACGATTCCCTTAGTTAGATTGGTTATCAGACTTTTTAACTTCTGATTAACCGTTACGACTGCCAAAAATGTATAAATAACAGCCAAGACCCACAATTTAACACGCCTTTTGAAAAACGCAGGCACTCTGTCCTCCATCCATGGACTGACCGCGTCAAGCTGAGCTTACCCTGTGATAAATCAACTTGTACGATTGTAACTTAGGGAAGAGCTCCTCTTAGATGCCGTGTTATACTATGTATGTATCTATTTTAATATTATAACAAGCTCAGTACCTCATTGTTAATAACATCTTTACCATGACAAAATGGAAGCAATAAATACTATGACTATGACTACAAATCCAGATTTTAACTGTCCAGTCAACGCTACTGTAAGACTGTACTAAGACATTTAGAACAATAAACACTCATATTTAAGTCCCTTCTAATCGTAAGTTTGACTTGCGACTTGCTTGAGTCAAAGAAATAATGTGGAAAATAAAAAATATTCTTTTGTTTGCATTGCAGATTACTTTGAGTTGCCCGTGACAATCAACCTTTACTATATTTTCTTTGAGATTTTTTTTGTAATTCGTGTTAAACAAAGTGTGTTGTAATCGCTTGTGTGTGTGCTTTTATACAAGGTGTTTCACTTTGTTGTTTTAGTAATGTTTGGTTTTCTACAGGATGGTGTTAAATGATTTAGAGATCTATTTTGTTATTGATTTCTGTTTAATATTTTCAGATAAGTTGCTGAACCAAACCTTAATTTATCTTCTAAATAGACTGCTTGGAGACGCTAATGTCATAGAGCAACATTCACAACAGGATGTTATGCGACGTTTACAATTTAAAACTAAATATTTATTTTCTTAATATTTATTAAATATAACACCAAAACAACTCTTCTATATTTGAGCTTAAAACATTTTCTAAATCCACAAGACCGGATTTATTCCACTACTATTATAATACTTAGAAATAAAACATCCTATACATATAAAGGGCAAACAAATATCATCGTTATTTATTACAAGTGTATGTTGATGTCAGAAACTTTATTTTTCCAAATAAATAGAGTCTATAAGGCCTATAAATTCGTTAATCTATAGACGTTTATTTATAAAGTAGTGACATAATTTTGTGTAAACCGTCGTGTTTCCCCCGACTTTTTTCATTGAATTAATCTTGATAAGTGATCCTTTTTATTTTTGGACTATTTTTATTCGGTTTCTTAGACTTTTAATAATATTGCTTTGCAAGTATCTTTTTAATCTATTAGTTTATTTATTTTAATATCTCTGTAGATACTCCGTCAAATATGGAAGTTGAAATCCGTATTTTTATAATATTGAACTAAGTCTGGAATGTTCATAAAATACTCTAAGAAGTGTCTTAGGAATCAAAATGGTTGGCCTTTTCTTCTTGTGATATAAATTTGAATATTTTTGGACTGTATGCGTCTGTTTGAAAAAAACACAATACATGTTACTCTATTCAGCTTCATTAAAGTTATTGTTACGTTACTTAAACATAATTATACGCGTCGAGATAATTTTAATAAATTTATTTGCATAAATTTGACACTAAAAACATAACAATAAAAAAAACCGATTTAATATGATGTAAACGAAAAACATAATATATTTATGTCTATCGCAATTAACAACCATGATAATTTATTAAAAATAACTCGGAATAATGCTATTGCCTCATCCCTATTTTTTCATGATTATTATTTTCTAATACCAGACTTAATGGTCGAGTTTTCTTTAGCTGCTCATTAAAAACAGTACTGGCCATTAAAACGAAGAAAAGGAACGCGATCGAATTCTTATTTCAAAAATACAGATCTCCAATCGAACGAGTTTGCCATCGTATTTTCCGGCTGCTGAGATTGCCGTCAGACACCGTCGACAAATAGAAAAAAAAAAGTCTTATTTAAAGCGTTCACAACTTCCCGCCTTCGTTTAAAATGCTCTCGAGTTCTAATCGCCGATTTCCGTTAGCGTTTCCTTGTTCTTATTTTTAAAATATTCAAATTAAATTTTAAATTCTAAGTCATCTGTAGATGGGTTACTGCTGGATGGATTTCATTCTGATGGGATTAATGGGGGGTCCTACGATCCCAATATTGCCAAAGGTACACGCGTGTTCGAACCGTCTATTACAGGCTATTGACGATAGCTAAGATCTTTGCGTATGGTTCGTTGCTATACTGCGAGTTGGAAAGGAACTCGTTATAACATAACGTCACCAATCAATGGACCGGCATGGACCGCATCAAGCTGAGCTTAACCTATTATGCAGTTTCCCGATATGGGTTTTAATATCAGTAATCAATTCTCCTTGCAGAAATTTTGCTTTAAAATTTTCTATTTAGAATAATGATGTTTAACGATTTTGCCTAATGCATCACTTCACGCACTTTAAAGTATCTTGTATCAGAGATATCATCCCAAGTTTGCCCTGTATTAGGTTCTACGTGGCGGCAAAAAGTCCATCAGCATTTATCGCCGATTCCAATTTAAATTGGCGAGCTAGACTGCAATGATATCCACTCGGACAATTCCAATCTTAGTTGGTTTCATTCCATTTAATGTCCCTTTTTAATTTACTGTATGGCTTCCAACTGGCGTTGTTTTTAACATAAATTATGCGAATGACTGTTTTTATTGCTAATAGTATGTTCAGGTGCTTATTTATTTATGGAATTTTAATGGATAGGCTAATAAATTTGGGCGATGCACAAATTAATTTTGAAAATTTATTTAAATGTAATTATAATTATTATGCATTACTACTTTTGACAAATTTTGTATGAGGTTTTTTTAGGTGCCTGTCCATCAATATAATTTGGTGAAACAAATCGGTAGGGTAACAAATTTATGAACGTAACAGCTTTTGTTTCGATCTGTTGACAGACAAACGGACAGACAACTACACCTCAGTAACAAACAACAAATAGATAATATCAGATCTCATTTTCAGAGCAAAAATTACAAATCCTTTGAACAATCTTTGGGAATTACGTCCAAAACTTCTTAAACATATCCGAATAATTATAAAAGCCAAAGAAACAACGAGACAGCAAATTCTTCACACCTCGCATTACTCAATGACTAACAGCCTTGCTGACATCTCTGACACATGACACTCAAACGGGACATCCGACATCCTTTGTACCGAATCTGAATACCTATTTATCATATTCTGACGTTAAGTCTTCAAGTTGTTTATTTTAGAACTTTTTTCATTGTTCTGGTTAGTTTTAGAATCTAATTTAGTATTTTTTTTGGCCCGTCTTTGTGACTACGGATGGATTCTGTATGATGCATTGTGTCGACTTGTAGCTACCGTTTTGAAAATACATCGTCAGTAGCTGTTTTGGCGTATTTTTCTGCATCATCATTAAGCTATGCTTTATCAACTTTGCTTTGAACTGTTTATCAAAGGTGTTTTGTTTTTTTTCAAACTGAAACTTTTAATCGAACGTGTCTAGATACTAAGCTTATCACACTCCCATTGTGTATTCAAAACTTATTCTCCCTATACTTCCAAATTTTCTAAGCAACTGCAATAATTCTCATTTCGAGTAATACATTGTTCGAAATCTAATATAGTCACAATGCATTGCTTGAATAGTTGTCTACAACATAAATCATATTATTATTATCCTCTGATTTCTGCATATAAAGTTACATGTTGCTTAACAGACTATATCAACATATTGTATTACAGAGAATATTATTATACTAATTACTTTGAATATTGAATATATCAAATTATCACCTTCAAGACCTTTATGAGATCTAATTTTGATCGAAATACGATCTTAATTATATCGTTCGAGATTTGACGTCGTCGGTTAAATATTTTGATGAGCTAAATACGGGAATTATAAATAGACTTATTGGTAATAGGATAAGATAATGATACATCTACTGGATTCCTGGTTTAGAATTTTGGAATATTAACGTGATAATTTTGTAGGTATACCGTTCTCGTCCTGTCAAGAAGTAAAAAAAAATGGTGAGAATTTAAAACATTAGTTTTAACATCATCATCATAGACATCTCAATAAATGAATGCCGTCTTTGTTTCTATTTTTTTGTTATAATCTTTATGTGTAAGATTAAACTGTACGTGTTTTTGACATTAACATCCTAAACCGCTGCACTGATTTCATTTTTTTGTGGTCGGCCACCTAGATGACGTTTGGATTCACAAAAAAAGAGTACCTACCTATTGAAATTATTATGTTATTTGCTTTTCATTTCATTCTTTGTTAAATATCAAAATAGCTTGATAAATTTTACAGGACAACGACTGTCGGGTCTAGTACCTATTGAAAATCTTAGCATTTTAATTAACTGGTGACAAATTATTCACATCTAAGATACCCCTGAAAAACAGTGAAGAAACTCGTTCGAGAAAATGAATTGCAAGAAGAACGTGATATTGCCGCCATCTCTTCTCTAAACAAAATGCCATTTCATGAAACAAAAGATTGGCAACTTGTCATTTTCAAGGGCACCAATCCATTAGACCGATCTCTCAGAATTCCATAAAATCCTCTAGCAAAGAGCCCACTGTTCATCAATAACCATTAATTTTGCTATACCGTCTACATTTTTCTTCTTAAATTCAATCCGGTCTATTTTAGCACCGTATTTTGGAATCTTTCCAGGAAATTACAATGGTCCTATGTCGTATGTCATGTCAGTATTAAAAATATAGTAAATTGTTGGATACTCTTAACGTCGGCGTCCACTGAGGCATAACGTAAATATTTCTTTGATATTCTCTGTTTATTATATTTTAAAGTGTCAATGAGGACACAGGATATAATACGTTTGGTTTAGATGAATAATATTTTTTGTAATATTTTGTAATTTTTGACAGTTGCTTCCCTTACACAAATTTTGAGGGACAAGTACGTTTAGCCTACGGTTCGGTTGAAAAAGGCAGCTGATTTATTTTCCAAATATGATTTTTAGGTTGCTATTAGAGAAAAAAACTGTTTTATGAAGCAAATTTCCAGTTTTCTCGATTGTAAGCTTTCTTTTGGATCATCTAATTTCACCTACCAACCAGATCTTTAATAACAACGTTTTCCATTCCCCAAACAAAAGCAAATCAAATACCAAAACAACCAAACCCCTTACATTTCTCATACAAAACTAAATATTTGATTCACATAAGCCCAAAATGTTCAATAGAAAATAAATTCCCATCTCTTTAGTCAAGTAAGGTGTAGAACGCGCCTACTTCATTTTACACCTCACTGGACTATATCTAAAGAGCCATTGATCCCTATATCCGTAAATAAAACTGGTGCCCCGTATTTAAAATGGCCGAAATCGAGTCACGTGTAGCTTTTATGGACTATGTGAAGAGTCTTTTCATAGAATTTTCATGAGCTGCGCTAAAATGTATCAGGAGTTGTGAAACTCAAACGTATGAGAAAAGGCTCGTATCAAATTTTAATCTGTTAGATTGTAATCTGCTAAGTATTCACCGATCGTGAATATTGTAATCCTATCTGATACAAAACGAATACTTTTTGTTTTTATTTTGTTTTACCAATTTGGTTTTTCCTTCGACGAAAGGAGAATGTTCAGTTTTTTTTTAATTTCTTATCAATTGTTTTCTCTTTTGTACTGTGTATGTTGTTGTCACATGGATGTTACATCAAATCTGTACGAAATTTAACCTTATGTCACGGACATAAAACTCAAAATGAATACGATATAATAGAAATTCATTACAATCGTGTAACACACCAATGCACTGGTACCTTTATCATTACAGTTCATCGAATCTACGATCATGGGTTATTTTTGAAAAGGTTTACTTTTTTCAGCTTGTGTGTTTTAGGGAGTTTGTATGGGAGATTACTCTTATTTATGAAGCTTTGCCATTGTATATATAGTATATGTGTGTATATATTATGGGAAAATAGGTTGTGGATATCAGATTCACTGCCAGCACGTCATGTTAAATAAGATTTCGTATTTAATGAGTACTGTTCGCGAGTTTGTCTGAATATAAATCTAATTGTAACATAGGCTGAAAAACTGTGGGTAGAAGATAAAAATACATATTAAAGTTTTTTCTAGCCAAGGCTGAAAAATATGTCAACTGAAAAACTTTTGACATTGCACATCTCTAAAAACAATTTCTTGATGTTATAATAATGACCATACAGAAAGACTACAATTATTGTCAAACACAACAGTTGACAATCAATGTCATTAAGCTGTCATTTTGACACTGACAGTTACACAACTGACATTGACGTCACTGTAAAATAATAACGATCGTTTTAAATATTCTTTAGTTTTAAGAACGACAACTTTGTAGTATTAATGAATGAGTTTAAAATAAATATTAAAATTATATTATATCGTTTTGTAAAGTGCTTCAAGAGGCGCCATACGCCTACATACTTATTTTTCTTTTAATAACACTCATACATTTTTGTCGCATTTTAATGTGTGTGTTTAACTAAAATTATATGAATGTTGGCATGCGAATACTACTTCAGATAAAAATAACATTGTAAATAGTTGTGTACATAATTTTGTTATGTTTATCATTCATTTAAGAAACTGACAAAAGAAGAATGTTATTTTGTTGTATTAAAAAAAATACCAATTCAATTTTCCCATAAACACAATTAATCATACTATATGCAAAGACATTATCAAGCTACAAATAAAAAACTACTGTCATTAATATTATGAATCAATTATTCCAATGTAATTGGAACATGAACAAACTGAAAAGTGTTGAAATTATTCTTGTAAACAGTATTTATATAAATAAACGGTGACTGTTACAAACATTGTAGAATATATAAAAATCTAATTAAATTTTGAAACAAAATTTAAAGAAGTGTAATAAAAACTATATCAAAGCTTTCTTTTTAAAAGGATCATTGACATATCAATCGTTCGGCCCATTTATTATGAGACCAGAAAGAATTACTTTTGTTATTGTGGAAGCGAGACGCCACTACACGCAATATAGAGCCCTTTCTCCCTCACACAGCCATCAAATTTTTAAGTAGATGTATTTTCAGGTCTAAATTATTTGAAATGGTCGTAAAACTATTTACTCGTGCAAATATCTTATTCAATGAATTAGGAATAAGATAAAATTAATTGCTAATAAGTCAATTAATTTTAATTTTTGCTTATTATTAAGTATTTTAAAATCAACTTGAAAAATAATCATCGTCATTATTATAATCACCCTTGCATTAGTAGTTCGGTAAAGTTTAAACAAATCAAGAAATATTCTTAAATAATATTTACACAAACATTTCCGGCAAAAATAAAGATTATTACAATACATCAAAATAATTATCAACTTAAATTACTTCTGCGAAACAATAATTAAGTAAATTCAACCAATTAATTGCATTAAATTGGTCACTCGTCAAACAATTATCCGCTTTTAAGTCTCACAGTTGACTTTCCATTAAACACGAGAACTTCACTTCACTGCAAATTCAGATAATTAAGTTAATGCATACGAATTCAATTAATTGATATTCGAATATGTTATTTTTAAATAAGGAAGTTCAGGGGTCTCTAAAAATATGAAACAAGTGAAGAATTAATTTGAATTTATATACCGGGAAAATGCAATTGGATTTGCGATACTAATGGTTCCTTACAAGTAGCATTATGTGTAGGTATGGTTTGAGCATGTATCACCACCTTAGCTAACTGCGGGTTTGCGATTTTATATTCTAAAGTTTTTAATCCGTGTTTCCTTAGGATGTTTCCCTTCGTCATCTGTCAGTTGTGTCTTAAAATGATCGAGAATGTACATATAACTTTGTCAAACAGAAATATACCATCATTGATATTTTCTGCCAACCAGCGCAGTTCCTGAGAAAGCCTGGTGACAGTCGGGCGGATGGACGAATACACAGCGAAGCGATTCCGTTTTTACCCATCAGATACGGGACCCTGAAAACAGTACTGGATATAAAAAAATCTGTATTTCGAATTTAAAAAATCCGAGGAAATACAGCAAGGAAAATACACGCCAGTATTTTCGTACATAAACGAGAATTATTGGTATAATTAATTTGGTCCGAACAGTGAGTGAATTGTAAGCGAGTGCTTGTTGCATTCGTTTTATTATTGAAAGGTGCGTTCGTATTTGTTCGTCAACGTGTATGTTAAGTAATATGAAGACAATTGATTGCATTACTAAAAAAATCAAAATACGAACGGATAAAGAACAATGTTTTCATATATGAGTTTTTTAGCTTAATATTATTATGTTATCAGTTTTAGAAGTGGAATAAATAAAATTATGTAAATAATTCCAGAAAAGCGCTCTCTATTTGGTTGTTTAAAAGATACACGGATTTTATTATAAAAAAAATATCATGCCGACCAAATATAAAAATAAAACAATCTCAGACAGGTAGAATTCAAAATGTTAGTATTTTTTTTAAACTAAAGAAATAAATGCATCAAGGACGGCAAGGATGTTCTCAATTCGTCTGTTTTTGTTTTTTTTATGTGTTTTACCTAATAAATTCGGACTGGATGTACCGATTTTATTTATTTTTGTATGAATGTAGGTCGTTTTTGTTGATAAAAATATTATCTTCGTATTACTTATGGATATAGAAAAGTAAAGTACACCTATCCGAAATTCTTTAACAAATCTACCTGTCTTATTAACTCCCCTCTTCAGGAAACGGTAGCTTGTTTAACACAATCAGTAATTATGATTCATTCATTACTGTACAATAGGACAACATATAATTAGTAACATATTAGCATACGTGTTAAGAGCGACTCTATATTGTGTGAACGTGTTATAATTGTCCTATTGTTGTCAGACAATATGTCCTGGAATCAAGTGCATTGCAAGTGTATGGAATGAAAAATATTTGTAAAAGAAAGGTCAGAAAGGAAAGATAGACCTTTGGTTTAATCGTTTTTTTTTGCGAGGTGAAAATGTTATTGGGATTTGTTGTTTTGCTCGGAGGAAATTCTACTTTAGGTCAATTTGGTTTTGGCTGAATTACCCGGGGAAAGATGAATTAGTATGCCTCAGTAATGGGGTTCTGTTGGACTTCTTGAGGCCTGTTTTATGAATTATCATGGACACCCACCTACGCGGGGGAGAAAGCAGGCAGTGTCAGACAACGAATACTAAAAGTAAAGATTCGGATTAAGCAGCGGTTGTGACGGTCACAAATTTGTAGGCTGGCAAACAATACCCTCAAATTTATTTGTCATCCAACCGATTTGATTTCTTAAATCTAGATAGAACTGGTGATTCCAAAATCCCTTGCCAATTAAAGCGATGTTCCTTTATTATCTGCTGATAGAAAAATTGCTAATACTACGGCAATCTAGCAAACATTTTCAACATTAGAACAGTCGCCATACTCATTATAACGCGATACAAATACTAAATAGCGTTGAAGCTAAAGAATATGATATTAATTAATACATAATACGCACATTAAGTACCACTAAAGCGGCAAAAATAACAGATATAATGTGTAATTTGAATCACAGTCACGCGTGAGCAATGCTACGGATATCCGAGCGAGTATTACAAAGTAGGTAATAGCTACTGGTTCGGCGTGCGAAAATAACACAGTATTGCGGTACTTTAATGTAACTGTTATTATACGTATCTATTAGTATATCTGTATTGCTTGTACTGTACTGCAAAGGAGAGAACTAGATTATATCAACTTGTAGCAACTGTTGCTAATTGGAGAGGTAATATAAATAGTTTTTTTAATTTTTTATATAATATGCATATAAAGTCTCTCTGAAGGATTGTGGAGGATACATTTCTTAAAAAAAAACTAGACATTTCTCAAATAATAATGTCGTATACTTTTTGTATGTCTGTATATATTTTTTTGTGCATGTGACTTGAATGCACACGCACCGCAAATAAAGGATTAAATTCCTTATCTTTATTGCGGTAGTATTTTTTTTTAGAATGAGTTATTAATGATATCTGTACGGGAGTAATAATTGTATACCATAAAAAACCACATCGTAATGATAAATTCGACCCAAAAAATATGACTGAAATCTGAATAGACCCGTATAATAAATAATACAGCACTAAGAATGAATAGCACAAGCAGCACTCGCTTAGTGTGGGGAAGATCATGCGGATATAACCGCATAATAACCGCTACCGTATTGTTTCGTGTGAATACACACTGGGGTTCTATCCGACCAACATTTATGCGGATATGGAATAAACGGTGCTTTATATACATGATACATTTATAATAAACACATGCTGGGTTTTCTATTATTTATGCAGAGCAAGTGGTTACGTGTGTGTGTGTTAACTATTATAATTGATAGCTGTTAAAGAATTGATTCAACCAATCAACTCATTCTGTGATCCATTTAGTCGGTATCAAGTCCCAAAATTTCTAAAAGTTCATCACAGCATCCATCACAAAGAAACGTTTGATCTATGCTTGCAAACTGAAACTAAATGATAATTACTATTAAGTCTTAGACCACTTAAAGACAAATACGCTTCACTAGGGGCGTTTCATTAAGTATTTTATAAGCACTAAAAGGTCAATTCCAACTTTCCCCTTTACAAAAATATTTTAGGTCTCAAAGTTTGTAAACCATCAAAATTCTCTTTCAGCTTAAAGACTTAGAAGTTAGGTCTTAAATACCAAAAACTTTTCCTAAGTAGATAAGTACTAAACGAAAAATTCACTTCGCTTTTTTGGGCAGGGCTTTTAAAAAGTATTTTATGAATTTTTATAATTATCACCATTTAAATTATTTGGCTGCAAGGATTGCAGTGTGGTTGAGGTAACCACGCCAAACCGACCGTGTACGTCGTGTTTGATACCTTACTACGGGAGACGTTTATAATAAAAAGAAAACGAAAAACCGAAAAAATTAAATGAATATTTCTTATTAAAGCTTTTTTTTCTGCTCTAGAAAAGACTGAGGGGATCGGAACCACTGGAGTGCTTCCTTTTACCGGGGGTTGAAGGAACTAGTTACGAACTACCTTGATGTTTATTATCTTTCTAGATTACTAATAATAGGGCATTAAATATTTTACAAGTTATTTAGATTATAAAACTTCATCCGTCATAATTTCAAGATCAATAGGAATCTTTAATCAGGAGCTGATTTAGCCGGGGGGTTTACTAGTCGAAACATTTAGAATATGCTAGTGCTAGTAATATTAGACACATCATCTTCATCATCATCATCAGTCCATGTTCGTCCACTGCTGGACATAGGGCTCCCCAATTACACCCCATCGAGATCTACCTTCGGCTGCTCGCATCCAGGCCGCTAGCCATCTTGCGCAGAACATCACTAAACCGTGTCTGAGGACGTCTTACACTACGTCATACTATTAGACACTTAAATTAGAACTATTATTATTTCAAAAATACCCGTAAGTACTAAAATAAACCCCAGTACACACAAATGAAACAACATTAATAATAAGTCATTCACATCCGTTGTCACGCATATCTAATGTGGCGGGCACACGTGCGAATGCGGATATTACCGCACAATATCCGCACAGCTCTACTATTCTGTGTGAATTTACTAGTATTATTAAGTACCGCACTAGAATACGTTGTTTGAATGAGAGATGTTCATTTGTTTGCTCATTGTCTATTTTGAAATAGGGTAACGTAAAATGGTAGTCTGAAACAAAGTGTATATTGGATTATTCATAGTAACATGTTTATTATTCACTACTTTAATAAGAAATCTCTGGTATCTTTTTTTAGAATAACTTACTAACGAATTTAATCCCTGTGTCGCCTGAAGTATTCAAACATTCAAAGTTAAATGCACAAAAACACTCAGACGTAGGAGAAGCACCCCTGATTCGCACACTCACTCGTTGTACGCGAAGATCTCGTCGCGCACAGTGTTTATCTCGACGACCTTAACCACTCGGCTATGCGTGTCACCAAGAGACAGTATCATTAAATCTATGATAAAATGAATAAAGTTACTGTTCTCTAAATTATAATAAGAACATACTTAAAACAAATAACTCTCATACAGTCATAAGTTACTTTTAAACCTACATTTGTCTTATATGTATCAGTCAAGAAAAACATCATAATTTCTTCATCAAGCCCATTACAATTTATTTTAAGTCTTTGTTCCATTTGCAGGACCATCTATCATCAAATAAACGTACATTTTATTCCATTATCACTAATTTTAATCGCAATAAAAATGAAATATGTCAACATTCGTTTCCAGTAAAACATTCGAAAATACCTTGTACACTCGACCCGATATATCCAAACATTTTCGGAACTTTAGTTCCGAAAATAACCTTTATGTCAATGCAATAAGATCTTTTATTTGAAATCTGACTACAGTGCTGTGCGGTAGATTGTACATGTCGCAAATGTTTACAAAACATAAAATGAGTGGTTATATTTAAAACTGAATCTTGCATTACAATATAGAACACAAAATACGCGCGTCACTTGACAATCAAAGTATTTGGCGTGGATACAAGTTCATACGCAGTGATGACCGTGTGTATCAATGTAAGATTGTGATGTCCAAATATAGTTTGTATGGCACATAAATTATTTAAATGATACAAAGTAACGTGCGTTGGTTATCTAATGTACCGGGATATATAATAATGTATCGATTTGTTAATAGATATAGATATGGGAGTAGATCGATAACAGATAAGATACGTGTACTTTTAATTTAATTGCTACTTATTTGAAGGGCTAAGTCATGGTCGTTACGGTCTATCAGTGAGTGCGTGATTCATAGAATGTTTTAGAAATGTGACTTCCTGCACTGAGGAATTAAATTATTGTGTCGCAGGCAATTTCACAAACATTCAAGTCACTTGCACAAAGACACCTAAGCTCAGAATGGCATTTGTGGATCACACAAACGTTTGTTCGATCGTGGGATCTACAAATGCCTGCGTAAGTTCGATCCCCGCGTAAGATCAAGCACTTGTGTGATCCTCAATTGCTAGTCCTGAATCAGGGTGTCTTACGACGACTTTTTTTTAATAAAAATATATCTTAAACATTTATTATTTAGGAATAAAAAGGTATAGAGAACCCACTTCACGTAAAATAATGAATTAAAACATTGACCTTTGAATTGTTTTACGATATTAACTGCGTTGGCTATTAGGAAGATATTTTCGTTCGTCTTTATTGTTCTCGAGGGACGTATCATGATAATAAGCAAGATTACCGGACCATTACCGTTATTGTCAAGAACGTCTTCAACAATCAATTTGGCTGATTACCAAAACTTTTCTTTAGTAAGAGTTTCAATCAATATCTCTTTTAGAGTTCTTGAAATGAAACAGTTGGATAAAAAGGATGAAAGGTTTCTTGTTGTGAACAATTCTGGCAAAGAAGTTGAAAAGTGGTCGAATTTATTTGTACTTGCGTTGAATTATTCAATGTTAAAAAGAAACAAAAATGTTTCTATTTTTAGTTACCAAAAAAGGCGCTTTAGAAACAATACATTACAGATCCCGATTTCATGTTTCTGTTCAATCATTTTCCATAGGAGGCCCGCGTTCAATATCTAATCATATGTAAAAAATAAGAACAACATTAATAACAAAACAATGGGATAGCGAAATATTTTCCAAGAGATCTTCGTCGCCAAATTATTCCAAAAACCTTCACACCGACGAAAAAATATGAACACAACGCGAAAATACGACGGAGAAACATTTTCATATTTAGACATCTCATCAAAATTTTTGATTAAAACTCCTTACAGCTAACAAGATTCGCAAATGATATAACACGTTCATCCGAATTCGCGGCCATGAAATTGCTTCCCGTAAAATAATGTTCAGAAGTAGCAAATCTCACAAATATTGTGAAATAGACTATTTGTATGTTTGTTTTATCTTTCTTACGTTTTTATTTTCAAACCACTCGTCCTATTTGGAAGGAATTTAATGTTGGAGTACCTAATTGACATTATTTTACATGGAGATAGCTGACGTCACAGTAAACTCAGGCTGTCATTACTTTTTATTTAAAAGGGGTAAGCAAAGTATCACCCCATATTAGTAGACTAACCAAAAAATCCTTACCTTTTTTTAAGGCATCCAAAAGTAAAAACTTTCCGTTAGTGTTCCGTTACCATATTGCATCTCATAAATCACGCTACATAGATAGATGATTTTTAAACAAATGATACCTTTTCATGAAGATAATTTAAGATCTAAGTTCGTTTTATTATGTTACGCTCGAAAATTTGTCACCCAACCAATTTTCGCCGGCTTGTATTACAGAACAGCATGTTCACAAGTCCAATTCGAATTTGAAACATTTTATTACATTTCTCATTCATACTTCAGTTTATTAAGTAAAGAACCATTCACCATATCCTTAAAAATGCAAGTAAGACCAAGAAGCAAAGTTAGTATACCGTTATCTTAGGTAGACACGAGACTGAAAAAGTAAAAACCAATTTTTCTCCATATCTCAGTGACATCTCCGCATTCTGTACTGATAGGTATATTTTTATTCGGCCTGTGTGCGTCGAGTTCTTTAATAATCCGCTTTTGGGTGGGGCTCGAGCGTAGGCGGAAAGTGACGAATTTTATTGATTTGATTTTTGTATGGGTTGAAAGGCATTGAGAAAATATTTTTCCTTATTTTGTCCCTATGTTCTGTATTCTTAGGGGCAGTTTTAAATTTAAAAATAGGTCTAATTGGAGGATTGAGCTTGCTTTAACAGTTAATTTTTGTAAGTTTTGTGAAAATACTAACGATTTTAATATATTTGTATCTGTTTCTTTGTTTTATTTTCATTTAATTTGTTCATTAGTACTAAATGATGAAAGAAACAAGGGAGACATTTGCGCAAAAGAAGGATCGAATACGCGCTGTTTAAAATGAATTATGTTATATTTAAGGATTCAATTCTCAATAGGTTTGGGTCTATATACAAAAGTAAAAAAAAACTCTTAAGCTCTTAAGAAAATAATAATTAAAAATTGATAGTTTTACGACGAACATCATCGAAATTGTCGTATAAACATGAAATATAAATCCAATCCCCTCTCACAATAGCAACCCACCCAAACCGTTAGTATATTTGAGGCATCCGACAGTGAATGGACGAAATTGAGAGAAATATCCCGATAGAAGGACAACGAATAAAAAATTCAATATGCCAGTCTGGTTTTTCATTAAATTAATCTCGTATTATGGGATTTTGTGGTTTATTGTATGGAACTCGGCCTACGGCTATACTCCCGTCAATAATTTATTCTTCAGATATATATTTCAGAATAAGAATATTAGTTTTAGTTTTCTGACATCAAGAATACGGTCAGCCAGTTAAAAGCACTGGGATGAATTAGCGTTTTCTTAAATTGAGAACACCTCAACCTGTAAGTACCCCTGAGCTGGTCTATATAAGGCTTATTTTTATTTAAATATAGTTTGATTTTTAGTTTTTCGTTTAAGAAAAGAACAAAAATCAAAAGTCCGAACCTATTCGGGTGAATCGGATTAATACGCTCAATCTTTGTCATTTTAGTATTTAGGGTCTTTACGGAAGTTTATAATTTTAATAGCCCTAGACGAACACAAAAACAAGCATCCATACTTTGACTGATTTTGGCTTTCCTATTCCTATTTCCTACTGATTTGAAACCTATAAAAATTTACCTTCTACTTATGTAATTACATTTCCCATCCAAATTAATCCTATTAGTCGGATTAATAAAACATACGGCTTCCGTAATATGTCTCAATGATATTATGACGTCATCATTTCCTCCCCATTGTTATTTACTTTGAATGCTATTGAGTTCTGTCGAGGAAAATGGATTACTGTTGCTATGGAAACCAAATAGATACTACATTATTAAGTCTTGCTCTTTTACGGTAAGGTTGTATAATGAAATGGGCATTGAATATAGTTGATCACTGAGAGTTTCCTAAGTAACGCTAAAAAAAATTGCTTAAATTTTAACAACAGTAAGTAATACAGTATCACAATTTATAAGATACCGCCTGGTGAAATAGCACCCACCTAGTCCAAATAACTGAGTTGAGGAATTCAGATAGGCAGTCGCTCTTTTTTTAACTGCATTCAGTAACACTGGAAACCGACCTCAACATAGTTGGGAAAAAGCTAGAATGATGATTAAGAGATGGTAATAGGTCCCCTATTACGTATTGATTGTATTATTTTACAACGATATGTATTACGTAATAAACGCAGTTGTTAAAATCTATATTTTATGACTTCCTATCGTTAAAATAGAATATTATTTTACAGCCAGATAGTCTGGCGAACGCTTTTTCTTGTCCAATATTCACAAATATCAAACATTTTCTCATACAAATTGTTTGGCTTATTTTCGTTCGTTCATTCATCTTGGGTACTCCATCATCTCATACATGTATTTTAAAAATACTCTTATAAGATCTATTATTAGGTGTTTTCATCGTTTTAATTTCGTCGACTTGTTTATTGGGGACCAAAATTTATTATGACAGAAAGTCCTGCGTAAATTACGTAGACATCTGAAAATATACGTTTACTTCGTGAAGTGACCGTTTTTCGGTCCTTATTAATATGATACCAGCCTATATACGTCCTTTCTGAATAGGGAAGACTTAAGACATTATCACCACGCTAGCTCAAGGCTGGTTGACGATTTCAGATTCCAACATTTGGAATCCAGGTTTCCTCGCAACGTTTTCCTTCACTTATCAGTGGTATCTTAGAAAAGTTAAGAAAGAAATATTGCTTTGAAAAGTCACTTTGGTACTCTGCATGCCTTGAGAACGAAATTGCACCTCTTGCCAATACAAATCAGTGAGGCAAATTCTCACCAAATTTTTTGAGCTATTAGCGAATAAGTATGCACAGCTTCTCATAATACCTACCTACCTAACTGAAAATGGAAAATGTGTTTCATGAAGCGCTTGACACGTCGTTAAAACAGCGCAGGTGGCGCATAACAGAAATGACAATGCAAAATGTCGTTTCAACAGCTGCTTTGCTCACAAAAATAATAATTAATCACTTTTAAAATCGGACGAAAGGAAACAATATTTTATTTAATAATCTTAACACGTTTTACGGAGACGATATTTTACGTTGCCAATTAATAAAGAAGGTATGAACAAACGCAAGCCAAATAAAAACCGGTCATGAGTGAGTCGGATTCGCGACAATAAAGGTTCTGTATGTAAGATTAGTCACCCATCAAATTAATGATCATACCAGTTGCTGTCGGATTACTTATTCTAGCTAATCTGTGCCCATTTTCACTGTCTTAATATTATATTTCGGATGTACAGAGAGACAGTTAGCGACTTAATAATAGGGTAACGTTTTTACCCATCGGGTATGAAACCCTTAAAAAAGAACGGATAAAAAAAGAAAAAAGTCAACGAACCTGTTCACATACATCTCCGCGAACCTCTCACCAAAAATTGGCTGAATACACAAATACCTTTGCCCGCCGAAATACACATAAAAACAAAAGGTTTTAAAATGGCGGCAAGCGGACACATTGTTCGGCATGTAGCAATTAAAGTTGTAAAATGGCGCCCGTTTATGGAAAGTACACAGTTTTAGAGTAACTATTTGGCAAGCTGTGCTATTGCTAAGCGTTGCTTTATAGCGTGTTTTAATTAAAACCTTAAAATTTGTCGGGAGTTTTCGAGTTAGTACAGTCAGAAACAAAAGTCTTAGAACACTATCATATTTCTAAGTTTTTTCATGGTGTGGAAACAAAACATCAGTCGTAATTTGACTGTCCGAATAGCTGAGTGGTTGAGGTCACCAAGCCAAGCCAACAAACTGAGCGTGACGAGTCGCGGGTTCGCGCCTCGCGTAGGACAAGCATTTGTGTGATCCACGAATGCTTGTTCTGAGTCTGGGTGGGTGTCTTTGTGTATGGGATTTGAATGTTTGTTATGCCCCCATGATACAATCACTAAATTCCCCAGGGCAGGAGGCAAGAATAGAATTAGTATATGAGGGTGATACTTGGATATCGATGTTGTAAAGTAACATTTTTTTTATATTTTTGTCCGTATCGTTATCATCGAGTGCTAGGCGGTACAAAGTTTTTCAGGACAGCTAGTAATCTAAATATAATATTCTTAATGAATAGAGTCTTCTCTAAGAAAGGAATTAATTTGTCTTGACTTTTATCGACTTTTGCTGCTAACCATACGACGTAAGTACAAAGGATCAAGTTGATAGATCAGTTTTGATTAAAGTGCTAGTAGAAGCTTAATTTTCTTTGTAACCTGATATTATTTAGATTAGAGGGAGTTTCAGGAAATTGGGGCTAGTTAAAACAATTAGTTTTTGTGGTTCATAATTATGTTCAACGAGGAGTGTCTAATCATTGGTTGGTTAGCGAGTATTATCATACATTTGAATGGGATATAATTAAAACTATTTTGAAATCACTGAACAGTAATTATGAATTTATGTACTTATTATTTATGCACACTAGCAAAGTAACAATTCTAGAATGTTAAATTCATAAGAACACACTTGAGTTTATGGATATGCTAGGACACATGACTAACTAAAAAAAATGTCATCAACATACACTCATCCGCAAAACAATTTCAAAATCGATCAAATTACAGCACAAATTTATAAAAAAATATACCACTATAATTCGCCTCAAAACGATTGATCAAACAAATACCAGGGGAACTGTTAACGTTCATTGTTTTTCATCGTGAATACCTCCTAAGGGAGACCCCGGCTGATATTATACTAAGGTATAAACGGCCAGCTTTTGCGGGTACTCTGACATTTGTTGAAGCGAGATGCCGCTCTACAAAGTGCAATGTGCCATCTCTCTTCCTCTCTTACTAAAAACATCTTGGTAGATCCCAGGGGAATATTTATCAAGGAAATGCTATCCTATCATTATGGTGCTTCTTTTGTGTCGCAATACATTTATGGGTCATAGAAGATGTTAGGCGCGTTATGGTATGGTTATTACTGTAGCGTGATATTTGATGTTGTGTACTATGTGCTTTGAATTTTCCGATCAAAATATTTTAGATTGAATCTTCACGTCACTGGGTGTCGAACTGAATTTATTTATTTAATAAATTCCTTATGATAAATGTAGGACTAGATAAAATAAATAATGTATTTTTGCCATTTAACCAAACTGACTCAATACATAATTAAAAGTATTTCTGTAGTTAAGCGTGCTATGTACAGTTATTAAGCATAAATGCCTCCAAACTTTGGGTCATCATTTCCAAATGTCGTCTAAAATTTTCCGTACCTGTTTGTTTAAATTTGGAAAACAGGCTACATTATTAAGTCTATTGCAAACGCATAAAGAAGGTATTAAAATTAATTAACTGATCATCTCCCAAGCCTTTTCCCATCTTTATTGGTCAGCTTTTATGCCAACCTAGTACAGCTATGCACCAGTGTTTTACAAGGAGCGAATGCCTATCTGACCTCATCAACCTGAGCAACACGAAACAACTTAGTTAGGTGACTACCCACAGTGACTGTTAAAGATTTGTAAATAATCGCAAAAGGTGAAACTTGACTTGAAACTAGCTTAACGAATGTTGTAGTTGTAGTTTACAAAAAAAACTGATATTTACTGATAAGATAATAAACAGGGACAAATCATGAGTACAGCTGGCAGGACACTAGGCCAGACATAATGAAGGTAGATAGGGTAAATTTGCAAATTAATGGAGGACAGACTGGGAGGGTGAAATGCTGTAAGCCGTGGATGAGATGGGCAGACGACATAAATATAGCAGCAATAGGATGCTGTTAAGAAAGGGAGGCCAATGCCCACAGTCCGTGATTTACGGTTGATGATAATGATAAAAAAAAACTGGATGCACTGGATGGACAATACCAATACAATTTGAGGCAGGAGACGAAGTGAACATATCACGTGACTTACATAAGCTACACACCAGTAATCTACAACAATGTATGTGCAATGGCTTTCAAAATAGCATGAATTTAATTTAATTTTTGACAGCAATAATTGAGAAAAACTTGTTATTGTTTTTGCATGACACGAAATACCGCAACGGCATTAGCTAATTATGCCACGTAACTCATAAATTGTGCCAAACTTTTGGGGGTCTGTGTGTCAAAATGTATACCACCTGTTTGGTCGGTATTAGGAGAATAAATTTTGATTATGAATATTCCTTTGTTATTGCAAGTAAGTATTGTATTTTATGGACTGCGAATGTCTTTGTTATTGTCTTGCTTTGTAATTTAATGTCTTATTTATTTGGGGTTGGGGTCGATTTTCAAATAACTTTCGAGGTTTCAGTTTATGTTTGTTGGTTTCTTTTTTTGTAATTGGAATAGACTGATCGTGTTTGGTTTTTTGTTGATAGTATTTTTTATGAGATGACTTTACTGGCTAAATTATATAAAAATGTTGAAATTATTGTTAGATATGACGTTATATAAAATTAAGTTTGTGACGATGTCAGAGTAATCTTAATATTTACTAAGTGTAATAATCTTAGAAAGCAATTTTCTCATTTAGAAGTTGCAGCTTGATAAATTATATACACCATCAAATTTCGCCCTAAAAACGTCTACTTCCATCTCAAACTATTTAAGCTAACAAAAGGTATTTATTTGTCTTCGAATAAACATTGTTCTTCAATCCAAAATTTGAGCGTAACATAAAGTCCCGCCATTTGCTCTACCCCTCCAATATTTCCACTTCATTAAATTAATGAAAGGATGAAATCCAAAGCGTCAATTTTAGAATTATTCGGAACCCGTAGGATACAATGGAGATATTTATTGGATTGTCATTAGGAAACAAGAAAGGCACGCGATCGTTTGCGTGCGACTTGATGAAGAAAGGAAACGAGGGTAGACAGAAATCGTAGTTTGGTGTTATTTCTTTTTGTGCATCTTTTCCCTGAATGGTATTGTTTCCCGGTGTTTAGTAGTTTTTTTGTTTTGTGTTCTTGTATTGTTTAGAAAATCCTAACTAACGCAAGGATCATCAAAGTGACCTAATTTTGATAATTATTTACATTTGATTCTAAACGGACGTCAATAGGTTTCACAAAAAAATATGCGTTTGAGCTTCATATTGGCTAAAAATATTTGACGTTTTGGTAAATAAAAATTTTACGACAAACATGCGAATTTCACCTGAAGTCCTGCAACACTTTATTTTCCGCTGAAAGTCATATTGGTGCATTGAGCATAAAATCCGTTCGGAAAATCAAAATTTTTACAGTTCATATTTATTAAATGTTCCTACATTCTCCTTGTTAACCCAATAGCCTTTTCGAACGTTAAAAAACCCATTGTATCTCTCACCTCCCAAAACATATTAGCGAGCTTTTAAGCTCTGCAAAGCGGTTTTACTCAGTTTTTTTGGGATTCCACGCGCTTTATTTAAGAGAATGCTTTTATGATGTTACGCATGGATAACAAATATAATAAAAATGCGTAAAATACGAAGAATGGGGATTCGCTATAGGCTCTCCTTCTTTGTACACATAAGCGTTAAAACGGAACCTATTGTTGCTATGTAGCCAAAAATAAAGATCGATGTTAAGCAACGTCAGTTCCCATCATAAATTAGTTGAGTGATAAATTTATTTGACGCTTTTCCTATTTGAACCCTGTTACTTCTTTATCTCATAATTTGAACATTAATTATTTACTCGGTATCTCTTATAAAAATCTAATTTTGCTCCCAGATGACCGACGCTTCTTATGGCGTTGCCTTTTCATTATAGTGGAGGATACAAAATGCAACATCCCTTGCGAGGATCAAACTCACAGCACGTCCTGCAGTAGTAATTGGCATAGTGACCTATGACAAACGGCTATCCCTACAGTCTAATATTATATTCGTAGATCAAATTACTTTCGCAATACTGAATACAAATTAGTTGCATTATCACAATGTCACACTAAAATTGGCTGCGCGTATAACTCTATGGGGAATACATTTTGAAATTCGGTGTCAGTTCATTGGCTCTTGCTAATTAGAATTGAATTAATGCTGTAATATAACATGCATACATGAAGTATCGGAGTACAGAAGGTTCAATCATTTATTACCCACTAAGTTGGTGCCATAAATTTGAATTCGAAAACGATTCCACGGGAACATAAGATCGGGATGAAAACTCGCCAACCCTCAGTGAGCTGGCGTGGCAATAATTGCTTTTAAATAATTAAAACTTCCCTATACGGGAAGAGGCCTGTGCCCAGCAGTGGGACAAACATAGGCGGATGTTAATGAGTATCATCATATGTTTTTATTTATTTAGTTTTTATCTTATCCTTTATGCATACGGATACAGAAGCGGACTAAATGCCTTAGGCATTCTCTACTAGTCGACCCTAGAATAATGATTTAAAATCATTGATTTTGACGGGTTTAGAGGCAACTTGGTACAAATATAGTTTATGAACAGGATTTAACACATAGGAAAGCTTTTGTCTTGGTTTTATGTTCCCATGGGATCATTTCCGATTTGCAGCGGGCGGTCCCGCGGGCAAAAGCTAGTCCATCATAAATACAATTCGTATCAGAAAATCTGTTCAAATTTGACCTTTTTACACAACTGTATTGTTTATTCCGATTTAATCCTTTGACGCCGGCATTTTAAGGTCGCCTCAAATTTTTCGAGTAATTAATTACTTTCATGAAATTAATTAATTTAATGTCAACGATGTATTTCGGCTACTAAAGTAATGATAAATGACAATTTAAAATGAACTTAAATGCAAAAGTGAAAACCTACTTAATTCCTTTCCTTTGAGATTTCATTTAGAAACATAATGTTTATTAAAAATTATGAAAGGAGGTTATAATAAAGTTGTGTTATTATCGTTTTTGACATCCCTACTTTTGATTGCAATGAAACATTGTTACCAAATTAACAAACAAATTACGTATTGTTTCAGATTGTGGTAGTGACAACGAAAGGTGAGTCAATTATTGTTTATTCAAGTGTTCAATATTAAATTCATGAGAACAAACAGTTTTTATTGAAGAGATTTATTTTCAAAAATGGAAAACCTGCCTAAAAACTTCACTTATAATTTACGATTTTTACAAAATCTCGGCGGTAAATCACTGTAACTTAACGCACGTTATTATTTTGCCTTAACAGCGATATTTTCTTTCATATAGATTATAGGACATAAACCGCATCTTATACCTAGGAACAAGTAACCACACGGGACCACATAGGAGCTTGTAAACGCGTGTTGCTTGCAACGCCAGTGACCACAAGTTGCGGTGTGTGAGCTCCTTGCTTATGTATCTACGTAAGATGTAGTATACGCTCAATCGTTGGTTATAGTTTTGTGTTTAACTGAACAAAGGAATGTATACAACAGATTATTTTTGTAAAATCTCTTCGTAAGTCTTTATTAAAACCTTGGTGCCAACAACTTTTTGTAAGATGTTTTTTTTTTATTTTGCTGTAAAGTCTAAGTATTTTTTGTCGAGGGGAGGTTTTAAAAATATTTAAGTCACGTCCATAAAGATATTCCGACTTAGGACCAGCATTCATGAATCGAACTCTCTTGTATAGGTCTAAGAGGGGGTAGGCCCTTAGGATTTTTAGGCGTCCTTTTTAATTATAGTAACAATAAAAATATTAACCACCATCGCCAAAGTTAGTCAGGACAACATTATTATATATTAATTCCAAGAGCGCATTTCCTAAATAGAGTATTCTACCAACATCTTCAGAACAACAGAATCTATTCTAGTGTGATAACGTGTTTAACGTTCCATAAAATTATTTATAGACATTAACTTCGACAAATACATTCGCAAAATTTACTGCCATCGTTGCCGAGACGCCCGCGGATAGGTTTTACAACCAAAATTGTTGTAATTCTGTAGATTTAGAGCTTGCTCCGTCAATTGTTTTAGGAGATAAATAGATACGAATTTTACGTGTAATTACGTAACATACGCTAGTAGCTTGGTTTTGCTACTTTGAGTATAGAGGTCGCATACCTATTTATTTGTAGGGTCATGTATATTTAGAAAGTAGGATTTTCTTTGCACAATGTACAAAGAGGGAATGTTTTGCTTTATATTTTAAAGAGTTTCTCGTGGATTTTCTTGCTAGGTTTACTTCAAATATTTTGGTACCGCGCAGTTAGAGTCAGTAATGTTAAATCTTAAAAAGGGTCCGAGGGTTTTTGGCCAAACCCACACGAATGAACTGATTATTAAATTTACCTATTTTTTTATATATATACCATAAGCTACCAAAACCAGCTTGAAAAAAGATTATCATCCATAAATGACAAATAATAATCATTATTTAAATTCAAATTTAATCTACATCTATTATACACAATAGAACCTTAATCCCTAGTTGCTAGTGTACAATTTACTTTGTGTATAAGAAATACGTAACAAAATCTTTTATATGGCTAGGAAGGCACGAACGGTAGTGATCGGAAATGCTCGTAATGTACGTCCATATAAAGTTTTAACGACTCTATAATGTTTAACAGTTTTATAACTTGCCTCGCAACTAAATCTAAATGAGCTAGGGAAGTTTATTCGCGAATAACTGTTACTGGACTAAAATAAACGCTGGTTAACGTAAATACCTTATTTATTTTTTTATTTTATATTGTAAATTGATCTATACGTTTTTCTCCTGAGGCACACCGAACTTAAGTGTTTCGGTGGTTTACGTTGGTTTAATAATGAAAAAAAATACATCGTATGTAATCATTGTAGAGTCTGGCTTACAGGAGTTACAATGACGGGCATGTGTGGGGGCTATTCTCATAAAAAAATCCTAGTAAAGGAACGTCGAACCAAAAGGGAATTAATTTTAAATTTAGGAAGGAGAAACTGGCCAAGTTATGATTGTCAGTGACAGCCTTTTATTATTCAAATAATAACAAAATAAAAGCAATATAAATTCAAATCAAATATCAACTATTCACCCAGACAAACAATGAAAATTGTTATTTTGTAATTTCACAACATTTCACAATTATAAGACTCACTACCAAAACAAAATTTTGTGCAATACATTGCTAGCGATGGCATATTACTTTCAATAGCAAAGTCGCTCTACTCCGCAATGTACAACAATCGCGTGATATTTCTCATCGTCTAAATGTACCTTTAAATTCGTTCGCGACGCGGCGCGACGTTAATAGTCAATCAAAATGATTACTCGGTTCAAAATTCATAGGTTTCCCAGCCTTATAATTGTCCAATTACGAGCGGTCGCCCGTCAATTTGTCCAATTCGTAACGTTTACGATTCTCGAGTCATTACTTTTATGGGCTATCGTTCTCCGTGTCAATTGGTGTACAAACTGCCGTTATTTTGAGGTTAACAATATACGGTATTAAGTTTGAGTATCCTTTCGCTATGTTTGAACACAGATTAATTTAGCTAATTAGTGATTAACGTCAGGCTAAATGATTGAAAATGCGATTGATAATGAAGCTTAGCTATTAGTTAATATTTTACAAAAATTCAAATCAGGGCAAATACTCGTTTATTTTCTAATCAATTTGCATATTATAAAGTAATAAACACATAATACCGTCACTAAAAACGGTGAAGAAAGATTCCCTGAAACCGGCGTTACTCAAAATTTTTCAAGAAACGTCACGTCATCTCATATTCTCACACTTGTTGTAGGTACATACGCTCAGATAAACCAATACGAGTAGTGTGCAGACTGGTAATTTAGACATTGGTAGACAAACGTAACTTGACAAAGCACTAAGTACCCAGCTCCTTACAATATTAAGATAGATTATTATTTTTTTATAAATACGGACAACATCACCTACATTGTTCTGAACCCAAAGTAAGTTGTTAAATCACTTGTAAAACACTTGCTTGGAGGAATTCAGATACAACGAAGGTACCACAAACACCCAGACCCGAGAAAATGTAGAAATGTGCATTTTTACATTGACCCGACCGGGTATCGATCCCGGGACCTCAGAGCTAGCGACACCTTGAAACCAGTGTATGCGCCACTCGACCACGGAGGTCGTCAAACGCTTTAAATATAAACGAACTCATTTCATGGAAAAAATCGTTTTACTGGTTACAATCTACTGATTAAATGCACTGACTTTTCTAAATAATAAATCAAGAAAGATAAAAACTGTAATTTAAAAGTTTTAATCATAGCTGAACAAACTTATTACGGATCGTTTTATAAGCGCCTATAAATTCAAGTTTAAAAGAAAACTTTTTAAAATGAAACTAGAAAAAGTTTTCACCTGACGATGTAAAATTCCATTTTCTTCATGAACGATTTATGGACGTGGAATGAAGAATTATGGGAAGTATTACAGGCACTTTGTAAATTTATAGTAGGTACTTAATATGGTATAGATGATTGTAATATATTTTTGATATCGAGCAGTAAGCAAACTACCAAAAAAAGTAATAATAATAATATTCCACAACTTTTACACAACGCTATTTAATCTCAAACTAAGCAAAGCTTGTAATATGAGTACTAGACAACAGATAAACATATTTATACATTTTAAAATACATATGTACATAATGTAGTTGCACCCAGACAAAAATTTGTCCTGGGAATAAAGCAAACTAGTAATTACAATATTATCATCGCAGGGCATATAGCAATGTCGGCCAACGGGTCCCTTTGGTAAGCCTTAGGTTCTCAAATTTTCCTGTTAGTTTCGCTACGCTGACAAACTGTATGTATAAAAACTAGGTACAAAGACCTTGAGCTGGCAGAGCTCATAAAATAAGGCTCAATTTTTTTTTTATTTGATTTAAATATCGTAATACTCCCTCACAAAAGACACTAAAAGAATAAAATAGCATAACCATATAAACACACATTATTTTTGAACACCATAATAATAATTTCTTTACAATTTTCATAAGGCTATATCATATCCAAGATATATGCTCAATAGTATAAAACATGGTTTTAGTACTAAAATAAATATTCGTTCACAACACCCAGACAACTAAAAACAATCATTAAACATGATTTAAGCGTAACCATGCCGTGACAAACTTTACCTAAACTTTAGGTACAGGGCGATTAAAATGTGATCAATGTGCACGAATTTAACCTAATGTATGTTTATTTTTTAGGTTTCATTAAAGTATAATTATGATTAATTTGTGGTGAACTTTCATAGTAGTCGTTTTTAAAACCTTTTAAAATTGGTGAATGGTACGAAGAAATACATTTTGGTTTAACTGTCTAGAGAAGTTTTTGATAAAATTGCTTCCATGATATTATAAAAGGGTATGTGGATCATTATCTACTTTCGTAGCGTATCTACTTTTCCGTACTTTATAATAAGTGCATTCACTTATTTGATTTAAAGTACAAAAATGTATAGGGAAGAAATTGTAGGTTTAAAGGGCTGAAAGGCGAAATTCAGAAATCTGAAATATAGCTTTTTTCGTATTTTAACTTCATAATTAAATTACCTAGGTTCCTAGGATCAGAATCAGAGTACCTGTAAAACTGAGTGAATGGAGTTTCGAGGGGTTAATAGAAAAAAAAGATTTTTAGCGGGCCGCTTTCGTTTTCTTACATAAAAATGCTTAAGCATTTTCATATAGTCTTAATAATAATATTTTGTCTCGTTAAAAGTCGAAACCTTAACAAAAACTTCGTTTTTCAACCACCACCCATAGTATCCCTATTCATACCGTTTTATCAAAACAAAGCCCACGTCTGTCACCTTCAACCTTATACTCATAGAATATGCTCAAATTTACCTACTTTTAGACAAACTTTAATGAAATAATTAGTTGACTTATTAGACTAAACCCGAGCACTTTAAATTGGATCTGACCAGATTATCCATTAGCACAAAATCATTATAAACCTATTCGAATATTCAGTGGCCTAAAACTTTATAAAAACCACCACTAATTTCTAAACATATACATAATATAATCAGCTGCAATAGGCTTTTCAAAAAGGTATTAACACTGCTAGATTGATTTTTCAAACAATGGAGTGTCAATTAGAAGAGGATCTTGTGGCTAAACAACAATTGCACAAGTTGGTCTATCATACGCTAAGCTACACTTTATACGATCGGTGTGTGGATGGACGACCATCTATGTCATATAGTTTGGATTTTAAGACGTCCTAATAATGATCTGGCGGCGGAGGGTCGCTTGAGTAAACTGTCTTATCATCTAAGTATCTTATCGTAATCATCCGGAAGTTCATTATGCTATGAGCCTGAAGCTATTACATTTGAAATGCTGCTTATCATAAAAAAAGATTTGTCGATGTCTACTGCTTAGCTGTGTTAGACTGATATGAATAAAATGGTGAACTTGACAGAGAATGACGTATTAGGTCAATAAAATACTGGAAAAAGCCTCAATATAAAACTAAAGCTATAAAGGCTTCTATAATTACTAAATACCCAATGATTTGTAAATTATAGACTGACCTTAGCATACCTAGTAAGTGTGGGAGCTTCCACAGTGGGTGATCGATTGCTGTCTATTTATGCGTTGCAGCCTTGCAACTTAAATGTCATGGTGGCTTACCCATAGTTTATTCATAAGAAATAGCTAGAAATTGTAGATACTGTTGGCTGAATTAGATAAATTCAAAGGTTCCAAGAAAGGGACCTGCTTGTTGGAAACTTTCAAGTGTATGTCATGGTCAAGTAAAGCGTTGAAAAGTGTTTCTGACGACGGGCAGACCTAACATTGTATCAAAAAAAATTTCAACATCGTCAAAGTCCATGACTTCAACGCATAAAGAGTCGTTCGTCGCAAAAAGAGTTACAACGCATTGTTACACATCGACCAGAATGCGAAAGACGTTGCAGTTCAGGCTTAGTCAAAATTGTCTGGCAATATCCACTTCTCATATCCTCCCTCGAGCATGTGGGCGTCCTCAAGGATTCCCTCGCCTTCAAATAAAACACGCGTACGGCGTCTAGCTATAAAAATATTTTATTGCAATCATAATCATAAAAGTTGCATAACATAATCCGAAAGAAACAATTTACAATACTGGTATTTTAGGTATTGTAATCGATGGTGAGAAAATTTACGTTTTTGAGTCAAAAAAATCTTTTAAAAATAATCCCACAAACACTGAACATACAGAGCTTAAATCAATATTAAACAGCACTGTTGACACTAACCATATATTTGTCTCACGAAAACATTTACATAATTCGCCAGAAAGCACGTCGAAAGCCTTTCAAATATCAGCCGAATTCACTATATTACCCGCCTCTTTATTCTCTCTAGTAACTCTAGACATCCAAACTTTCATGTACGTGTCATTGAAGGAGTACCGAAACCATTGGCAGAGGTCCAAATTAAAAAAGTTTTGCTTTCACATAACCTAACATTTCGGTACAAGTCCTCTACAATGAGAATCGAAAGCAATTGTGTTGTTGTTGAGGGACTGAGATAGCATGCTGTACTATGTATAGCGTTGTCTCGCTTCCTTAATTACTATAATCGAGTTTTGAGAGTTCGTGGTACAGGCACAGGTATTGTTATGTTTCATGTTACATTCATTCTCTCTTTATTCAAATCATTCCGTTGTTTACTGTTCCATATTCATTTGTAAGATGGATTAGAACCATAATAAGTTATTCTGATGGATGCTAATTAATTCCAGCTTATTAAGAGGACGATATTTTTTGTTCTAGTTGTTATGAATACGTGGGATGTGGGCAATGTTTGTATTACGAACGATAGGAATTTATATCGTGATTTAATTAGTATCTCTTTTTTATTAACGGTGTTACAAGAAACTTGGCTCTTTTCAATTTTCCATACCAAATGAGTTAAAACGAAACCACATTATTGAGGCCTTGCTCTCCGTCCGTCTGTCACCAGGCTGTCTCATGAACCATGACAGGGATGTATTTATGTTTCCAATATAACAACAAATACTGAAAATTAGCATTGAGGCTAAGTACAATTAGTCCGGTCATAAACTTTACAGATCTTTCTCTTTACGGAACCTACAGCGTAACCTTGCATTTGGCCGATTTTTTCAGTTAAGTCAGTCAGTTCAACGCACCGGACTTCTTGTTCAGACTATTGATAGGCATAAATTTGCTGGAGTATCTACCGGGAATTTTGTGAGAGTACAATTCGAAGAGAAAGGACTAAAGCAAATTATGAATAAAAAAAGAATAAGGCTATTGAACTTGGGATTGAGCCAAGTGGTCTTTATAAGTAACAATGACTTTTACCTTCCAACATCATTATCTGCTTTCAAAGTTATTTTTGCTGACGATAAACTTGAAACTGAAACTAACTTGAAACTGTCAAAACCATCCCATACAAAAATACCTTCTTCCGCGCATCAGAATGGAAACAATTTGCAATTTGATATCAAAGCCTTTTTAAGATCGGAAATCCTTACATTCCGTTCATATTCTCTTTACCCACAAGAATTTCGAAACGTTATATTATTTTACCGCTTTTTTATTCTTCATATTTGTGCGAAAAGTTTTTCTCTCAAAATGAGGATAACTGGAGGCTATAAAATTCTGGCTTTGGATGTGAAAGGATCATAAAGCCGAAGCCTTGTCACTTGTCCTTTTGAAAGTATTTTGTTCAACTTATTTTCCTGTTTACAAAGAATTTGCTATCGGGATTCTGTGAAGTTAATTGACACACTTAGGTTTGGATAAACGTTTTTGATGAATGAGTTTCGTCCATATTTTTGAACGGAAAAGGGGTGTTCAGTTATTGGGTTATTGACTCATTGTTAATTATATTTGGCAAAGAATTTGAGAGGGTTTAATGAGTTTTGGATGGAGCAAAAACACTCGTTGAATTTTAAAAGATTTAATAATTAAATTTAAATGAGAAAGCTTACTAGATTAAGAAAACGAGATGGTTTATGTGTTGATTTACAAAAAAAATCATGTGACTTTTGCTAAGCACTAAATGAACTGCTTATTCCGAAGCAATTTCTTTTATACTACCAAATACAATGAAAACAAATGTCTACTCCAATGTTAACAAAATGACAACTTCTCAAGGTATCTCTTGGATGTCTGGAGCCTTTTAATGTATTGTGCTAAAGCGTTAGCGATGTTTACGACTATAATACTTGTAAGTGAATGGTTGCCTTTGTATTGTAACGTGATGTGAATGGAACGAAGGAGGTTTAATATTAAATTACTATTGTATTCTTTATTTTGGACTTTCGAGAGATTTCACTTGAAAAAATTTGGTAGCTCTGAACTGTCTCAGGTTGGGTCTGAAACTAGTCATGCTACGAGTATCTTCATATATACGTGATTAAATTTTACATTAAAGAAAAAAACAACGCTTAAGAGGAATAGCTTTTATTTGATGTAACAAGTACACTACTGACGGTAATTGCATGTGTTGTAATAAAAAAAAAAACAAAGAATATAATAATTTAAAATTAATAGATTTAAAAGTGTACTCCATTGTAAATTGCATTGTCATTGAGTTTGCAGCTGCAATAAAAAATTCAGCTTATCGGGAAGTGTCTCAAAATTGAGTTGCTAAAATCCAACCGGAACGACAAACAAACAAGAAAGGTAAGTGTATAAAATCGTGGGAAAGTAACAAATTGCGATTGTAATTATATACCCACGGATGTGCCTTATTAATGAATACCCAGAAAATGTTGATTAAAAACCTTGGTAAAAGATGTCCTTATATTAATTTTGGAAACAATATTAAAGTCGGGTGCTGCTGTTCTTAATTTATTTTGAGTAACTAATTGCTGTGTTACTTGTCTGTTAAACTTCTATTTATATTACAAATGTATTTTCAATCAGATATAAATAATCTTTTGTCATAATTTGACAAATGCCATTTCTTTCTTAAGTAACCTCCAAAATGGATATGTTGGCCAATAGTTACAAACAAAGTCTGGATCAAGAAACTGTTGTCATTCGTAGACTTGGCTCTATCTTTAACTGCATGGATAGCCGAGTAGCACTGGCACCGCGTAGGACATGCTTTTGTGTGATCCACGAATGCTTGTCCTGAGTCTGGTTGTCTCTGTGTTTGACGACTGACGCCCGGACACAATTTGACGTGCATTCCAAAACACGGATGAACTCGTTATGACGTAGAAGGTCACCCATCAATTTACCGACCGTGTCAAGCTTAACTTAACCTGTGATCAACCAATTTGTACAATTATAACTTAGCCACGAGCTCCGCCAACAGTAGTAGTAATTCTGTAAAAAAATATATTTCTATCTTTGAGAAATATCATTTTCTTTCATTTACAATGCGTCCTTAATAACTCCTAATGGACTAACTATTAGCTTCGTTTATTAGAACTGCATTCAGCGGAACGAAATTAATTTATGTAACCTTATTGCAAGTTATTCTGAGGAACGTTTCTGATTCATTTAGTTCCGATCACGGTATTTTCTACTTTCTAGGTTCGCACTCTGGAACTTTTTATAATGATCGTAATATTATTGAACTTGAAACTTGAACTAAACTTACAGTATTTAACAAATACTGTTAAGTTTTTTTTGTCATCATAATATTGTATATTATTTTACTCGCGTCCAACTAAGTATAACTCTTTTATTTAATAAGGTATTTTACTACGTTTTTATACACTCACTTTTTTTGTTTGTCGTTCCGGTTGGATTTTTGCAACTCAATTTTAAGGCTCTACCCGATAAACATAAAAACGGCTGGACCCATTTTGATAAAATTTTAATTAAATAACGTAGGTTTTTTATATTTAACATTATGTATTAATTTTATAATATGGCATTATTGCCAATAAACAAAATAATGCTGCCAAAATTTTCTGTAACAATTGAGCCTATTCTGATCGCATCGCAATAGTTAAAAACTGTCATTATACTTTTAAGTTAGTAAATAAACCAAAACGAAACGTCGAAAGAACTTCTTCATCATCACCATATTCGTCCACTGCTGGATATAGGCTTCCACAATTGCATGCATCGAGATCTATTTTAGGACGCCCGCATCCAATCATAGAATACATAATGTAAAATGCAGAATTTGCTAAAGAAAATTACCCACACTTACACAAGAAATCCTTCCTTCAAGAATCGAGATTGATCAAAAAGTTCATTTTAAAATACATATTTTTCAACTCCAGAAAAACCTGAGCCAAGTGCCCCTCGAAGTGGGAAGGGAACTTCTTTTCATACAATCTTTAGTTTCTGTAAAAAGTTTTTAAAACACCATTTGTTGTCTGAGGCGAGATGAAAGCGTTTTCTGAAAATTCTTTTCCGTGAATAGACTCTCTGTTCTAAGCTTTAGAGTTTAAATTTTATTTTATATTTTCTGTGTCGCTTGCGGTGGGTTTCCTTTTAAGAAAATCTTTTAATTTTAAATATTAAAAAGTGGTAAGATGTAATATTTTGTTCGTGCGGTTTTAGACTCTTTTTGTATTTATCTATGAAGTCCAATTTATGAAATTTCAGTATATTTTATCTGTATTTTTTTTAAAATTTATTCATTATTAATAGTAGAGTAAGATCAGTTATAATTTTTACTTTATTACTACTCTTTAATATTATCTTGAAGTATTTTTGAACCACTATAGAAATCACTGAAAAAACAGATTGAGATTTATTATGTTTTTCTTTCACTGGAAAATGTAAAAAAATCGCAGATATTTCCCATGTATTAAAAGTAAGCAGAATATTAGTAAAAAAAAATATGAAAAAGTGTAATAATTAGGTCGAATCCTGGTTTTATTCAAGGAAAGGTAGATAGCGGCTTACTGGGTTCCTCAGCTAATTAGCAAGTTACAAGTGAATGCTTTTGCAACTAGGTCGCTCGCGATGCCATTTTATGAGATTATCTCGTCAAATTAAATGTGATGGAGGTTTCTGCACTGTGTAAAATCTTAATCTAAGAAAATCCAAAGTTATCATGGAATTTGAAAACTATATAAATTCTGTTTGGAAAGAGCCTATTAAAAATTGAGTTTTGGATTTCGATTACAGGAATTTCGCACCAGTTTTAGATATTACAACCTCTTGAATCCTATTAGTATCCTTACAAATCTTCAATTTCGATTCTTTTTTACAAACGATAATGTTAGATAGGTGGTCAATTAAGTTTACAGTTCAATTATGGACCCTGTCCGGCTCAGCAAAAAGTAGGAGAGAACTACTGTAATTTTATACAACATGATATATTTAGACTTATATTTATTATAATAATAAGTTTTGTAAGGCGAATTCATAATTCATCTAGTTTTATTTACTAGTCAAACCAATTTAAAATCTTTTTTATTAATAGTACACAATCAATTAAAATATTTTTTTACAATTAATTAAACTAATTTACATTTTTTAAACTAAAACAATATAAAAAGAAACATATACATTATATATGTTTCTTTTCTAAGAAACATATACATTATACATATTATTTACATAGCGTCAAAAAAGACATCTTCATCCCTGCCAAAGTCGGGAAGAATAAAAAATAAATTAAAATACATAATAAAAAAAAAACTAAATTCGACTCATAAGATTTATCCTCCAATCCGCGATGTAATCTCGCCGAGCTCGTTCTTTCTCCACATACCATTCTCAAACAATCATGTGTGTTGAACAAAATCATTTCTCAGGCTAAGAAGTTCCTTTCAAACCAAGTTCTATACTTAGAAGACCACGTTTTGCCTCCCGTCAAGTACGTAAGTGCTTTTAGTGAAAGGGACACCTAATTCATTTACATGCAATCAGTCTTGAGGTTCTGTTGACGACACTTTAGTAGTGCTAACGTCGGTAACGATGTTCATTTTTAATGCAATTTAGGCTGTTCTACCATTACGAAGTTCTATATATAGATCACATAGTGGAAGTGGTTTTAAGAACTAATAGAATGGGGTCATTTTCCTGTCTAAAATCCATTTCATATTGTACCCATTTAAAACATGATAATTAAAAAGGTGGGTTTTTTTATTTTTTTTAAATCAATTTATTTTATAATATGGCAATAATGCCAAGTAAATAAATAAATAAATGCGGACAACATCACATACATTGTTCTGAACCCAAAGTAAGTTGCTTAAGCACTTGTGTTATGGAATTCAGGTACAACGAAGATACCACAAACACCCAGAACCGAGACAATGTAGAAATGTGAATTTTTACATTGACCCGACCGGGGATCGAACGAGGGACCTCAGAGCTAGCGACTCCTTGAAACCGGTGTATACGCCACTCGACCACGGAGGTCGTCAAATAAACAAAAATTGGTCATAAAATGTTCAATTCCCTTAATAATAATTCTCTGAATAAAATACAACTCTAATTAGAGAATGCAAAAGGAGTTCAGAATTACAGCCAATAGCAAGTTTCCATCGCTAAAAGAGGAAGTTAAGCGGAACTTAGTTGTGTAACTAGTAATTACGAGTATTTAAATAAGTTCCGGATATTTGCTTGTACTATAAGACCAGCTTTTCTGTAATGTTCTAATGTGGGAAGGAGATAGTGATATACATTATCTGTAGCACCGTCTCGCTTACTCTACGATAGCAATTTGCACCAAGAGCTTATAGGTAACAGTAGTTATGGATGTGAATAGAAACTTTTGAATTGTTTTTATATTCAATACGAAGATATTAATGTTAGTCCAGTATTGTTGCATGCAATTGCTGTAGGCTCGGTGTATGAGTTCTTTATATTCTGCTTTGTAAACAAATAGAGACGTTCTTTTAAATACAAAATTTGAATCAAAACTTTTTAGATGTTTAAAAAAAAAAGGACTCCCGCAGTAAGGAACTTAAACCTTCACAAAATGACGTCATCGCACGTGGTTTTCTTGGCTGTCAAGTTTTAACACTTTATTTTATAACGCATATATTTTCGTTTTTAATGAAATTTAAATGAAAAACGGGTGACCCAATGCATTGCATTAATAATAGCAAAATTTACACAATGGTGTACTTTTAAATTATTTGCTCGATTTTTAATGAAGCTAAAATTTTACGTTTCCGTAAGTGTCCTCTCATTATAAAAATGCAGTGTAGTTTGGATTCAAATTCTCTCAAAAGTGTACGTGAATTTTAAAATTTTCCTTTGACTACATTACTCAAAGGTAACACTGAAAATCCTCTTGTCATTCTATATCGCGTAGAAAATGTCCATACGTGGGAGTAACTCGGAAAACTAAAATGCTTTCATAGCAATATTTTTTGTAACTTTCACTTGTTTAAATTTTAAACATGAGGTCCTTGAAAAGAGTTTTTTTCAAATGTTTTTGTACATGATTCACATGAACATTTTAATCATGATATATTTGCAAAATATTTCGTAAGGCACGTTATATTGTGGGTCCCGGCTGTTATTCACGCAGCTTTAACAGTCATTACGAGTAGACAGAGGCTAGAAAGTCTGACAACTAATCTAACTAAAGGGCTTGTGTACCTGGGTTTAGGAGGTCAGATAGGCAGTCGCTCCTTGTAAAACACTGGTACTTAAATGATTCCGATTCGATTGGAAACCGACCCCAGTACAGTTGGGAACGGGAAATAATATATTTGCAAAGTTTTTATGTTCATGTAAAACCAGTATCGCAGTTCCACAATACTAGTAAATATTTTAATTAGAAATTTTATATTACAGTATAAAGCAGATTCCATGAATAAAATAATTATTTTAAGCCATTAATTCGACTTAATTACTAATATATGGTGATTTTACCATACTATCCTGAATGAATATATTATTTATGTTTTGACTACGTTTAACGAATTTAATATCCTTGATGTTGCCGTAATCTGAAGACACACGCTGTTTAGGACCCCTTAGGATAACCAAAGTCCTTATTGCCAACTCTAATATAATATCATTACAATAGTTCTTTTTATTCGATTCCCGCGTTAATAATTAAACCCTTGTATGGCGGGGGTTTCATAAACAATAAACATTAAGTCACATGCACAAAGACATCCAGGTCAAGAATTTATGATGTGAGATAGTATTTAAAACGAATCCAGTTTCAAAATAAAAGCAGCGTTGGAATTAGGCTACTAAGTGCAATTTCAAATGTCAAATTACAATGGTCAACAAATTCTCATGAAACTGATGTTTACTGCACTCATAGTTGTAACTTAATAATATAATTTACAATAAGATAGCCAACCAAAACCTTGATATGAGCAGCAATAACAATTACATATGATAGCCGTTATGAAACTAATACCGTTTCCTATACCTAATATGGATCTGTGTGCATCATACAAATTGTTTTCCGCCTCATATGCAGTTAGTTGCATGATGCATTAATGTGATACTAGCTACATAAATAAACGATAGCCAGTCTATTTTGCATCGTGTATTAACGAAGAATACTAGAAAATTAGACAAAATTAATGTCTTAAATATTATTAACCGACTTCAAAAAAAGGAATTCTCAATTCAACTGTATTTTTTTTTATGTTTGTTACCTCGTAACTTGCGATTGGGTGAACCGATTTTCATGATTCTTTTTTTATTTGAAAGCTTGTGCTTCCCGTGTGGTCCCATTATCACCATTTCAATATCTGATGATGGGATCTTGTAGAAATCGGGGGAACTCTTCAATAAATAACAGCAGATTAACCGCAATTGTTGCTATAGCATATCTAAGCATTGTGTACGTCACACAACATATTATCACGCCTGTACTCACTACAAAGGTTATAAAAACTATTTCGAAAAAAAATAATGTTCAAGGGCACTTACAAAGTTTTACAAAAAACGCAATACTGAAACTAATTTGAAGTCGGTTTTTTTTTGTGAAAATTGTATTATATTAGGAATTGAATGTTGTAGCATAGGACTTCAGCAAAACAATAAGGTACATTAAAAAAAAATACAATACGTGGTCATTGAATCATTAATTGCAACGGTTTCATCATCATTATTAAGCCATATTCGTTCACTGCTAGACATAGGTCACCTTTATTACACGCCATCGAGATCTATATTCAGCTGCTCCCATCCAGCTCCTGCCAGCCATCTTGCGCAGATCATCACTTCATCTTTTTACTCACGTGTATTTATCGGGATTGTCCGACTAGTTTCTCACATGACCAGAGTCTGGCGCTGTACAATTGACCTCGCTGAAGCGTCTCCTGATGATTTATGGACTCCAGTACTATTCAGCCCAGCTTTTATAGCTTAAAGCAAGCTCCCACGAACTGGTGACTGCACGGGTAGCCGCGTGGTTGAGGTCACCACGCCCAACCTACTGCGCATGTCGTGTCAAGGGTTCGATCCCCGAGTAAGACAGGCGTGTTTGGTGTGTGTGCCTGTGTCTTGAATTTTTAGGAAACCGACGACTTTATGTATTCTATTCCTTAGTGTTAGTTATTTTACCACGTTGATGATAGGATGAATGATTATTTTAGATCTTTTTATTAGTTAGCGTGTGATTGAAAGCACCTGTATCAGTTGGTTATCATCCCACGACACATTTTTTACAGCCTTTTTTTACGATTATAAGTTTTAGGAACTTTGTAAAAAGATGTCTCTTTCTTACCCATTTATGGCACACATTTAGCTTTCGTGTTTCATTCTTGAATTTGTTTGATAGGTTTTTGGGATCGCATTTGAAAGACTTCGTACCCAAATAAATATTGTCTGTTTTTCGTTTGCAATAATTATTGTCTTGGAGGATACCGTTACGATTAGCTTGAAGGAATTTTTAATTCTTTTAATGGAAAGTGTAGAATAATGTCAGTTGAAGTAATTAAAAATTAAACCAGATCTAATCAAATCATAATCTCGTAATAAAAGCGAGCAATAGTGTAGTGTTAGGAGACCAGTACAACGATTTGTTATTAATTACTCTTTAAATCAATTTGCTCTATCATAATCCAACACAATGTTCTCTATTACATCATTCACATCATTTAGGCTATCGCATGGCATATTATTCTTAAATTAATCACAAATATTGTTGGCGGTGCAAAAGTGGATGGAAACCTATCATTAGATGCGTGACTCAAGGCATTTTCACGGCACGCTATTTCAACGTAACGCAATTTGATGTTTTTATGGTATACTTTTGTACATATCAGCCAGTAAATTCTCGTTTATAAATAACACTGGAGTTCAGAATGACCTCTGGAAATATTAATGAATTTCGGTCATATTTTTGAAATAAGTCCGTTTTTTTATCTCTACACTTAGTCAATATATGACACTGGCTATCTGTATCCACATTTCACAAAATAAAATTGAATGAAATGAAATATTATAGATATTTATATTGTTCATATTAATCCTTGCCGCCTCTCTTCGCCATCGTTATACGCGACAGTACATATTTTCATCCCCATCATTTATATGTTTATCTGCGGTGCGATTCTATTCATTTTCTACGGGAAATGGCTTATGTGGAAATATTGGTCTCTTTTTAATCATAATCAATAGTGACAGCGTGCTATGCTGTGGAGTTTGTTGCGCTATTTTTTTCATAGCTCATAGCATAGCAGGGTACTATTCATATAAATTATACTTTGATATTCAAAAGGTGCTATTTTGTAGACTAGCTTGAATAAATGAATTTTTCCAAGTCCATAAAATTGCTAAACTCTCACTTTAATATCTTCTTAAATGTCCCAAACACTATGAAATATTTATTTAAGTAGAGAGACCCCACAAATATCTGTATCCGAACAATAAAATATCCCTTTTCACTTTTATATGTCTGTATGTTTATTCGATCCAAGGATTCTCGAGATATTTTCCTTATCTAAGGGTTGTGAATAGTATCGATAATGGATAGATTCGACGATTTCTTTGAACGGAAATAAATATCAGATTCGGGATAAAATATTATGGAAAAGTATTTGTATCAGGATTTGACTAAAATAATGGATGAGAAAACGTATTACGATTTTAGAAGTAAATAAACGACCTCTACTAAAACTAAGAGAAAATGAGATACTTAATGTGTTTTATTTTATTTTTTGGGTGGGAAATCATCAAATGAGTACCTCCGGTTTAGATTAAGGAAGAAAGTGTCAGACTTCTACCTTCGTGTACCGGGGCTACGGTAACAATTTCGGACAGTTATTAAGATACTTTTTTATATTACACTCACATGTCTCATAATCAGAGAACGGTATTCATATATTTCGATGGAAACAATTATCGTATTCGTGAATTTGTGAAACACGTAGAGAACAATTCCTCACGCATTGAGTTACATGATGACTTGTGTCAGACCGTAGCAGGCTGTCACCATTATGTGTTACTTACTTCAGTCGTTGGGAGTATACTTACCTCTCTGGGACTGGTATGAAGTGCCTGAAAACCGAACAGTCCTAAGCCGCATTGGAAAGCTTTTTCTAGTAGACAGGGACATAAGTAACAGAAAAAATCCCTACCTTAAAGGCAAATCTATTATGTTGCCTATGATGAAAATAACCGTAGGGCATATATGTATATTAAAATCTAAACTATGACGGTAAAACAGTAAAGCATCTTGAGAAATCCAAGACAAAACTATTTAGATTAGGTATCTCCAGCCAGGGTTGGAATAGCGTGTTGATCATCATCATCATCTCAGCCTATAGCAGTCCACTGCTGGACATAGGCCTCTCCATAATTTCTCCAGCGCGACCGGTTCATTGCCACCTGCATCCAACGGGACCCAGCGGTTTTCACCAGGCGTGTTGATCAATGCTCAATAATTTTCTAAAGAAGAAAAGGCTTTTGCCCTTTAGTAGAATATTTATAGGCATGATTGTAATATTTTTTTCGTGTTGTGTTAAGGAAATAAGTGTTATAGTTTTCGTCTTTCAGAATGGACGTTAATATGTGGACTCTCCGCAGAATTGTAAAACGCCCTTTACAAACACTGGCCGCTGTGCTCGGAATAAGTATTTTTTTGAAGTAAAACTTCTTTGGCGCGACTAGGAGGTAACTTGGCGACAATGCTATATAGCCTCACATTTCTATAGCATCTTTTTTTCAATATTTTTGATTTTCGAATTTATAGTTTATAAACAAACCAATGTTTTTTTTGTGAAAAAAGGAATGAATAAAAAAAATGTTTTACTCAATCGCGTGTGACGGGTACATGCGTTATTTATTTTATGCCATTTCGATATTCATATTTTCGTCCCACTTACCTCATCCCTAGTAGTTCGTAGCGTAAAAGAGTTTGTTTGTTCGCACAACTTTATATATCTGTAATGAGTATCCGTACAAGATGAAACAGTTGTTATTTATTGGACCCTCTCCGAATAAATATTTGTTGAAGACCCTCTTAAATAACGGTTTTTTTAGGTAAGAGTATTATTTTGCGGTCTTAATGTGTTTGCTTTTAAATGAGTGGAATAATATTTTAATGATGGATTAAAGAGTCAATTATGATTCCATAAAATCAGTGTGTAAAACAGGGTGTGTTACACACTGATTTTATGGATTGTTACTTTAATTGTTAAATAACGTTTTGCTCACACGTATTTTACAAAACTGGTTTCTTAAATCATGAACTGACGAGTATTTACTGGCTATCATAAAAAATACGCATGACTAAAATGATATTAAGTAAATAAATAGCCACGAACACAGCCCATTATGGATACTAAGAAATACTCTTTTCCGAATATTTTACAGTCATTAACACTATTTAGTAATTAAATACCAGCCTATATACAACCCATTGCTGGGCATATCCCTATTCGAGTATTTAGCTTGGTGAGCATCGATCACCACGCTAACTCACGGTTTGGTTTCAGATCCTAATATTTCGAATCCAGTCTTGTCAATCTTATTTAAGAAAAACTAAGAAATTACAAGTCACATTGGTATTTTGTCTGATTTGAACCAGTACCTTGTGCATACAAATCTATACATGGAACCGCAAAGCCACCGTGACTTCCCAAAACTAAGACTACTCACAGAAACGCTATTAGATTAAGCTGATTTCTACTGATCTAACCTAACTCTTAGAAATATAGAGCGGCCCGAATGATACTCAGCGAAAGTACCAAAGTACTTACAAATATATTACTAAAAAGTTATTGGACTGTAAGTTACGGTAATAGTACAGTTAGCCAATAAAATTGATGATTATAGCCGAAAGATTTTGTCTAGGCTTAGGATTTAGCGAATAGAAAGCTAGAATAAAATAAAACTTTGTACTCGCGTAAAACTGCAATCTTTTAATTTCAAAATTCTTATGAAAAAAATCTCAAGTAGTTTAATTCCGTACTTTGTATTGATATCGGATTTTAAGTAATTTATTATTATGATCAGACTCGCATTGATAATGAACACACGAATTTCGCGTCATTCTCTTTCATTCTTTTCCATGCCCTTCTTACAAAAATAATCTCATCGGTCACCCATAATAATATCATATCACCCATTATGTTTGTATTTATATTTTTATAATTATTTTCGGTAACGTTATCCATCTATTATCTTCCGAAATTCACGCGAGCGAAAACGCTGGAAAAGCTAGTAATATGATAAATCTTTTACCATATCCCAATCAATTCATTCACAGAAAACAAGCTAACATAAATAAAACACATTAGTTTCTTAGGGCTGGCCCACAGTCGCAAATTTTAAAGCAGCGTATTTCTTAAAAACACTCGAAAACCGGCTTTAAATTCATTAAGTTAAGGTTCAAAATTGCCTGACATAACACTACAACTGATGTGCTCGAGCAGTTTCCAAGCCATTTTTTTAAACAATTTGGTGCTTTGTGTGGCAAGATTTAAGGTATGTTTTCGAGTGACATTAAAATTCCTCTACAAATCTTTGTCAATGTGCGCCAACCCAAGAAATAGTTACACGTGGAATATAATTCCGCGTCAACACCTACTTCGTGTCATCTCCGATGAGTTATCTTCTCATTCGTTATGCAAATACTATAACAAACTACGGAGTTTGGAACTAAGGACTAGGTGTGCTGGAAACACTTTGATGAGTCAGTGTGACTGTTTTTAAGAAGAATATAGTCATTTCCGTGAAACCCCGTATGAAATCAATTAATTTCTACTGCCATTTTTTTTAAATTAAATGGTTTTTTTTTATATAAAGTGTAAAAGGATAAAAAAAGTGTTTTTCTGCGTGTGTGTCTATTGTATTATCATTTACTCAAGTTTTATTTGGTGTTTCCCGGTAACTTCAACATGGCTAGCCTGTAAGTCTTAACTGCTATACCGGAGATCGTAGGTTCAATTCTCATCCAAGATAAATATTTGTGTGATGATCACGGTCATTTGTTCTGTATCTGGGTGTTTATTTATTAGTAGTAATATTTGTATTTAGATATAAATATAACTACGCTTATCAGTTGTCTAGTACTCAGAATACAATGTTATATTATTGACATCTTATACCTTTCTAATCATAATATTGATTTCCCTTCTAGTGTAATAGTTCTATGATTTCCGCATCCAGAATCGTCGGTCGAGGCTAAACTGTGGTCTGTCTTGGCTTCAGAAACATATTTTATAGGATTGCTAATAGCGCATGCGTATTAGCTGTTTGTTCATCATCTATTTTGATCAAGGAAATGTTAATTTTAATGTTATTGACTAATCAGTTAGATGAGAAGAGTATTTCAAGAGATTTTCTGTCTGTTCTGTATTTTCACTTTCTTTTCTAATTGCCTTCAACTTTTGTTAAAAAAAAATTGTAACTAGTTTTATTCATAAGCAGAATGTTATTTTTATCATAGTCAGGTAACAAAAAAAAGATAATTTAAGCCGTTTATTGCTGTTCAAACTTATCACCTCATGAAAAAGACTATTGTTATCTAAAGTATAAAAGATTGTCTTGAAAAGCTTCCCACCTTCGAAACAATATATTTTCCCACTCAAAATTCACTTATCAATCCTAATGTCCTAATTTAAAATATTTTCGCCCCGAAAGCGTTCTTAATGGATTAAAAAGGTAAAACTCTTCAAAATTCCTTGGTAAGAGGAATTCCGGACAATTTTGTCCTCATCTCCCCTTTATTATTGTTCATTTGATTAAATACCACCCCTGCCTACCCCCGTTATTACTTCAGAGTTTTCATTTTTACTGATTTCATTCTTTTTCTTATTTCCTAAGCTTTTGCAGGATTTTTTCCAATTTTTTAGCGAGGTTTTCAAAGATTCGTTTTATTTTAACACTCATGTTTTGCAGTCAACACCTTTTGAAGTTTTTTAGAATTCCTTAGGGTAAAAACGGAACGAATAATTTGGAACGGACTTAAAACCTCAGTGGATATGCAAAGAACCACAGGTCAACATTTGTTAAAATAATGTAGGCTTATCTCAGCGTCCGTTTCGTAAATCCAAAGTAACAGTAGAAAATACTAAAACCGAGATTCTTTCCAAAAACAGGTCAGCAATCAATCCTCGTTGCCGTAGTGTCCCCGTTCTACCCTTCCAGGCCGTTGGCATATCTCATAAATCGCCTAGCACTCCCCACATAACAATAGGAACATTCCGCCCTTGAGGGGAAGGTCGGCTTAAATGGACCACTTCGTATATTTTTATTAAGGTCGAAATGATAGTTCTCTTGGGTTTGTTTGTATGAATCTTTTTGTATTCATTGTCTGTTCTACGGTGACTGAAATAGCGTTGTGGTATGAATATAATTGAAATTATTATATCGTGAGTTCATAAGAGGAATTGAATGTTATGTTAATATTCTAGAAATTATTTGACCGCGACCTTGAGAGGTCATTGTCATAAGTTTTCGTCTCAAGTGGCTTGTTAGTTCGGTTGACAGTCGTCTTGTTGCTAACTTACATACCGTCAAAAGTTTCGTTAAGGACGTAGTACGGTTTATTGTACTTAGAAGATTTTTGAAGATTGGGGACCGAAAAATTATCAACCCGCGGGGTCGCCATCCCAAGAGTTCATTAAATCGGTATAGGTACAAGTCTATCAGTAGTTTTTGCGCGAAAGAGGAAAAACCATCTTTATAAAGAAACTTTCGTGTTTACAATATTAGTAGGATTAGTTACCAAAACCAACAAAAATACTAGTAACAGTGCAAATAATTGCTGTAAAAAACATCGGGCTCATAAAATATACATATATCAGATCGTGTGATTTTTTAAACTTTTAAAAGACATACTGACAAGGCAGTTACCATTATGGACGAAATTTCTTAAAAAAAAACATCATTACCTCAATTTATTTACCATCTGAGTTCATAAGCAAAATATATACAATCATACCTAATTAACTTTAATTAATGTTACAAAAACAAGTAGAAGCAGTATTATGTAACATTTTAATTAAAACAATAATGTTCAATAATAAACGGGCAATATTTTTTAATTCAGCCAATTTGCTCCGACACTACCATTTTAGTGGCCAACGTCATTTTATACATAATATTATTGCAGCATTTTAGTTTCATGCCTAAGTACTTAATATTATAATACCGACATGCGGGAAATATCATAGAATAAAAGTTTCTGACGCAATATTGGCCCGAAACTGGCACCAATACCGACGATGATTGGGTATAAAAAGAAAAAAATCTCATTAGTCCCTCAGTTAGATAATTGAAAAGTATGAGACACTTTTTTTTCCTTTTTCAGAAAAACTAGAATTGACAAAGATTTACTGCTTTAAAGTTTAGGATGGGGGCTTGTGACGTAACGATAGAGTAAAATTTATACCCTATCGTGACGTCACGCGTAAGTTTAATTCACTGTTATTTGGTCAATTTATGTTTGCGGTACAAATTAAAAAATACGTATCCATTATTATATGATGGTATGATATGCTTGATAGATACTCGATCTTGGTGTGTTTTCATAGCACCATTTTTTTCTTTACTTTTCCGGCATTAAATAAATTATTCCTCGTGTCTTAATAATCGTGTCCTACATAGGAATCGTCCCGCAACACGTCGTGCTCATTGGATTGGGACCTCAACCACTTAGCTATCCGTGCATTTTGAACCTACACCCAAATAAAATTCGACTTAAAACCAAAAATAGAATTAACCCAGTTTTAATAGTTTAAAGCCTTACAGATCCTTGTATTTTCGCGGTAATTTCAGGTTTTAAACAACAGGTGTGTCTTAACAAGCAATACAAGCAAGAAGCACCTACATATTATGTAGCTAAATACTCAAATGTAATGGCGAGCCCCACTGGCGAACATTTACAGCTACTAAAATATTAAAATGCATTAAGAATATGTGTCTCCATACATGTTTATGGCACAATATGCTAAAGAGTTTTATGTTAAAAACATTTGGGAATATGTTACTTTTTATATCACTTATTAATGTAACATTTTGCGTACACAAATACAATGAATTACCTATGTATCTATGTGTTAAAATGTTAAAGGCAATGTTTTAGTTAATTCCTATATTAAAGTTAGTTAAACAGACCCCCGACTCTATTTTAATTATTACTGCTGTGTGTTGACACACTTTTTACATTAAGCAATAAAAAAAACAAAATCAAGACACTTTACTCAGCCGAAGTTAATTTATATGATAACTACACTATAATTTTCGATAATAATTAAATTTGTTGTAATATTATTAAATGAAAGCATGTAAAATAACTTCTATATTCCATTCGTACATGCATTTTGGTATACACAAATGTCGACATAATACATATTTAAATTCAAAAAAATCTGCCATCCATGTCTTGTAATATCAAGAAATTATTCTGACACGGACCTTTGACTAACACAGTCACTTATAACCTTTATTCGTTTGACCCTTTGACAGATAGATGATTGTCAAGGTGGAGCAATGGCCTTAGCAACTGATTAATTTAATATTCACGTCCTGTTTTCAGTTAACACAATGATATAAGTGCCCTTTGTTTTGTATGTAGGGCGTTGTTGGATAAGATTGATAAAATAGTGGTTTCTTAGGTTTATGCGAATGTTAGACATTGAAATGAAACTACTTCTACGGATTTTATTGTAGAGTACAGAGTCTGCCCGTGACCATGATACCTGCAAAGGTGTTGAAACGTCGGGAACTAAAATATAAATTTAAACCGCGATAAAATCCGTAAAAGTAGTTTAATTGAGATTGATAAACTTATTCAATTTTCATATTTTGGGCTGAGTTGCTACGCTGTTCTAACTAACGCACTCCACTAACTCTGATGAGACTTTGTCTGTAGAGAGGATTCTACAACTGCCACACAACGCCATCTAGCCTCAAACTAAGCAAAGCTTGCATAGCGAGTTATGCATTATAGACTCAAAGTATGTGATTAACTAAAATATTAGGTTAATGTGACGTATGAAAAACTGTGGTAAAATATCACAGAAATAAATAACAAAAAAAGTTTTCAAAAGGTTAAATAGTGCTCTTATAGAAATAACAAGAGGCGATTATGTAGAAAAAATACTCATTCATGTATTTTTAAAGGGCACTAGCTAAGTACGTATACTTTTATGACAAGTGGGAATTAAACTTTACCGGAGCAGCTACAACATTTTGTATTACGGATTGTAGGCCTGTAGTTGAAACACTAGTGGACAAAAAATAGAGAGGAATCCATAATTAATTACGACACTTTATCACATTTTAATCTCAAAAAAATATCGACGGAATTGAGATTTCCTCCTATTTAAAACAAAACTATTTCTCGTATCGCAGCAATTTCTTCTACTCTATAAAATACATTCATTAACATTCATTCAGTTAATTTCATCCGTTTAAAAACTAGTTGCACGTTTGTGTTTGTGTACGATTGCTACCCATTCACACCCAAACTCCTGTGAATAATCAACTTTTATCCAAATTCCCAGATGGGCGATATATTTTTGCACCTATAACTAACATCCTGGTAATACCTCGAAAAACAACTGGTGTCTATCTATGTTTCAGCCAGTAATCGAAATCCCTTAGCAACTTTATAGAGCAAGAGCTCAGTTATAAAACAACTCAGAAACATAAAGCGGAATACCGTATACCGTATTCTACTCTACAAAACTACGGAACAAGTTAAATTATTTTTCAATGCTAGTTTAAAATGTTGTTCGCTCACTTGAAATACTGTCCGACATGAAAACTGTAAGAGATGAAAATAGCCAACATTACGAGCTAGATTCATGAACAAGTAGAAAGGTAAAACTAAAAGGAGAATGTTTCACAGAGTTTGGTATGGATCCAAATAAACCTGGCTAGTTATTTGAAACGCGAAATGGTTGACAGAAAAATATGAAAGGACAAAGTTGGTTTTTTTCTGCAAGTCATCTTTATGACTGTGACTGAAACTAATTAGCACTACCGTCTTTTTACACGATAGTTTTTTTTTCTATTTGATAGGGAAGGTCTTGCGATTCAATGAAAAAAAAATATGCAAGAAGGCTGGAACCGGGTTTTATTGGGACTTTTTAAAAGTTATGGTCGCTCCTTATAAAGCACTGGTTAGAAAAATAAATATCCACGTCATAATTTATTTTTAATTGTGTCCAAATATGTAGCTTATGCAATGATCATACTATTTTAGCACTACAATATAAATAAACATAAATTTCTGTTCCATTAATCCATTGTGAACAAAAACCGATCATGCGGGTATTATTTTAATGAAGTTTATGAAAATGATTATCAGCACAAACAACGCTCAGGCAAATTTCCCTCTCGCAGTAATATTATACTAGTTGTTGCGTGCGAGCCCGCTCGATACAAATGGTAAATGATCCCACTCGAACATAAAATCGGAATAAAAACTATCCTATGTGTTAATCCTGTTTATAAACTATCTGTGTATCATGTTTTATCTAAATCCACTCAGTGGTTAATGCATAAAAGAGGAGCAAGCATCCATACATCCATACTTTCACGTTTTTCATATTAGTAGGAAGTAGGACTAGCTGAATCCAGTTGGAACATAAAGCAGCCTTACATCCAAGACACAATAATCCTTAGTGTTTTCACACCTTAAAGAATATAACATAACACAAAACACGAGGACATCAAGGTAAACTGTCAAAACGTTGATCGTTAGGGTAGTTTAAAATTGAGGCACATAATTGTTGGCCGTGAAGTTTGTATCCCCATGTAAACACAGCTTAAAATATAATTAAATTTACCTACTAATAAACGTTAGTACACCACTTCAAAGCGAGCTAATATTTTGACGACAGACCATTAATGTATTTAATCTGTTTCATTTATCAACAAACGTTTTAGTGACCACAAATCATTATAATAACACACCATTCAAAATGGCCGCCACTTTATGGTTTTCCCGCTATTTAACAATAAGTTTCGATTGACGAAATTTCAGAGGAAATTAAATATTACGCCATGTCCGGCGACCGGGCTGTTACTGTGGGTATAAATTTACTGGAAGTGCCATTTAATTGCGAATTTCATTGTTTCATTTGATGGGTTTTTATCATGAATTAGGTTTAATTTTCAAATTTGAACAACTATAATTTACTTGGTAAATGAAATTTTATTATTGCTACTATCTACAGTTTAAATAAATAGCCTATATTACATATGAAGGTACAACATAGTTTAACTTTTGATCAATGTGACAGTTAAATAAATTCCATGATAATAAGCATTTGTCATATCTACGAATCCTTGATCTGATTCATGGTGTATTTTGCATGTCTGCAAACATCCATGGATATTTATGAAATTATTTTATCACAGGACGATACAAGTATTCAATTGCTTAGTTCCGGAGTCCACTTTCATATATATCAAGAACAAATATAGTCGAATATTCGGTTCATTTCTCCTTACGATTTACTCAACATAAGGGATGTTCATATTTTCTGATATTTTTATAAGAACAACAATCATCCCTCTATCGTCTTATTAATATTATTTCTACAAACAAATGAGGTTCTCCGGCTTTATCTACAATCCCACAAATTCTGTTTGACTAAGCTGCCAATATATTTTACCATTCATCGAACGTAAAAGTATTTATGTTATAAGTTATTGAGTTATTTTTATACTGTCGTACTGCTATTATTCTCAACCGACTTCAGAAAGGTTCCCATTTTGTCCGTTTTTTATTCTTGTGACTTCGGACTGAATAAATCGATTTTGATAATTCTTCTTTAATAAAATAGCTGGTATTGTTTTTTGGTAATTTTAGTACTATTGTATGTTTTTATTGTTAAAGCAATAATATTATTTTCTATAAGTATTTTCTGATCTCATTTGAGATTCGAGAATTAATTTTGCCTAAAAAGTAATGGTTCAACTTTTTTTCTTTGACTGAAATGTCAAGACATTTAAAATTCATTATTGTTTTTTTTTATCAAAAAAATATATTCAAAGATAACAACTTTCACATAATTGGTGAAAGAGATTTCTTAACACAATAATGACTGTCATTTCATACACAGCCAAGGGCGGATATCCTTATAAGCAGTGTCAAATTTATCCAATATGTAAGATCTGAAAGAAATTTCCGTTAGGCATTCCAAAAAAAATTTAACGCGATTATTATTATCTTTTTTTCAGTTACTTCCACATATAGTTCATCATCATTCTAGCTTTTTCCCACCATGTTGTCGTCAGTTCATCACTTCCAGTCGGGCCGGATTCAGCTGACTACTAGTCTAGTGCTTTACAAAGACCGACTACCGATCTGATCTCTTCAACCCAGTAACCTGGGCAACACGATTCCCTTTAGTAAGACAGGTTATTAGGTTTTTTAGCTGCTGACTAACAAAGATGTATTAATAACAGCTGAGACCCATAATTATTATTTGACGTACTTTTCGAAAAACGGAGAAACTATTTATGACATAGATGGTCACTCATCCACGATCGTTGAACCTGTGATCAGTCAAATTGTGCAGTTACAGCTTAGCAAGAGGTCCCCGAATGACGATATGATAAAGACATTTCACACTCATATTATTATTATTTCAATGGGCAATCATTCAATTCTCAGCCTGCCAACAAATCAAATCCGCCCCTATCTACATATATGGAAATAAAATATCACTTCCATGAAATTGAGTCGCTGGGTAGATCTAAGTGACCTACAGAGCAAGTTTTAATAGACTTTTCCTGTGAGCAATGTTTTGTTCATGTTATGATATACATTTGTCACCCACATACCTTATACCGCTTGTTATTCAACGTTATTTATGATGTAGTAGTTAAAACAAATTTGGGTATTTGAACACTGTTCTATGTACTGTAATTGTTTTCCTATGTCTGTTAAACTTTGACGTCTATGGCGTTTGGTAGTTTTAGGCAATTTGGTTTTGAGAAAAGCCGTAGGCATTTTTTCTTGCGTAAAGAATATTCTATATGCGAGCGAATCTCAAGGCGATATATTTTTTTATGAGAAAAGTTTTACCTCTGTGTAAAGATATGCAATTTTAATAGGCTAGTAAACCGCAAGCGCAATAGCGCATTAATATATGCCATGTGCAGCTAAAATTGACATTACAGGGATTTTGGATATCCACTAATGGATTTTACAATTGTTTTGTTTTTTTTTTCTTTCTAAGAATAATATTACCTTCTATAAATTAAACTTGAACTGGTAGGTATGGTAGAGAGTAACACGGAATAGAGAATTGTAGAAGTATTTGGGATTCTTCTTTGCCAGAAAAAAGGCCCACTATAAGCCAAAACTATGCTTCTAAATATTTCTTAATATGATAGACAAAAATACCATATTATTTAATTTCAATAAGCTCAATGTTACATTCAGGTCATCTGTAAGCATTTTATTGTGCTCTCAGTATATAATAACGTGTACTTTATGCGGGATGGTGTCGTTCTATACGGGTCAGTGACGTGAATGTTAATATAACCGTCAGTGGCGCCCACATTATTAAACGCTTATTCAGACCGCGGTAGAGACCAGGACATTTTTGGCCTCAGAGAAATTGATCGCTGTCAGACGAAGTTGTATAATGAGGGAAATATTATAAACATTAAGTAAATTTACTCACGAAACATATACACATAAACTAAAATAACCGAAAGGTTTAGTAACAGTAAGTTTATCACTTACAGAAAAACATAGGAACTCACACACCCACTAAAAAAAGGTGATTAAACGTTTATTTCTTGAATTAATTGAACAAACATTGCTATAATGTAAAGTTGATATCATAAAATATGGTTACGTGACGTTTGATGTAAAACGAAAATTAGACAGCCCAATTGATAACCGATTTTGTGATTTTATAAAGATAAAAACCCAAATGTGATCTACATCAAAAACAATTATTTAAATCACACACACCCAGAAAAATGGCAAGCATTCATGGATCACACAAACGCTTGTCCTACGCAGAGATCGAACTCGCGGCACTTCGCGCTTAGTGGGTTTGCTAACCTCAACCACTAGGCTATCCGTGCAGTCAAACTGTAATACTATAAACAAAGTATTTATTTTAATATAATGGGTGGTACACTGGGTGGAATTAGCTATAGGATTATGTAATTACTAATACCACTAACATCGCATATAAGCTTTTTCTGTTACTAACTCACTAACAACGTATGGACTACTGTCGAGTCTGAAATAAAGAAATTTTATTTTATTTTAATACCCAAATACCAGTTAAGTCTGTTACAATTTCAAATTCAAATCCAAAGGTCGTTACCACCAATGACACAGATGACAATCGTCTGGCATCGGACTTAGTTTTAATACCGCAGACGATAAAAAACTTTCAAAGATTAAAATTTTCTCTCAATACAAAAGCAAAACATTTCCAAACGAAGTGTTTCCAAAAATAAATCTGACAAAGGTCGTGCATGTGTATTTTCCATGATAATTTGCCCGTCGACAAAAATAGCCGTTTAGCAGACGGCCTATTATCATGCCCTAGGGATGGGTTTTCCCAAATGGCACAAGCATAACCTTTTCAGACGATTTTGCTCTTTAGCAATTTCGGACAAGTTATGAAAATTTGCCCAACTACTTGTAGTTCTGAAGTTCTATTATTGTGTGTTGATTATTACAGAACTTTGTTGTCTTGTTTGTGTAGTGGACTGTCGTGTAATAAATTGCTGTTATATTGTTCTGAAGTTTGCTTGATGTGGCTTTTTGTACGTCTGATTACTTTGTTTAAACGGTTACGTATGATGTTGGTGTTTTCGGCTCATTTGCCCTATTAAACGTTTTGTTGTGAAGCATAATTTTATGAGAAAATACTTTATTTTGGTCACGTAATAATACTAATAATATTTCATAACTGCTATACAGCGCCATCTAGTCTCAAACTAAGCAAAGCTTGTATTATGAGCACTAGACTACTGATAAGAATACTTATATATTTCTGTATGTAACATATTGTTGATAATTTACATTCAGACACAGAATAAATTATCGTTCTTATCAAAGAAACATTTTGTCTTGGGTGGGAATCGAACAAATACCTCCGGTATAGCAGTCAATGCCACTAGTCACTCGACCAATAGGCCAGTTAAATATGGTTGTTTGGCTCTCAAACTCAAAGTATCAAGCTATCTCATGATTATAGCACGATGCCTTAGTTTTTAATACATCCAAAAAAAAGCAATCCTCTAAAAATTAACTAACAATCGAATCATTTTTTTCCATAAATCTTCTTAACGAGGAAATTGGAAAAAAACCTTCGTTAGATGATGTAGGAAATTGGTTCTGATGCAGGAAACCGATTGAGGGAGATTTTACGTTATTTTATTACTAAGAAAAAACAATTGAAAGATAATTATTAAAAATGAAGCTAATTATGAACGCTGGTACAATTTGATGATAGGTATTCAATAGGCGGCTTTGTTATGGCAGTTATCAAAAAATACGTTTTGGGATAAAAGTATAAAGTCTTAAAAATTTGGCCCTTATTTGGGCTGTAAAATCCTGCTGATCTTCAAAGTACGTAAATCCATGCCCAATAAAATGCGAACTGGCGAGTTTTTCATCTTATAAGAGCAAATAAAGATGATGCATGGAGATATGGTTAACTTATTCCAGATTTGTTTTGCCATAGTGAATTTTGGAATATATTCAAGGTCAAATTGATAGTATATAGGTATATATAGTATCTGGCGATTTTTGTCCATCTTTGGAAATTTTATCCCTCTCATGAACGGCAGTTACTTGCTTAATGGGCGTTTTACAAGATACATAAGTTCTTTTTCAGTCATGTGGGTAAATTAAAGGGTTACAATTTATGACAATAATTTGATAGATGTTACAATAATAAGTTTAGAGTTTTTTTTATAACGATCACGCAATTGCGAATGTGACAAAAAAAATGCCCGGGAAGAATACCATTTCTTCAAAAAATCTTCAAATGATTGTGGTTATAATTATACTGCAATTTATGACCTTTTGAATGGTTATGGTTAAGAAGGCAAATCCAAAAAAATAAGAAATAGTTAGAAGGCATTGAAGTTTTAAGGCCTCATAATTTCAACCGAACGAAAAACTTGCAATGGAAAAACAACTAGCTTCAAACACACATTTCTCAAAAATACAAAGTTAATATTTTTCAGAGCTTTGAATATTTGTCCTCTTCCATCCTTAGATCACGTACAGATCTTAATTGGTATCTAACTGTGGTAATCTGGTAATCCGTCAGCCTCAAAAATATTGGTTCAACTTTTTTTCTTTGACTTGAATGTCAAGACAATAAAAATTATATTACAGACTGCATTATTGCTGGTATTTTTTATTAAAACAATCTACAACAACTTTTACATAATTGCTGAAAGAGATTTCTGAACACAATAATCACAGTCATTTCATACATAGTCAAGGGCGGATATCCTTATAAGCAGTGTCAAATTTGGCCAACATCCGTCCCCATAAAAATAATGTATGGCGATTATGACTATCTATGCTTTTAAATTTACATTTCTCACATTCTATATTTATATAGTTCATATAGTCCTACCTTTTTTCTCACCATGTTGTGGTCAGTTCCTCACTTCCAGTCTAACCGCGACAAAGAACGACGACATATCTGTTCTCTTCAACCCAGTAACCTGGGCAACCCGATTCCCTTTAGTAAGACAGGTTTTTAGGTTTTTTAGCTGCTGACTAACAAAGATGTATCAAAAACAGCTGAGACCCATAATTTTTATTTGACGTACTTTTCGAAAAACGGAGAAACTATTTATGACATAGATGGTCACTCATCCACGATCGTTGAACCTGTGATCAGTCAAATTGTGCAGTTACAGCTTAGCAAGAGGTCCCCGAATAACGATGAGGATGATGATAAAGACATTTCACACTCATATTATTAATATTTCAATGGGCAATCATTCAATTCTCAGCCTGCCAACAAATCAAATCCGCCCCTATCTATATGGAAATAAAATATCACTTCCATGAAATTGAGTCGCTGGGTAGATCTAAGTGACCTACAGAGCAAGTTTTAATAGACTTTTCCTGTGAGCAATGTTTTGTTCATGTTATGATATACATTTGTCACCCACATACCTTATACCGCTTGTTATACAACGTTATTTATGATGTAGTAGTTAAAATTGGGTAACAGAACAATTTTCTATGTACTAATTGTTTTCCTATGTCTGTTAAACTTTTACGTCTATGGCGTTTGGTAGTTTTAGGCAATTTGGTTTTAAGAAATGCCGTAGGCATTTTTATCTTGCGTAAAGAATATTCTGTATGCGAGCGAATCTCAAGGCGATATATTTTTTTATGAGAAAAGTTTTACCTTTGTGTAAAGATATGCAATTTTAATAGGCTAGTAAGCCGCAAGCGCAATAGCGCATTAATATATGCCATGTGCAGCTAAAATTGACATCACAGGGATTTTGGATATCCACTAATGGATTTTACAATTGTTTTGATTTTTTTCTTTCTAAGAATAATATTTCCTTCTATAAATTAAACTTGCACTGGTAGGTATGGTAGAGAGTAACACGGAATAGAGAATTGTAGAAGTATTTGGGATTCTTCTTTGCCAGAAAAAAGGCCCAATATAAGCCAAAACTATGCTTCTAAATTTTTCTTAATATGATAGACAAAAATACCATATTATTTAATTTCAATAAGCTCAATGTTACATTCAGGTCATCTGTAAGCATTTTATTGTGCTCTCAGTATAAAATAACGTGTACTTTATGCGGGTTGGTTTCGTTCTATACGGGTCAGTGACGTGAATGTTAATATAACCGTCAGTGGCGCCCACATTATTAAACGCTTATTCAGACCGCGGTAGAGACCAGGACATTTTTGACCTCAGAGAAATTGATCGCTGTCAGATGAAGTTGTATAATGAGGGAAATATTATAAACATTAAGTACATTTACAACTAAAATAACAAAAAGTTTTAGGAACAGTAAGTTTATCACTTACAGAAAAACATAGGAACTCACACACACCCACTAAAAAAAGGTGATTAAACGTTTATTTCTTGAATTGATTGAACAGACATTGCTTTAATGTAAAGTTGATATCATAAAATATGGTTACGTGACGTTTGATGTAAAACGAAAATTAGACAGCCCAATTGATAACCGATTTTGTGAGTTTAAAAAGATATAAACCCAAATGTGATCTACATCAAGGACATAAAGCTATAAAACAATTATTTAAATCACATAGACAAATACACCCAGAAAAATGGCAAGCATTCATGGATCACACAAACGCTTGTCCTACGCAGAGATCGAACTCGCGGCATTTCGCGCTTAGTGGGTTTGCTAACCTCAACCACTAGGCTATCCGTGCAGTCAAACTGTAATACTATAAACAAAGTATTTATTTTAATATAATGATTGATAACAGGCCGGATTGTCCCATCCAAAGGCATTGGGTGGAATTAGCTATAGGATTATGTAATTACTAATACCACTAACATCGCATATAAGCTTTTTCTGTTACTAACTCACTAACAACGTATTGACTACTGTTGAGTCTGAAATAAAGAAATTTTATTTTATTTTAATACCCAAATACCAGTTAAGTCTGTTACAATTTCAAATTCAAATCCAAAGGTCATTACCACCAATGACACAGATGACAATCGTCTGGCATCGGACTTAAGTTTAATACCGCAGACGATAAAAAACTTTCAAAGATTAAAATTTTCTCTCAATACAAAAGCAAAACATTTCCAAACGAAGTGTTTCCAAAAATAAATCTCACAAAGGTCGTGCATGTGTATTTTCCATAATAATTTGCCCGTCGACAAAAATAGCCGTTTAGCAGACGGCCTATTATCATGCCCTAGGGATGGGTTTTCCCAAATGGCACAAGCATAACCTTTTCAGACGATTTTGCTCTTCAGCAGTTTCGGACAAGTTATGAAAATTTGCCCAACTACTTGTAGTTCTGAAGTTCTATTATTGTGTGTTGATTATTACAGAACTTTGTTGTCTTGTTTGTGTAGTGGACTGTCGTGTAATAAATTGCTGTTATATTGTTCTGAAGTTTGCTTGATGTGGCTTTTTGTACGTCTGATTACTTTATTTAAACGGTTACGTATGATGTTGGTGTTTTCGGCTCGTTTGCCCTATTAAACGTTTTGTTGCGAGGCATAATTTTATGAGAAAATACTTTATTTTGGTCACGTAATAATACTAATAATATTTCATAACTGCTATACAGCGCCATCTAGTCTCAAACTAAGCAAAGCTTGTATTATGAGCCTAGTGCTCATAATACAAGCTTTGCTTCACTACTGATAACAATACTTATATATTTCTGTATGTAACATATTGTTGATAATTTACATTCAGACACAGAATAAATTATCGTTCTCATCAAAGAAACATTTTGTCTTGGGTGGGAATCGAACAAATACCTCCGGTATAGCAGTCAATGCCACTAGTCACTCGACCAATAGGCCAGTTAAATATGGTTGTTTGGCTCTCAAACTCAAAGTATCAAGCTATCTCAAGATTATAGCACGATGCCTTAGTTTTTAATACATCCAAAAAAAAGCAATCCTCTAAAAATTAACTAACAATCGAATCATTTTTTTCCATAAATCTTCTTAACGAGGAAATTGCAAAAAAGTCCTCCGTCAGATGGTGTAGGAAATTGGTTCTGATGCAGGAAACCGATTGAGGAAGATTTTACGTTATTTTATTACTAAGAAAAAACAATTGAAAGATAATTATTAAAAATGAAGCTAATTATGAATGATAGGTATTCAATAGGCGGCTTTGTTATGGCAGTTATAAAAAAATACGGTTTGTGATAAAAGAATAAAGTCTTAAGGCCCTTGTGACCCTACTTTCGGTTGTAAAATCCTGCTGATCTTCAAAGTACGTAAATCCATGCCCAATAAAATGTTAACTTACGAGTTCTTCATCTTATAGGAGCCAATAAGGATAAATATAGATGATGCATGGAGATGTATGGTTTTCTTATTCCAGATTTGTTTTGCTATAGTGAATTGTGGAATATATTCAAAGGTAGATTGATAATAACTGTATCTTACGACCTTTGTCTATCTTCGGACATTTTATCCCTCTCATGAACGGCAGTTACTTGCTCATCAGTGGTCTACACGATAAATGAGGTTATTTTTCCAGTTCCGTAGGTGTGCGGGTTATAATAAGAAAATAATGCTTTAAAATGTTTCTGTTTAGAGATTTTTTTCATAACAATTTAGAATTTCCAGACAAAAAGATGTCTGGAAAGAATTCCATTTCTTTAAAAAATGTACAAATTATGTGATATTAATTATTTTGGAATTTATGACCTTTCAAATGGTTATTAAGAAATTTATCCAAAAATGTAAAAGGCGATTGACGTTTCAACGCCTCACAAATTTAACTAAGCAAAAAGCTCAATCACCCTCCAAAAAAATACAAACTACTTAATATTTTTCAGAACTTCGAATATTTGTTCTCTTCCATCCTTAGGCCCTCACGTACAGATCTTAATTGGTATCTAACTGTGGTAATACGTCAGTCACGTCCTACAGGGCTTTTGAAACGCGAATCAAATTTACATGTCAAACAAATCGTTAGAGATTAACGCAATTACAACTCAGGTTATTATAAAGCCTACGATGTAATTATATTCGAAGATGACAAGCTGTTGAACTTTGATACTATGAAACTCTTAAGTCATTGCTGGGGTTAATATTGATTGAAGCTTGTATGGAAATTATACTCTACAATAATCTTAATAGAAACTGAAATGTGCCAACCGCTGGAAAAGAGTGATATTTCCCAGTTATATTTCTCATGAGTCTTTAGTTACTTTTGAGTTACTCATGATTTTTTTTATGCTTCGTTCAAAATGTAATGACAAAACCAAAACAATTTCAATTTGCAATCTAATACATGTTTACAACAGCAATGTTAGTGGAGATTTTAAAGCTGATGTCATGACAAAAAACGTGAATGAATTAAGATAAATACGAGTATTACTCGTAACTTTCCTAAGTCATTCAACCAAATGTGAATACTGGAAAAGACTGTACTAGGTACTGAGCTCTTGACGCTTCCCTAGTAAATATGAATTGTTTGTTACCACTTGAAATGCAAAATGAAATGTAATTACTAAACGGACAAAGGACAAGGGAAAATTACGAGGGTTCCTCGTTTCTGTATGGGTCTGTCAAAATAATTTAATTAATTTGTGACAACAATTCTATGAGAATAACGAATCATTTAATTAAATAACGGGCTAGGCTTAAAATAATTTACATATATATATCTAAACACACTTTTTATTATTACATGATGCAACGGTTTACGCACGAGTATTAACTAGTCGGGCAATCCCGATAAAAACGCGTGAATAAACCGTCAACGCTTGATAATAAATAATTCTCACGATAGTTACTATAAGAACACTTTTTATTGTTTCAGAATGGAAATGACATGAGTGACACGAAAAAATTACCAAAGATGAAAATTTAGAAAAATCGAAGATGAACAATGAAAATTCGTATGAAAATAAAGACGTGACGGTGAAAATGAAAACGTACGGAGACATTTCATTGAAATGTGTTATTGTACTGGGTTTATAAGGTTCTAGTAATAATGTGTGAAGATAAAGAGGTACTGAAATATACCCGTAAGGTTGTGGGTCGGATTGTTAGTGAAAAGGAGATAAAACGGACGAGATAAAGGTAAGGATTTCAAATATTTTTGTAGAGAAAATAGTGTTATGAAAAAAAAATACAAGGAATAAATTACTGCTTAGTGATAGTAAAAAAAACGACCTGACTGGAGATGAGAGGCATCGGCAAAACTGTTATTGTACTGCATGCACTTAGCCAAAACATATTTTTAAATTACATGTGTATTAGGTTTCATTTCATTTTGGTATGCTTTTATTTTTTTTTAATTCATTGAGTCTCTATTAAGCCTTTTTTATGACTTTAACACAAAAAGCATCATCTGTTTCATTAACTTTGTTTTTAAAATTGACTTCTTTATAATTTTAATTCTCAAAAATCATTACATTCACTTAAACATTCGTGTAATTTATTTACGAATATTAATAAATCAAATTCTTTAAGTGTTGAATTTGGCTCATAAAGTCTCCTCGCGCCTCATTTAGCCAAAATAAGTGAAGATTTTACAAGAAAATTCTGAGAAGCCACGCAAATATTATTTTTGTACTTACGCCTCTGGCTTTTAAATATTTATTTTCCTGGTCATTTTGCTAAAGAATGAATTAACTTCCCCGTTCTGAAATGCAAATATTTTATCTTTCCGTCTAAAAGATCTTTTTTTTTGAAAAGGCTAATTTTTGTGACGAATCTTTTGGTATTTAAAACTGCTTAGTATTTTACTTGGTTCATTCTGGTTTATTTTTACTGCTGTGGAACAAACATTACTATCATATTTAGTGGTTACTGACCTTCTGTCTCCATTCTCTCCAGGCAGTTTATTACAAGATCTCTTTCTTCCTCTCCCATGACCCGTTGTAGTTTTAGTACCACAAAGGTTGTATTCAAGTAAATCTCACTCGAATTTGTTTATCAGTTAATCTTTGTTCGAAGATTGAATAATGTTCCGTTTTATTGAAGAAAATTGAGTTACAATCGTTTATCTCGTTAATGTATCATATTTTATTCACCAAGTCGTAGGTGTTCAATAAATTTCAATACAAGTCGAGCAGAGTTTAAGGAGACTTTTTTTTAATTCTTTTGTTGTACTGAATAATTTTGTGGTGTCAGATTAATGGAAAACGTTACTAGTAGGAAATTGATTTGTGGTTTAGGTTAATGGCTGCAATTTCTGCATATCTGGTGCTTAATACTTTTGGGAAAAGAACAAAAAAATATTTTCAATTCCTGAAGATTTAAAAGTTTTTTGCTTAGTATTTTCTTTTCTTAAATATACTCGTAATAATGATATTAATTTTAATTAGTTTTATTACCTAGCATGTCTTCCATTGAAACGAATCTTTGCATATGATTAAATATTTTTCATGACTTAATATTAAAAGCAACTTATACGAAAACAATGCTGATGGGTCTCCGGTACAAACTGTTCATCGTTATTACGTTAAAGTATGTTTTCGACGTTATTATATTTTACAATGTTGACTCAATATTTAATGGTAACAAGAAAACTGTTTTCAATTTAATATTTTCATTTTGTAAACGTCGTTTGTAGCTTTTGAGGTCATTCTATTATTCAACAGAATTTTTAATTCCTTTAAAGCAGATTAAGTAAAAAATTCCAAAGCCTACAATGAAATATTTTGAACGTTATTTTGAAGTATAAATAATTTCTAGAGAATATCTTTCGAAGAAAAAACATTACATAAAAATAAAGAAATATAAAAAAAAAGATGTTATCCTTTTCTCAAACCTACAAATCTCGTGAAATTTTGTGTGCATACAAAGTTTCACGAGAATCGGTCATACTGTGTTTAAAGAGTTTGATATTAGATAATATGTTTACGTACGTTCCTTGATCTAAGAGTGTTTTTGCTGATAAGAAAGCCTCTCTTCTTCTTCTCTCTCTTTAAATTTTCAGTATTTTAATTCCGAATTTGTTCACCAGGCAACTACTTATGGATCCCGAAAATTTAACCCACCACGCTGTACTAAGCGCGACGGCCAACGCGACTGTCAACGGTACAGTCGCGGAGGCCGATAGCGATGGCTTGACACATAGCATCTTCTTCAAACTGAGGGTTGCTGTGTTGCTGATCATCATCATTATGGCGGTGCTCGGCAACATGCTCGTCATTGTCAGTGTTATGAGGCACAGGTAAGCTATGACAATGAAACTGTAGTAGCCCGTAGTAATAAATGAGTCTGTTATATTCTGTCACGGTTAAACTTATTGAGAATCTAACCTGTCCTCGCAAACTACGTACCGCGCAACCGTCGGTGATATAAAACAGATATTTTTTTTACATCTTGTAACTTTTCCACATTATATCAAAGTTCAAACATTCCATTGACTTGCACGAAAATAAGACAAATGATGAAAACTACACATAACACTTCGAAAGTAAGTAAAAACAACAACAGTCATTAAATAGTCGTAAAAAGTGCTTGATATCCCAAAGATTTATAACCAAACTAAAACTAATTAAACACCAACAAAGATTCTAGAACAGCAGTAAAGTTATAAATGAATAAGATTATAGCGATCCTTTAAAATAATAAGCCATTAATAATACTGAGGAAGTTTTCATACTCCATTATTATTTGAAAATTGGCTAAATTAAACTCACAAGTATAATTAATGAAGATAACTGTCTGTTAGTCATAATAATTTATGAATTATATCATCAAAGTCAAATTAAGTCGGTCTCGTCTTAAGTGGGGTCATCTTACCCTGCTGAAGCGAAGCCTGGGAATAATTAAAAGTATCTTTAGTTAACAATCAGGGTTTAATGAAGACACGTTTATAGACTACGATATTTGACATTGATTTAGGCCGATGTGGATCTTTAAAAACTTCTTGATTTAATTTAAAAAAAAAGTATCCCGAACTAAGGAACATAATTATTGTGTCGCGGGGGGTTTCGCAAACATAAATATCATGCATAATGACACTCAGACTCAGAACAAGCATTCGCGAATCACGCAAATACTTGTCCTACGCGGGGATCCAACCCGAGACACGACGCGCACTTTAGTTTTCTCGTGGTAACCTCAACCACTCGGCTATCTGTGCAGTCATTCATTCAGTCGGAGCAGTGTACTCAACTTGGCCGACCTACGTAAAGTACATAGATATGATACAGGAAAACAAGAAAGTTTTGCTGACGACTACTAAAACCTTCAAAGCAGTTTAGTATGAACTGAGTCTCACCATTAACTAACATCTCCATTTATGAGAACTACCATAAAAGCTTTACCACCTAAAAATATGAGTACACTTCCAGCTAGTTTTCCTCAAACTTACATCCGACGTAATATAACCCTTAAAATGCCTCCCACGTTGAGTGAGCCAACCCCATCAAACCCGGTCGTTACAACTTTCGTCCGAGCAATCAAAACTTTCCTTCCCTTTTTCTTGTCAGCATCAGTTTATTTGGAAAATGTACTACTCGTCGACAAGGTTGGACAAATGACTTTATTATTCACGGAAATTTTACCCCAAGGCATTCGATTATGAATTCTTAGTTTTCTCAATGTATTTGCAACATTTCCTTATCTTTAATGGAATTACTTTGACTTATCTCTAATTCAGTCATAAGCTTGATAGAAAAAAAATGAAAATGCTGTCATTCATTTTTCATTAATGTGTTAACTTATAAACATTGGCTGATTATAATTTAATTTAATAATGAAAATTATCTCATCTAAGGAACACATGTATTGACAGCACTGATAGCCGAGTAATTGAAGTAACCTCGTCCTTCCCACTGTCGTGGATTCGATCGTAAATGAAACCCTCTACGTTACAAGGATTAAATTCCGAAATGCGGGAGTCAAATTCTGCGCGTATACATTTGGGAGACATCCTCACGGAATAAAAAATACAAGACACCTGCTAATGCATTATAACAAAAATTCCCATTTCTAAAAACTTCATATTACAACACCCACGGGTGTAAATATTATGTCTAGCGGGTGTAATAAAGACAAATTCTGTTTAATATGTTTGTTAATTAGTGCCTCTGTGCTCTGATGGGACAGTAGTAATTAATTGTGATTATGTGATCCACAGTTCGGCTTGTTTGTTCAATTAAATCAGCAAAAAATGACAAAAATTGGTAGTGTTTTCCTGTTTAATAGCCATTATTAAGTGGACATGAGTATTACTAGCTTTGGGCAGCGTTTAGCCACTGACGTTGAATTAGAGCAAAGAGGAATAGATTGTTATTATGTATTCAATGGTTCGTTTTGACATAATCGGCGACGTTACGAGTATGCATTGCAAAGACCCTTATAAATAACTTTAATTTTTGTCAGTCTAGAACTCGTAGTGCATCTGCTACCAAACATGTTTATTTATATGTACATGTTAATGTATATGTACATACTTATATATCCTTATTTCTTAACCAGGAAACTCCGTGTGATCACCAACTACTTCGTGGTGTCTCTCGCATTCGCCGACATACTAGTGGCCATGGTGGTGATGCCATTCAACTTCAGCGTCCAGTTCTACAACAGCTGGCAGTACGGGCCCACGATATGCGACCTGTGGAACTCCTCAGACGTTTATTTTACTTCCACGTCGATATTGCATCTGTGCTGCATATCAGTCGACAGATATTATGCTATCGTGAAACCGTTGAAGTATCCTATCAAGATGACTAAGAAGGTTGGTTTATAATATTTTATTTATTTACTTTAAGGTAAGTTTCCTTTATAGTTGTACGTCATTGACGCTTCCAAAACCTTAAGACAAAATTTATTTTAATTTCGTAAAGAAAGACATCACCTGGTAGGTACTCGTTTTTTATTTGATATCTAGTCGACAAGATAATTGACCTAATCATGGTCAGTTTAACAGAATGAGCTGTTTATCTGAAAATCAAAAACATTATCGCTTAAGCGATCAACCGTAATATGAATTTTTCAGATGAATAAATACATGAGCAATGAGTTGACAGACGCGAATTCATTATGATTGGCTGGTAATTATGAATTTATGAATCTTTATTTTCCGGAAAATATCTTACATTAACATATTTTCCTCAAAAAAAAATACTCGCAAAAATTATTCATTTCGAATCTACTGAATAATTTACGTTTTGAACATTTATGACATTACAGGTTACAAAAAGATTTTCTTTTCAGCTTGCCAATATAGCATTTAAAATCACTTAAACCTTAAATACGTTCAACTTTGCTGCCATTGTCAATACTTTAAAAGCAAATTATAAGCAGTAGCCACAAAAGCTTTTAATAGGAATATTTAAATTAATAATTTGAGTGCAGTTATCAAAATAGAGGCGTTGTCATTCGAGCAATTTGTTTTAAGTGTTTTAGCTATGTTTTAGCTATAGAACATATTATTTGATTGGTTTATTTAATCGAAAGGCTTGTTGTTTTGGTTTTTCCAAGATTTGGGGGACAAAAACATATTGTCTTGCCTAATTAACTAGTTTCGTCGACTAAATAAATATAAAATGCTACTCTCAAATGATTAAATAATTTAATTTCTTTCAGATGGCATTCGTCATGTTAGCGGCAACATGGTTAAGTCCAATCACAATATCATACGTACCAATATTCATGGGCTGGTACACGACCAGCGACCATTTGAAAGTCCAAAGAGCTGACGAGTGCGAATTCAAAGTCAACAAACCGTACGCAGTAATATCCAGTTCCATCTCATTCTGGATACCATGCACCATAATGTTATTCACGTACTATGCTATATTCAAAGAAGCTAATCGTCAAGAGAAGAATCTTCATGCCAGAGCTGGGAATGCGATGCTCATGCACAGACATTCACGTGAAGTGGGCGACAAAAATGGTGCTCTTCACATTAGCGCGACAACGCCCACCAAAGACAGAAACATCCTTAAAATGAAGAGGGAACACAAGGCAGCGAGGACCCTCGGCATCATCATGGGCGCTTTCATCCTCTGCTGGCTCCCCTTCTTCCTCTTCTACGTGTCTACTTCTTTGTGTGACTCGTGCAAGTGCCCCGAAGTTATAACAGCCATCATGTTTTGGACTGGCTACTTCAACTCGGCGTTAAACCCGATTATCTACGCGTATTTCAATAGAGACTTCCGTAATGCGTTTAAGAACACTTTAGCGTGTGCGTTCTGTAGTTTTTGTAGGCGGAGTGCATCAGACTTAGATGCCATGGAGCGGTTAGATAGAAGAGGTTCCGCGCAACTGAGGGTACCAGTGCCCTCCAGACGAACGTCGGATTTGGCATCGCTTTGAATTTCGTCAAAGTGCGAAGTGACAGCAGTTTGAGAGGCCTAGAAACGTCTCAACGAAATATTTAAGGACTTACGTGTACTTATTCCCAAAGTTGATGTGATTTATTTAAAATCGTCGTGTTATATGTAAATTGTATAGTAGGTTATACGTTTTGTATTTAGATGTATCTCTTGTAAACTAAAATGAATAATTTTCATTTTTGATAATTGTAATTAATTATTGATTCTTAACCAAAGAAGTTTTTGTTTGTAACTTTTTATTATGTTTATATAGTCTTCTAGCACAAACGGATATGTTTCCTTTATCGTTTTAATAAAAAATAAATTAAAACAAAGGTTTTGTTGCCTTTTAGTGAAATGTAAATGGATTTTGTAGTTATTAAAGAGTGTATCTTTATGGTACAGTTTCAGTGAATAAAGTCAAAAGGCATTGAAAGCCTTATTATAAAACACCTAAATATTTAGAATACAGAATAGTTGATATATAAATGTCTGAAATCTAACTTTATTTGTAACTGTGTCGCAAAACGAGATTCGTTAGATAAATAGTACGTAATGCAATATTAATAGTAAAAGTTGTAAATATTTATAAAAGTCATAAAAAAATTAATTTTAAGATTTAGATCAGTTTTAATTAACATAAGTATAGATCGAAAAATACATACATATTATTAAAATCTGTAACTAGCAAAACGTTATTATTTAATTTCATTTTTACATGTCATTTTCATTTTTATTTAGATACCAATGAAAATATCAAAAATTTTGTAAAATAGAATCATTCCATATAAAACCTTTTAAAGTCATTTAATAATAATAAAAAAATAGGCTGTTTTATATTTACAGGCCTAAGAATAGATTTTATTTATGAAAGGAGGCCAAAGTGTTGTAAATATTAGAAAATATAACATTAAATAAATTATTCATAGTTTTAAATATGAAGTCGTAGTTAGTGAGTAAAATTAATGGTAAGTAATAATTATTGAAATATTTAAATAAATAAAAATATGGTTTTATTGGTTTTGATGAAAAATATATAATTGTCCTTAGGAGTACATAGGTAATAAATGTAATTATGTAGAATAAAAAATCATAATAAATTAAAGTACGAGTTTTCAAACACTACAATAGTATATTACAATTAAATTTTTATTTTCATTTTTAATAAAATACACTGTATTTTATTGTTCAGAACAAATATAAAATAAGTTTCATTTTTGTAACCTTTAATATTGTTTTTAGTAAAATTTTGTAAATAATAATTAATAGTCAGACTTGTAAGTTAACATCTTAGTAATAAAATAGTATTATCAAGTCACTTAGGATTAATAATTACGATTTTATTTAAATTTAAATAGGAAGATACTATAATGGGGACAAATAACGCTTCAATAGAGAAAAAAAAAAGGATTTTAAAATAATTATTATTGTCGTGCTACGGTAAATAACAAACCTATTAGATTTGATGTGTCAGTGTTGTGTCAAAACTCATCGTTTTAAAATAATATAGTTGTATGGGATTATTAGCTTGATAATATTGGCACTATCCGCTTTTTCAATACACTTGACTTTATCAAAGGCTTTTAACTAAATACAAATCTTCAGGGACATTTGAATGTTATGTATTAGAATTGTCAGACAAATATTTACGGCATACAGAATGTTTTTTTTTGGGAATTCATAGTAAAGAAATTCAAGTATCAAGTATTCAAAATCAAGTATCAAATGGTTTTTTGTTAATCTTCTTGCATATTTTACTTGGCTTTGATAAAGTGTGTATTGAGTACTTATAATTTCCTACTTCCAAAGATATCTAACATTAATTTCTATCGTGTCAATGTCCATGTTAACCATTTTAGATAGTATTTCCGCGTTCACACACAGTTAAGAATTGTTGGTTAAATAATAAATATATATGTTTTATAAAAATATATACTTACCTCTGTTTTCTGTCAATATTTTTTTGTATTTTATAATGATATCTTTTGTTTAACAAAAGTAGTAAATTCTTTACATCAAGGTATTGATTTTTGGGTGAATTTTTTATTTAAACAACAATTCTTACCATAAATTTCGCTATTGTAAATTCAATGTGTCTTCCTTTTGAATAAGTAACATAGGCTCAAAATATGTGTAAAATACTAGATGAAATTTAGCTTATAACATTTTAGTAAAAATAATAATATAATATAACCAATTTTTAGTGTTGTAGTATGTGTATATTATAAAAGAGCACGTACGGGCTGTAATTGTAAAAAAAAAGTAATAATAAATGGTTGTGACTTCTATAGATATTACAACTAACTTTCTAACAATATAAATCATATCTGAAGAAAACTATTAATATTAAAAAGAACCCTGGTTTCGTAAAAGTTTACTCCAATTTCTAATCTATATTATTTAAATTTTTAAACCTAAATATTGAATTGAAATTAAAATTTCAATTACGCACAGAAATTAAAATTAAAATAGCAATTATGATGTATAAAAATAATAATTGCTATTTTATTTTGAATAATATTTAAATTATATCTATTTTTCTTTTAATATCCGTCCATTAATTTGTTTTAATTCGTTGTGATCTGTTTCTACTAGTTGAAGCCTGTTAGCTTGTTGTGATTTTTAAAAAATAATATGTGTTAGAGATTTGTAGACAAGAATCTATGTGAACTATCAAATACATTATAAATGTAAATAATAAATTCAATGTTTGTCAGTTTATATAATGTAGATAATAATGAAGACTTTATACCTAGACATTTATTTTACCAAATAGCTGATCCACTAGGAATTACAATGAACTAGATACACGAACAGCAATATTATGTAATAAACCGTACATACGTATAAATAAGTAGGTCTGTGTATAGATTAGTATCTTCTACATCTTTGCATCTCAAAAAAATTGTTCTGTAAGTGTGATGCGAACTTATTTAATTTTACTTAGGCCAATTGTATACAAAGCGACGCAATTCTCCAATAGCAGACCCAAACCTTGCCAAGTGACGTTAAATTCAGGAATCGTTTACGTCAATGTATGTATGCTCAAATAATCTTGTTTCGATAAATCACTTGTGATAAGTGACTTTGACTTGTCAACTCAATACATTCGGGCGTTTTCTAGTGACGTTATTGTAAATTTCGTGAGGACATAGGACTCCGACGTTGTGTTAGATCATGTTTAGTGACTACGGCTGCGCCTTAAACTATTCCGGCAATCTCAATTAATACGCGTGGGAAAACCGTTTGAGATTTTTAAAATGTTAGAAGGGCTGATGATGATTTATTTTTAGTGAATCATGCCTATGTGCAAACCTCTGTGTCTTATCTTTCCTGAGTTTGTGTAACGATGGTTCCTTGAAGATTAAATCGGTCGGTTATTAGAAATTGGCGTTGATTCGCTTAAGAGCTTTGACAAATCAGTGTTTAAAACATTTCACTTTATAATTTGACCTTCGTATCCTATACTAATGTGATAGTCGAATCATTATTCGTGATTATAATTAAATGTTACATCACAAATCATATTATTATATTCGTCTAATCTAGTTTAATCGAAGTTCAAAAAAATATGTATATTTTAATTTATTTTGTAAAGTTGTAAATATTCTGTTTATTGCCATACGTGATAAAATGTAATAAAGTAAAGGATATAATTAAATTATTTAACATATTATTATTGCTATTATGAAATTGTTTTAATTATTTGAAAATAATGATGCGTGGTGCGACTTTAACCTTTAGGTATATACCTAATATGTGCGTGTAATCAAATGCTTTTTGCAAAATAAACGAAAATTGTTTCGTATATAATATTATGTTGTTTTTATTTACATCCTGTAGAACTTTTTTCATGTGATTCTGTAGAAAAAAGTACATCCTGTACTCTAGCAAGAAACGATTTAAGAACAAAATAAATGTAGAGAGAGCTTGGGATTACACAAACATACAAATCATGTGAACAAAGACTCAGAACAAGCGTTCGTGGATCACACAGTTGCCTTGAAAACTTTACAGGATCCATCAAAACAGAGGAACTTTCTAAGATTATCTGAATTTAAGACCTAACTTTAGCCTAGCCTTCAAAACTTGGATAGTAAACTTTACGACTGTATTACTCATGTCCAAGGCTGTTTTATCTGTTTTGAAATAAACTTTGCGGTTGTTTCCGAAACTGCGATTTGAACTTACAATCTTGGGTAAAGTAGTTTAGTTTTAAGTTAAATTATTGTTATTTAAAGTTTTATTCGACTCTTTTGAACCGAGATTTTGCAGAGTTTCGTAGCTTAAGAATAAAGTCCAATGCTGCTGAAAGTAGTGTCATCATGTATCAATGAAATCATAGAGGAACTCATTATGAAAAATGAGTGTGATGGTGTCTAGCGTAGCTTAACCTGTGATCAATCCACATGTGCAGTTATAGCCTAGCCTAGTTCTTCTGGTGCATGAAATCATATTTGAAAAAAAATAATGTCAAAACATGACCCCAAAAAACCCTTTAAAATCACAGTTTTTCCCTAACATCAACTAAATTACCCATGAGGGGCATTTCCCCCAACATTTTCATCAGAACTGCAAGCTGTTACTCCAATGATGGCTGAATATATGGATATTATATGACCGCATTTTGTACAGTACTGAAGCACTTTATGACCGACAACGCATTAATGCATGCAACCGCGTTACGCATATTAATTCAGTTTTGAAATCACAAATACTAGGTTTAGAATCTGTGTTCCTTTCAACGTTTGTTTTCCGTGTTAGATACAACTGCTTTAGACATCACGGTCGAATTAAATTTCTGTAAATATAAATCAAGAGTTATTCAATAACGTATAAATTAGTCTCAATATACTGAACTAGCCGTTTCCCGCGACTTCGTCCGCGTGGTTAGAAAATATAAGTAATGATTTATACCTGCCCTGCTTTTCCACATTTTCCATTATATCTTCGCTCCTATTAGTAGCAGCGTGATGGAATATAGCCTAAAACCTTTCTCTGTGAATGGTCTATTCAACAAAAATATTTTTTCGATTTGAACCAGTAGTTCTTGAGATTAGCGCGTTCAAACAAACAAACTCTTCAGCTTTTTATATTAGTATAGATTATCTTAGTGTGATCAATGTTTTGTTAATCTCTAGATAGAGCTTGATCACAGAGGTACTTACAGAGGTGCCAGAGTAATAGCGTTCCTTTGAGAACGAAGTCCAAATAATGCAATGATAGCTCAATTTTCAAAATCAATCCAATATTTTCATCTTAGTCTGTAACTTTATATTGATTTGCAAAACAAAGGAATTTAATTTTGCTACAACTAAACAACATAAATTACGCGATACGAAAAAGAACTTTCGATTCCATCGAAATAAATTTTGGACTGCAATAAATCTCAAAAACTGTCCTCTTTAAATCCTCTAATATTCTGCTTTAATAGAAGTGGCATTTGTAGATCGCAAATTTCACATTCCTGTTTCTCTTGTAGAGACATTCTTTACGATTCAGATTTAGAAATACAAATGCTCTTTAGTGTGGTACATAGGTTATGAAAAGTTGTTACGATTTTTCAATATAGTACATAGCTGTGACCTGCCTTAAAGGCCTAATGTTAAATACAATTTATAATGTAATAGGTACAGATTTCGAGGGGTTTTTAGACTTAAATCCTATTAACAAAATTTTCTAATTTTGATACTAGAAAATGCTATTGAGTTAAAATTATAGGTAGCTGTGGAATATGGAATAAATTATCACGCAAGCTTAATGGCAATTAGCACTTGCGGGACATCATCTGAAGCTATGGCAAAATACCTCCAAAAGGAAACCTAAGAGGCATTTTCTGTCTAGTAGAGTTGTGATGGCCTGAAACAATTTGCTAGAATATGTTGTAAAGGCACCAACACTGAATAGCTTCAAAAATTGGCTAGGCGAACTTAATATCTTCAAACTGTTTGACACATGCGCATTAGATTTTTATACTAAAACATAACAATAAATAAATTTGGAGACATTCGATTTTTGTGCATTTTCTACCTTATGAAGATGTTACATAGTCGATTGCGGAAATATTTCAATATATTATAGTTTCAAAGCAGGAAACATCTTGATACGGCTTCTAAAACCATTGCATTTGATAATGTGGTTTCCAATAGCATTAAGATCTATTCTGGAACTGAATTTCCATCCATTAAGAAAATCAAAGCAGACAGAATCTATTCGATCGCGTAAATAAGGCATACGCCAACTATTTATAAGTACATAAATAGCAGGTGTGTGTGTGTTCTGCAAACAGGAATTATGCCTCAACATTTTGATCTTTAGCTTAAACGTAATTTAGTTAGAAAATAATATTTTATTAAATGAGAAATTTGTATTATGCTTTTTAAAATGTAAAAATACTTGATCAATCGTTTTTTTGCCCTACAAATGAGTTTTAGGATGTAAAAAAAAATGTTGTACTGTTTTCAGATCTCATAAATTTCATAAGAATGGTCTAGACGTTTCAGAGGAGTTCAATTCTGTACGCCGGGGCAATGTTAGATAGATTCGGATTCTTATTTTTTTATAATTATCTAGCCCTGTGTCCCACTTCTGGGTAAAGGCCTTCCCCAAATCCTTCCACGATTCTCTATTCTGGGCTTCATGGAACCGAATTATAGTTGTTGATTATAAAATCCACCATAATGTCAAAACACATTGCAATAAGATACACATGGAAATTAAAAAATAAATGTTCTAAAAGTAAATTTAGTCAGTAACGATGAAAATGACGACATGACTAATAATGACATGAAACTGGTAAAAAGTGGATCCACGATTCACGGCTAGTTTCATAAAGTATCGACTTCATGATAAACTATTTATAACTCTATTAAAATACAGTGGCAACTGAAAACTAATGTACTTGGATTATGTCCAATAAGCCAATGTTACGGACAAATTTCATTCCTTGATACTACACTTTAAATATCTTTGGGGTAACACAAGTCACTACGCGTATGAGGTATCTCTTAAGGTTATTTATTAATAATTTTTGTACACACAGAATAGTAAAAAACCAGAACGTTACACAATAATAATAAGATGTACAAGGGTGCTGATATCTCTAACAGCAGACCCGCGACAAGAGAAATTTTTATAGTTGGTATTGGCAGTTAACAGTGGGAAACTTAATAAAGTTCTACGCTGTTGACTGCCAATATCGTGCAAATGCCTTTAAAAAAGAAATATATAAATAATGATTTTTAATGTAAACTATAGAGAGTAGCTAAAAAACTGTGTTTTGCGTCATTTTGAATCTTATGCAAAGCGACGACATAAAATGCGAGTTGTTATTTGAATTTTATAGAATCGACGTGTAGATAAAATGTTCTTTTAATTTTGATCTATTTTCAGTAATCAATAAAAATAAATAAATAAAATAGGTTCAAAAAAACTTTCTACGTGACAAATACCATGTTAGTTCCAAACACGATTATTTTCTGGATGCTCGACCTTTCCTCGCGTCCTTTATAACGGAACACAGGAAGCCTATTCCTAAAGAGCCAAATATATTTTGAACACGCGTCCGGTACGATTTGACGTTGACGTAGGGTCCAATTAAATCTTGACGAGTGCTACACAAACGCTGTCATAATCCACTTGACAAACTGACCCTTAGGAGGTCACAAGGTTTTGAAGAAAAGTTTGGAAAACGTTGTAATAGATTTTTCTTTTCTTGAAAGACGATTTGTAAGTCGTGTTCAATTTTCCTATTATTGTGCTGTTGGACGTTAACAAGAAAACTTAACACCACAAAATTGAACAGAAGCTCGTGCCAGCGGAGCTTTAACCCTTGCTACCCTTGATGCGGTCAATCCGTAGATGGACCATCTTAATTATAACGAGCTCCTCCGTGTTTCGGAAGTCATACATCTTTGACAGTCGTTACGGGTAGTCAGAAGTTAGAAAGTCGGACGACCAGTCTATAAGGGGAAGAGGTAAGATAGGCAGTCGCTCCTTGTAAAACATTTGTACTTAGCTGCATCTGGTTAGACTGGAAGCCGACCCCAACATAGTAGGGAAAAGGCTAGGACGATGACTTGAAAATCATGATGATACATATACATGCAAATCACTTATTAACACTGGAAACTCCAGCCCCAACCGCTAAACCACATATCATAATACTCGAGAACACAAAAGTTAATTCCACAATTTATGAAAGTTAACGCGTAGCAGCCACGACACATAGTGTAAATTACCCCTTAAAGGGAAACTAATCTCAGTACATAAGTTCTTGGGTTAGGGAGGTGTAATATGGTTAACCTTTCGCAATATTGCCCAAGGGGGAAATCTTTTATGGTTCGTTTAAATTAGGTTAACTGGAAATATTGTTTGGGAGTACTTTTCCGTAGCTAAAACGAACGTGCTTAAAATATTGTCACATATAGTAGGCATTTGGAAACATAATGATAGTATTTCTATATCTAAAAAGATTAGTGTCAATTCAATTTTAACAATTTTTGCTTCACGATTCCAGCGCTTAGGAATTAAATTATTTTTTCACAGCCATTCAAGTAACACGTGGTAATGCGTAGGTAATGCGTAGTGATTGATTAACATTTAGCAGTTTTCCCAGTAATAGAGGATCTGAAAATAATATAATTAAAATTGCAAAATGTCATGCTAAAGACGTTTTCAAAAACTACATTTTGTTATTTTGCATTCTAGTACAATCTGTAAGTACGTCTTCACGTTGCTACAATAAAATAGATACTGACAAAAATGATGACGAAGACATAAGTTTTGGTCACTGTAGTTCTTTGATCATTCCCCGAGATCGTTAAAGTGCAATCATTTAATGCTGAATTGTATATAATGGCCTTTTTAAGCTATTTCAGCCAATGGAATTTTCAATTGATCTTACAAAATTTTACCTCAACGGACTTTGATAATGGGTTTCGCATCAATATCACTCCGTGCATAAATGTAAACTTGAACCATTGAGAGCCTCAAACCTTAAACAATTTCACATGGTTTTGTGGAGAAATCCCAACAATTTTGGGTAGTGACCAAAATGCTACTGAACATGGGTAGAATAAGATGAAAACACAGTAATCAAAATTAAAAAACGCAGCAGATTTTGAACCCGGAGAAAAAGACAAACTGCAAGATAATATGTAGATGATAAATGTTATTGGATATTCTTTTCTAATATAACCAAAAGTATGAAGTAAAATATGAAAGAACTTGAAAAAGAGAGACGCCGCTATCTAGCCGAAAAGTCTCTGTCCCTTTTCTTCAACTGCAATAATATTCGTATAAGACGTGGTTGTAGGCTTTGTGACGGGCTCTATAATTGAGTTCAGGTTTTCACTACTTCACTTGACCCTAGACGAAAGTAAAAAACGTTTAATTAATAACTCTCTTTAAAACAAAATGTTTACTTCAAAACAAATAACCTTAAGATATTATTATAGCTATACCATCCTAACTTTTATTCTTCATATTATCTTTTCTCGCACAACGCTTAATTATCTTGGCCAAAATCCAATCTCTCTAACGCGACAATGGATGACTGCGAACGAAATTAAACGTACCTTGCTTAAAGCTCTTAATTAATAATTATTCCGTAACTTATTGTAAGTATAAGGTACGGGCTATCGTTCCCTTGAGTCAACTGAGTAATGTATACGACGAGAGCTTACAAGGGAATTTTATGACAAGAATTTTGATATTCATTTGAAGTACGTGTAGTGGGGTCCTTCTTCTAAACTGTGGAAGTTTGTATTCATTCTACTTTTACTTAATAACAGTAAAAATGTCAATTCATATTGCGATTATCATGGAGCACACAGTTTTATAGATGACTTGAATGTCACCACTTCAATTTTTTTTTCATACAATTGTTTATAACATTGCAGAGCTCAGCAAGAAAGCATGTGAAAAGCTAAGAGCTACAGTTACACGACCAATGCCTGTATCATGAGGGGGAATGGAAATTTAGCATCAATACTAATAATTAAATGGAAAAGTGCAAACCGTAAGTACATTTTAATATTTTATTCCAAGAAAACTTTCGGTGTGGTATGTAAAATATACCGAAACCAAACTAGGCTAGAAATCATTTGATAACAAATCTGGAATTTAATCTGGTATTTTTTTCAATTTAACGAATATTCTAAGTTAAATAAAAATGTCAGTTACCTCCTCTCAAACCTCTTTATAATATTTGTATAACACCAAAATAGAATTTGATGTCGAAAGGCAGATGTAAAATACTTTCATGCTTATAAACCTACCCTTGCTTAATGAATCAAAGTTGGTCCTACCGAAGTTCTGACATAAATTTTACGACATATCCAAGATACTGGGACTACGGGCTGACGTTTATGTTACTAAATAACTTCTATCGAGATTGTGGAAAGTTTATGTTCCCTACGAAATTCGAACATGCAATTGGGTTATTTTTTCCGGATAGGAAACCATGAAGTTACTTTTCCTGCCTTGAGTTAATTAAATAAATAATAAATAAGTGCGGACAACATCACATACATTGTTCTGAACCCAAAGTAAGTTGCTAAAGCACTTGTGTTATGGAATTCAGATACAACAAAGGTACCACAAACACCCAGACCCGAGACAATGTAGAAATGTGAATTTTTACATTGGCCCGACCGGGGATCGAACCCGGGACCTCAGAGATAGCGACACCTTGAAACCGGTGCGTACGCCACTCGACCACGGAGGCCGTCAAATTGGACAGAATGTAAATGTAATGTAGACTTTTAGTAACTAAAACCCACCTAAATTCCTTCTTACGTGCGTTTTGTTTACCGGGAAAGCGTTAACCCTTTCGGACCTACCAACATTTTAGCAAGTTCTGCAATACTGGTTTTGCTTCCACTTGTTTTTTTTTGTTGTCTGAAGGAACTAAATCCTTGGTTTTTTATATTTTTTTCTATCACTGCCACTAACTTTACAAAAATGATAGACGACTTTTTTTATGTTGGTTATCAAAAAAAAAGTCTAATAAATTGTATCTTTGTTATACGGGAGTTTTCGCAGACAGTCAAGTCACATGCCTAAATACAGCCAGACTTAGAACAAGCGTTTCTGAAACCCCAATACATAGAATTGGAGTATTGACCCATGTCAAAATTAAATGATCTATGAAATATTTCATCCGAAGCAAACTTATCACAAATTTCACTTTGATAAGACTTCTACGTCGATTGAGCACTGGATTTCCTCCAAATCTCGAAAAGTACGACAGACTTGCGTTTCGAATTGAAATAGTATTTCTTGGGAAGCATTGCACATTTCCTTAGGTACCGAAAACGTTAACAGCGTACACATCAAAGGCAACGTTAGAAAACTTTTGATACCCAATTTCCAAAGTACTTTTTCTTGTTAGTGAACCATGTCGTTGACGATGGGCCAGTAGAACAGCGATTTAATGGTAACTCTGCATAGTAAATAGAGAACCAGAGTGTCACATATCCTGCTAAAATTAATATTATAAATGCGAAAGTTTGCATGTATGAATGTGTGTTCCTCTTTCAGGCAAAAACCACAAAACGGATTTAAACGAAACTTGGTACACAGAATGTTTAGAATCAGCAAGAATTTTTAGCAAGAATTTGTGTTTAGATTTATAGCGAGCGGACACGGGGGCAACGGCCAGTATTCAATACATATATATTTTTATTAGCTCTTCATGATCATCATCTCAGCCTATCGCCGTCCACTGCTGAACGTAGGCCTTCCCCAAAGAGCGCCAACCATCCCGGTCCTGGGCAGCCCGCATCCATCCGCTGCCAGCCAACTTCTTCTTATTAGATCTTAAGGTCGCATAAACAAAATATGAAAGGTCGTTAAAAAATAACTCTCTTAGACGTATAATTTATTGACTGTTACAGAACATTTTTATTTGTCGTCCTTAACTTACAGTAAAACTCATGTTTTTAACGATTTAGTCCTGTACAATCTACTCAAAGATTTACATTTTAATAACTTTCAGTATGAAAAAATAAACAAATACAGTGCAACACATTTTTTTTCTAAATGAGGTTTTAATGTGTACCTAAGTTTTTTATTTCACGATCATTACAAGCTTCAAAAGTTCTTAAGACTCATTTGTTTAGTAAGATCACAATAAAAGCCACTTATTTACAAGTCGGCCTTGCGGCTCTGCTCGGTCCTCACACATCTAAACAGATGTATAATAAATCGTAGAAAAGTGAAAGCTTTTCAAAAAGTGAAAAGTGTAAATTTCAAAGTTATTAAGCTGAATGTCTGTTTTTTTTTTGTAAAACATGTAAAGTCACTCCCACATAAATCATCCACACCTACAGAATCCTAAATTGATATCGATCAATCCGTTCGGGAGCTTTGATGTCACAGACAGACAGACGTCAAAGATTTTCGCGTCGGAGCTTATAAATGAACAAAGTTTCAAAGTACACTGGTTCAAATATGAAGTTTAGCTATTCAAGTGGAATTATTACTAGTAGCAAGTATGAAACCAATTTTTTATGGTTGATAAATGCCATGTTCGGGCCTAATGGATTCAACCTAACTTGCCATAAGTGATGAAAACTCTTTCTACTGTAAAATGTGCAACTTACGTAAAAAATACCGAACACATTCCAATTTTATGCGTGAACGATTTTTCGATCCAAAAAATCTGGATAGAATATGCGAGAGTGCGTCAATAGGCTCGAAAATTTGTTTATGGGTATAATGAAAACAGTTTATTATTAACATGTTCGCTAAGAAGGGTGGGGAGTTGAAGAATATGGGGAGCGGTCTATGTAAAATTGACCTTCAATAAGTGCTACCTTGTAGCCTAGTTAGAACAAATGGTTTTTAATTTTGCTAAGTTAAGATAAACAAGTCGTATATTTTGCCACGGGTGGTATCAATAAATAATTTTTATCCCCTATGCAAAAGTGGAGTCCTAAAAGTTTGATCACTATGCGTTTATCTGTTTGTCTATGGCTCTGCCTGTAGCATCTTGGATCTTAAACAGGTGAAGGAATTCGCATGCGTTTTTTTTTTAAGTCAAGGGCCTTTTTAATTGACTATTATCTCATTTTGTTAAGTTTCTCATCTAAACGGTGAAATCGTAACCTCTTATTGGAGGCTCCGGTGTCTGTCTGTCTGTTCGTCCATCTGTCACCATGTAGTGTCCCAGAAAACCGTAATATCTGGACAGCTTCATTTTTCTACATACAAACTTTCGTGTATATAATGTAAGTACTAAGGATTTTTCTTAAAGGGAAAATAATTCAGTAGGTACTTAAATCTACCTACCCCTTCTTGTCTCACGCTCAGTACCTCATAACTCCAGCGTTATACCCCACTTCGCAGTAAACTGCTCTCTTAGTCCCCATTTAATACTAGCTTAATTACCACTTAGTTTAGGCTTACATATTGTTATTGCCCTGTTCGCGTTGTTATGACAGTAATAATGGAGACGGGGACTGATGAATGTGTGTTCCTTATTACACCTGCCATGTAACCAAGTGTATGCTTGTTTATATATCTATCAATGTAAATGAAGCTCTGTATTCTTCATTTTAAATTTGAATTTCCTTCGCATTGGATTCATACGCTATCTGTGAACAGTAAAGCTTCAGTACTTTATCAGCTTTTATAATTT